>NC_059337.1:72595000-72897500 GCF_018350155.1 Leopardus geoffroyi
TATGCAGCCTTCTTGGCTCTTAATTTCTTATCTCTGGTGATAAGGATGTTTCCTTACCTCCTGGAACAGGGAGGGTGCCTTTCACATGGGAGGTGTATTTCCTGCTTTCCAGGGAACAGAGGAGGGTCTGTGTGTTCTTCCTGAATAGACTGTCTCTTAAGTAACTTATTTTAAAGAATCAATATGCGAGGGGCCCTGGGTGACTCGGTTGAGTGTCCAACTTTGTCTCAGATCATGACCTTGTGGTTCATGAGTTTGAGCCCCTCATCAAGCTTGCTGCTGTCACCTGTCAGTACAGAGCCTGCTTTGGATCTTCTGTCCCCCTCTCTCTGCCCCTCCCTGCTTGCTCTCTCTCAAAAATAAATAAACATTAAAAAAATGAAAAAATCATAAAAATAAATAATCAATATGCCAAAGAAGCCAAACATTTTGGGGCAGTCTGCCTTTGGCCCCTATGGTGTTGATACAGTTTCCTGGGAATGAGGAAAGCTAATTGAAAAATCAAGAAAGTAGTAAGAAATTATGGGAATTTGACAGTCTTATAAAGGAATAAAAGGCAGAAACACCTAAAGATATCAACCATATGATTGCGTAAGTGCTTCTCTTTTAAGATCAGGTTTTATTTAATTTTATTTTTTATTTATTTATTTTTTTTTCAACATTTTTATTTTTGGGACAGAGAGAGACAGAGCATGAACGGGGGAGGGGCAGAGAGAGAGGGAGACACAGAATCGGAAACAGGCTCCAGGCTCTGAGCCATCAGCCCAGAGCCCGACGCGGGGCTCGAACTCCCGGACCGCGAGATCGTGACCTGGCTGAAGTCGGATGCTTAACCGACTGCGCCACCCAGGCGCCCCTATTTTTTTATTTAAAAAAGAATTTTTTTATATTATTTATTTTTTGAGAGAGAGAGAGCACAAGCAGGGAAAGGGCAGAGAGAGAGAGAGAGAGACAGACAGACAGACAGAGACAGAATCCAAAGCAGGCCCCAGGCTCTGAGCTGTCAGCCCAGAGCCCAATGTGGGGCTTGAACTCACAAATCATGAGACCGTGACCTGAGCTGAAGTAGGATGCTTAACTGACTGAACCACCCAGGATCAGGTTAACTGAACCCCTGTTAAGATCAGGTTTTAAAAGGCAAAATGTGTGTGTGTGTATGTGTGTGTGCGTGTACTTGAAGGATGTCACAGGTAACCAAGAATGTATCTATGGGGTTATTTCCTGAAGCTGTGAAAATAGAATAATAAGTTTAATATAGAATAAACCAAAGTAAAACTCATTACAGATAAGAAGAGATAAGCTTTGGCATAATTTATTAATCTTGCCTGAGCTCCATCTTCTATGTCAGAGCTGTACTCCTGAGGTGCCCTCCCACATGAAGTACCTCAATGTGTTGTAAAGGTTCTGAAATATTGATCCCTTTGCCATAGGGGCAGCTGGGTGAGGTCCAGGCTGGCTGGAATCCTTGTACCAGGTGTTCCTGGTTGTATCTGTTTGTTCCTGTGCACTGTGCAAATATAATTTTCTCCGTGTACATGATGTACAAAAATTTAGGAAACACTTCTCTAAATCAGGAGTATCCTTCTAAAACTGAAAATTGTAAAATGTTACAACTCAGCAATTGCACTACTAGGTATTTACCCAAAGGGTACAAAAATACAGATTCAAAGGGGCACATGCACCCTTCATGCATGTTTATAGTAGCATTATCAACAATAGCCAAACTATGGAAAGAGCCAAGTGTCCA
This sequence comes from Leopardus geoffroyi, assembly GCF_018350155.1. Classification (NCBI taxonomy): domain Eukaryota; kingdom Metazoa; phylum Chordata; class Mammalia; order Carnivora; family Felidae; genus Leopardus; species Leopardus geoffroyi. Next base: position 72,596,748 of record NC_059337.1, read on the forward strand.
TGGACTGATGAATGGATAAAGATGTGGTCTATATATACAGTGGAATATTACTAAGCCACCAAAAGGAACTAAATCTTTCCATTTGCAACAATGTGGATGGAGTTACAGTGTATTATGCTATGCGAAATAAGTCAACCAGAGAAAGACAAATATCATATGATTTCACTCATTTGTGGACGTTAAGAAACAAAACAGATGAACATATAGGAAGGGGGGAAAAAAGAGGGAAACAAACCATAAGAGACTTTTAACTATAGAGAACAAGTAAGGGTTGATGGAGGGACGTGGGTGAGGAATGAGTATTAAGGAGGGCACTTGTGTTGAGAGATACTCTAAGATTGCCTATCCATTGAAAATTGCCCTGCAACGCCTGGGTGGCTCAGTTGGTTAAGCATCTGACTTTAGCTTGGGTCATGATCTCATGGTTCCTGAGTCCCAGCCCTGCATGGGGCTTGCTGCTGTCATTACAGAACCCCCTTCAGATCCTCTGTCCGCTCCCCCCCCGCCCCCCGTCCTTGACCCTCCCCTGCTTATGCTCTGTCTCTCTTAAAATAAATAAACAACAAAAAAGAGAAAATTGTTCTATGTCACCAGGCCTAGATTAAATAGATCCCAGAGTACTGGGCTTGCTTGCAGAGAAGCACATTGGTTTTGTTCTGGCTTGTTTTTGCTTTTTTGGGTTTTTTTTTTGTTTTTGTTTTTTGTTTTTTGTTTTCCTGGCTGATAGTTCATTTCCCATTTGATGCAAGGCACATGGTTAACTGGACATCAGGAAAGCTCATCTGTGGCTTGGATAGTAAAGAACAGGGTTCTCTCAATTTCCTTTTTGGTGTTTGGCTGTTTTGACGTAAAAGAACACAAGCGCTTCTGCTCCTTGCAGCTTCCTAGTCCAAGGGGTGGGACACAGTAGGGTGGGGAGGGAAGGGTCTCTGAAGAGCCGAGCACCTTCGGAAGTGTGGTAGCTGGTGGTAGCCACTCAGGATGGTGTCTGGCATTGGCTTTGCTGGGCCGGTGGCCCGTCTGGTGGCTGGTCAGCTTCCTGAGCCAGGTCACAGATGATCATGCCGCTGGAGGCCTAGGGGAGATTCTGAGGAGGAAGAGGCTTTTGTTTTTATCTTTGAAAAATCCTGGAGAATAAGAGAAATGTGAGAAGATTTGAATTGGAAACATATCTCAAAACTCAAAAATGTCAGAAGTTTTAATGAGAAAGTCACACATGGTTTGATATCAGTCCCTTTTGCATTTCTATATGGATCCACTAGATGAGGACTTATGATATTTAATAAGAAAGTAGTGACTTCTGGCAAGGAGTAGTGGAAAGGAGAAGGCAAGTTTGTGGTCAGGGCTCATGCTGGAGCTGAGTTCAAATCTTTGCTTTGTTAGTTACCAGCTTCTTCAAACAACAGCAGTCCAGGGGGCACCTGGGTGGCTCAGTTGGTTAAGTGTCCGTCCGACTTCAGCTCGGGTGGTGATCTCACGGTTTGTGGGTTCGAGCCCTGCATTGGGCTCTGTGCTGAGAGCTCAAAGCCTGGAGCCTGCTTTGGGTTCTGTGTCTCCCTCTTTCTTTCTGCCCCTTCCCCATTTGTGCTCTCTCTCTCAAAAAATGAATAAATGTTAAAAAATAGAAAAACAACAACAACAAAAGCAGCAGTCCGGAACAGTGGCTCCCAAACTTTAGCACGCATTGGAATCGCTTGGAGGACCTGTTAAAACACCAAGTTCTGATTTAGTAGGTCTAAGGTGGGGCCTGAGAATTCGTATATCTAACAAGTTCCCAAGTAATGTTCGTGCCGGTCTGGGAACCACGCTTTCAGAACAACTGGTTCAGAAGAATTTTGTTAGAATGTAGAATTTGAATTTCGATTTGTCCAAAGCTTCGGATGTCTCTTTGGGAAGATGTTTTGGCAGAGTTGGGCTTAACTAATTCTGGTGGAGAATGTGCATGGTCTTCTTTCGTAGTCCAACGAGAGATAGAAATTCTGTTACTCTGTCCCCATGAGTTTGCCTCCAGTATATTCACAAATTTTGAAATTCCAGTAGATGGAAATGAGCAAGATGAAGGGTCTGGAAGTGAGGCAATGTGGAAAATGATTGTAGGAAGAGGGGACATTTCCTACAAAGACAAGAAGAATTTGAGATTCAAAAACATTTTGAGGTTTCTCTTGTGGAAGAGGAATGAGACAAAGGGTCACAAACTCAGATGAGCCAGGTGCCAGGCAGATAGTACAAATGAGTCAAGGGAACTGGGTGGGGGCTATGGCTCACCAGACAGTGAATGCACCTTCTAAAAAGGATGGGTACTACATAGGACAAACTAACTGTTGCGGTGTGAATATGTAGTTCCTGTCCTACTAGATCTTCTGATTTTTCGAAGAGTGGAAGTCCTGAGTTGCTTGAAAAATAGCCCAGTTAAAAAATATTGTTAATTGATTAAAAGCATTTAAAATCCATTGTTTGAGGAAAGCAATTATCATCCATAGTTTTAATCTGACCTTTGGTCCTACAGCTTGCTAAGTAGGATTTGGATTTCCTCAGTGATAACTCCAGAAGGCAGACATAGGAGGGAGATGATAACAACATGTGGGAGTAAAAAACATGGTAATTAAGAATGTCTTTGGAGTTCAATCATCCAGGGTCAAGCCCTGACTCCACCATTTCCTATCAGTGTGACCTTGAGCACATTATTTAATGTCTTTCAGCTTTAGTTTCCTCATCTGCCAAGTTGGTGTAATAACAATGCCTATTTCATGGATCAATTAGGATCAGTAAATAATGCATGTAAAATCTTAGCACAGCCATAGAACATATTTATGCATTCAACAAATGTTAGCTTTGAAAAATTAGAAATGAAAGATGAAGGCTAAAGGCTTATTTGCTCATTGTCTTTCTCTCTGAGATCAACTGAGTACAAGGACAATTAGAAAAAAGGGGGAACGTCATCTGTTTTAATTAAAAAAGGAACGCTCAAAATGCAAAAACATACAGAGAAATGCTAATCAGTGCATTTGAAATTGGATCAGGGTAAGGGAGGATGCCAGGATGACAGCATTACAGAGTTGGGGCAGAGGCAGCAAGGCATAAACTTCTCCACAGAGGCTAACAATTGCCTGCTCTTTGGGAACATGATGAGAAATGGCTGTAAGAATCTCTGTAACCTACTTGGTTGGCATCACAATGTGACAGAAGAGTCAGAGTTGAATGAGAAAACTTAAAGTACTGTCTTTGCAACCATGCCACCTGTGGAGGAGAATCTTATGTGGCGAGCAGCTCTACAGCTATTCCTTTATTAACCAATCACAAGGGAAGGTCAGATCACCTTGCAGTTTTACAGACAGAAAGTATGTGCTACCCATGGCATCACTGTGGCAGCACTGTGTGTTGATGGCTTAGAATACTCGTGGAGGCTTTTCCCACACTAGCTTCCAAAAAATGGCTTGACTAAGAAGAACTCCCTTAATTTAAAGAGGAATATTATTTAAAAAGGAATCAACACAGGGGTGCCTAAGTGGCTCAGTTGGTTAAGTATCTGACTTTGGCTCAGGTCATGATCTCATGGTTTGTGAGTTTGAGCCCCGCATTGAGCTCTGTGCTGACACCTCAGAACCTGGAGCCTATTTTGGATTCTGTGTCTCTCTTTCTCTCTCTGCTCCTCCCCTGCTTGCACTATGTCTCTCAAAAATAAATAAATATTAAAAAGGAATCAACACAGGATTTATATAAAACACTTCAATCTGAAAATGAAATTAACATGGGGCGCCTGGGTGGCGCAGTCGGTTAAGCGTCCGACTTCAGCCAGGTCACGATCTTGCGGTCCATGAGTTTGAGCCCCGCGTCGGGCTCTGGGCTGATGGCTCAGAGCCTGGAGCCTGTTTCCGATTCTGTGTCTCCCTCTCTCTCTGCCCCTCCCCCGTTCATGCTCTGTCTCTCTCTGTCCCAAAAATAAATAAACGTTGAAAAAAAAAAATTGAAAATGAAATTAACAAAATAATTCCATTTACAATAGCATAAAAATTACTTAGGAAAATATTTAGCCCAAGAGGTATAAGACTTGACCATAGAAAACTACAAAATATCACTGAAGGAAATTAGACAGCATCTCAATAAATGTGAAGACATCTTATGTTCATGGATTAAAAGACTTAATATTCATAAGGTGGCCATGTTATTCAAAATGGTTCACAGACTCAAAGCTATCTCTGTTAAAATCCCAACAACCTTTCATGAAGAAATGGAAAAACTGATCCTAAAATTTATATGGAATTTTAAGGGACTCAGAAGGACCAAAAAACCTTGAAAAAGAAAAATAAAGTTGGAAGACTCAGACTATCAGATTTAAAAACCTACTACAAAGCTATAGTAATCCAAACAGTGGGGTGGGGTGGTGGCATAAAGACAGACATGAAGATCAACAGAATAGAATTGAGAGTCCAGAAAGAAGCCGATTCATCCTTAGTAAACTAATTTCCAGCAAAGGTACCAGAGTCTTTCAATGAGGAAAAGAATAGTCTTTTTGGCAAATGGTTCTGAAACAATTGGATATCCATATACAAAAGAATGCTGTTGGGGACACCTGGGTGGCTGAGTTGGTTCAGCATCCGACTCTTGATTTCAGCATAGGTCTTGATTTCAGGGTGGTGAGTTCAAGCCCTACATTGGGCTCTGAACTTGGTGTAAAGCCTACTTTAAAAAAAAAAAGAATGCTGTTGGACCACAGCCTCATACCATAAATATAAAATTAACTCAAAATGGATCAAAGACCCAAATGAAAGAGGTGAAACCATAAAACTCCTAGAAGAAAATATAGGAATAAATCGTTATAGTTTTGGATTTGGCAATGGATTCTTAGGACACCAAAAAGCACAAGGAAAAAAAAAAATAGATACATTGGACTTCAAGATGAAAAACTTTTTGTTTCAAAAGACACCACCAATAAAGTAAAAAGACAACCCACAGAATGGGAGAAAATATTTGCAAGTCATATATATGGTATGGAATTGGTATCTCAGGGTATATAAGGAACTCTTACAACACAGCGATAAAAGACAACCTTAATTAAAAGTTTTTTAAATCTGAATAGACAGCTCTGTAGCGAAGATATACAAATGGCAAATAAGCACATAAAACATGCTCATCATATTTAGTTATCAGAGAAATGCATTTGAAAACCATAAGATAACACTTCACACTCACTAGGATGGCTATAATAGAAAGGACAGACAGTAATAGCATTGACAAGGATGTGGAGAAATTGGAACTCTTATACATTGTTGGAGGGAATGTAAAATGGTGCAGCCACTTTGGAAAATAATTTGGCAGTCCTCAGAAACTTAAACATTGGATTACTATATGATCCGGAAATTCTAGTCCTCGAGAATTGAGATCATGTGTCTAAACAAAAACCTATAAGTAAAACATTCATAGTGGTATTATGGATAATAGCCAAACAGTGGAAATAACACAAATGCCCATCAACTGATGAACAGATACACAAAATGTAGTATATCATACAATGGAATATATCTCATATAATGAAATACAAAAAAAAGAGTGAAGTACTGATATATGCTACCGCACAGATGAACCTTGAAAACATCATGCTAAGCGAAAGAAGTCATATGAAATGTTACTTATGGTACAATCTCATTTAAATGAATTGTACAATGTTGTGGGCTAAATTGTCTCTTTTCAAAATTCACATGTTGAAGTCCTAATTCCCAGTGCTGTCTTTGGAGACAGAGTCTTTGAAGCAGCAACTAAGTTAAAATGAGGCCAGTAGTGTGAGCCCTCATCCAATATGACTGGTATCCTTTTTTTTTTTAAATTTTATTTAAATCCAAGTTCGTCAACATATAGCGTTATAATGGCTTCGGTAGTAGAATTCAGTGATTTGTCACTTACATGTAACACCCAGGGCTCATCCCAATAAGTGCCCTCCTTAGTACCCATCACCCATTTAGCCCATCTCCCCCACCCACCTCCTCTCCAGCAACCATGTTTGTTTTCTGTATTTAAGAGACTCTTATGGTTTGCCTCTTATGGCTGTTGTCCTTATAAGAAGAGGAGAATAGGACACAATCATACACAGAAAGAAGACCAGGTGAAGGCATGGGGAGAATACAGCCATCTATAAGACAAGGAAACAAGCCTCAAAAGAAACTAACCCTGATAACACCTTAATCTTGGACTTCTAGCCTCCTGAATAGTGAGAAAATAAATTTCTGTTGTTTAAGCTACTCAGTCTGTGGTACTTTGTTATGACAGCCCTAGCAATGAACAGATCCGAAACAAACAAATGAGAGAAACAGGAAGTAGATTAGTAGTTGTCAGAACCTGGGGAAAGCAGAGAATGAGGAGTGATTGCTAATGAGTTCAGGGTTTTTTTGAGGGGGTGATGAAATGTTCTTAAATTAGAAAGTGATGATGGTTGCATCATTCTGTGAATATGGTAAAAACTACCACATTTTAGATCTTATAAGGGTGAACTGTATAGCATGTGAATCATACCTCAATAAAACTGTTAATTAAAAATTCCCAAATGAATAAAAGAATGTGGGTAATTAAACCTCAAAAATACAGGAAGAAAACATGGAAGAATTGGTTTGTAATATTTTTTTTCTCCTAGGGTTACTACAAGTCTTTGTTTAGTATCTGGAGTTCTGAAAAAGTTGGTTCTGACCATTTTTGCAATTATTACTATTTTTTTCAAATTCTTATTTAAATTCTAGTTAGTTAACATACAGCACAATATTGGTTTCAGGAGTAGAATTTAGTGATCCATCACTTACATATAACACCCAGTGCTCATCCCAACAAGTGCTCTCCTTAGTACCCATCTTTGTAATCTTGGAAGCCTAAAGCTTTTCTAGAAAAGACCCATAGTTCAGAAGCTATGCAAGAAAAGAGTGACAAATTCAATGACATTTAAACAGAATAAGTTCTTCATGGCCTAAACCACCACAAAGTCTGAGAACCAAATGGCAAACTGATAGTGAACATATCATTCAAACCACAACCTACTTGAAGTGCAAAGGGGCACTATTAATTATGATAGGGTAATAGGCATACTCTAGGACTTTTCAGACAAAGTGGGGTGTATGTTCACCCTTCTTACACTTCAATAGTTCTTTCAAAAGCAATAAGACAGGTCAACAGCCCAGTAGAGACATGGGTAGAGGATATAAACAAACAAATGATGATGACGATGATGACCACTTATATATCGTGCTGGTTCCATTCCAGGCACTGTATTTGACATTGTATGCAGATAAGCTATCTTTACAGTGGTCCTCCAAGGAAACTGAGGTACAAATGAATAAAGGGAAGTGAGAAAGTTTAAAGAGTTCAAGAAAAGAAATAAAAATGGTTTTTAAATATATTAAAAGATACTTCATTCATGGCAACAGTTATGAAAAACTTCATTGCAGGAGGAGCCAAGATGATGGAATAGCATGGAAGTTTTTTTGCATCTTGCATCCATGAACTGCAGCCAGACAAACACTAAACCATCCTGCACACCTAGAAAACTGATTTGAAGATTAACACAAGAATCTGCACAACCTGAACCACAGAACTCAGCAGGTACACGGAACAGAGAGGTGAACTGGGGGAGAGAGAAGCTGCAGAAGGCAGGGGGCTGTTTTTGCTTGTGGAGAGAGGATGGAGATGGGGGGAGGGTAGAGTACGGGAAAAGCGCCTACCACCCCAAAGCACCTGGAGAGAAAGTGGAAAAGTGGAAACAGCTGCAGGGACTGAACAAAAAAGGGAGAAAGGAGAAAGGAGGGGATTTAAATTCTATTAAGACTCCATAAATGGAGAGCACAGAGTCTGAAACTCTGCAGCCCAATACCTGGTGGTGCTCTGGTGGGAAGGGTGAATCCCCAGGAGCAGAATGGAGTCTGGGGAGGTCCTCAGACCACATGGGAGAGGCGGTTCTCCTGATGGGGGGCATTTGGTAGAGTCTCCATGGCCACCCCAGCAGGCCCCAGAGAAGAACCACATTTGCTGGTGCTGGAACAAGGTCGTTAAGGATGAAGCCTGGTGCCAGATGGGTGTTGTGATTTTTCATAATCCCTGAAATCCTTCTGCTACACAATCGCATGAAATTTTTCTGGGCAGGCTGGCCCCCAGCTGTAGTCTCTGGGCACAGGCAGCAGCACAATCCCATGAACGTTCCTGGGTGTGGCGAGCAACCGGCCATTTCTCCGTGAGACCCTCCCTCAGAGGCAGAACGGGTCAAAACCGCAGTCCCTCAGAAGTAAGGGGCCAGGGAAAACAGCTGCATCTGAGACAAAACTCAGGAGGGAGGTGCTGTCTGGGGCTTGGTTACGGACTGTGTAACAGCAGGGAGTGGACGGAAGCCGAAGACAAAGGATGGGTGCTCCGTTGCTGGTCGGGGAGAGCACAGTTGCAATACTAGAGAACGGGTAGCTGCGTGACGCCATTTTCCCCACTCCCGCGCATGCGCATACGCACACGCACCTACAAGCACACCAACAATCCACCCCAGTAAGCTAAGCAGCGCCATCTAGTGGAGAACACAGCCGTTACACTAAGCCCTGCCCAACCGGGCCAATCTTGCTCTTCAGGAACACAAGTCTCTCCGCCTGCTTAGTTTACAGACTACAAAGTGCTTCATAGTTTGACTTCTAGGGGAAAACGATGTAATTTCAATCGTATTTCGGTCTCTTTGCTGGTCCATCTATTCAATTTTCTTTTTCTTTTCTTTTTCATTTCTTTTCTTCTTCTTGAATACAGAAAGAGAAAAAAATTATTTTCATTTTCAATTATTTTTAAAAATATTAAAATTTTTTTCTACTGTACATTTTACTTTTCTGTAAATTTTTCAAGTTCTATTTTATTCCCATCATTTCATTTTATTCATTTTCATTGTATTCATTTTTTTCAGGTTTTCAAACGTTTTTCTTTTTTTCTCTTTTTTCCCTTTTTTCTCTAACTTATCAAGCCCCTTTCAACACCCAGACAAAAACACACCTATAATCTAGCATCATTTATTTGATTTGTGTGTATGTGTTTTTAATTTTTAATTTTATTTTTTTACCTTATTAATTCCTTTTCTTCCTTCAAAATGATGAAATGAAGGAATTCACCCCAAAAGAATGAGCAGGAAGAAACGACAGCCAAGGACTTAATCAACACAGATACAAGCAAGATGTCTGAACCAGAATTTAGATTCACGATAATAAGAACACTAGCTAGGGTCAAAAATAGATTAGAATCCCTTTCTGTGGAGATAAAAGAAGTAAAAGCTAGTCAGGATGAAATAAAAAACGCTATAACTGAGCTGCAATCTTGAATGGATGCCGCAGAGGCAAGGATGGATGAGGCAGAGCAGAAAAATCAGTGATATAGGGACAAACTTATGGAAATTAATGAAGCAGAAAAAAGAGCAAAAACTTTAAGATTATACACTTTATTTTATTTTATTTCACTTTCTTTTTATTTATTATTTATTTTGAGAGACAGAGAGAGACAGAGAAAGAATCCCAAGCAGGCTCCACAGGGACAATGCAGAGTTCCATGTGGGGCTTGAACTCACAAACTGTGAGATCATGACCTGACCTGAAACCAAGTCGGATGCTTAACCGACTGAGCCACCCCAGGCACTCTTAGACAGTTTATTTTATTAAATAGATTGGGACATGATCTATTTTTAGGAAGATTATTTGGCAGTTATATGCAGGCTAGATTAGAAATAGGAATGACTCCCATATAGAAGCCAAAGCAGGAGGCTGTGGTAGCATTAGGAGCATGAGTTAATAAGAACAATGGCAATGAGAATAGAACAGAAAGGGAAACTATGAAGTAGATTTCAAAATTTCAAAGGAAGAAATAATACGGCATCATATTTTCCTAACCACAGTTCAGTTAAAGCAATCTCTTAATTCTTTTCCAGACTTGTCTTCAGGAAGCAGACACTCTTACAATTTTCATTGGGAGAACGCTGACCTAGAAGCCTTGAGGTCTAGACCTGGTTCAATCACAAACTTCTGCAGCATCTGCTTTCTCTCCTGTAAAACGAATGGACAAAGCAGGTACTATGACTTCTTCCAGTTCTACATTTCTTAGATGATAAGAATTTATTATCTTGAATTTCCTCCCTCACTGGACCTAAGGCAAGAGATCATTTCAGCTGGAAATGACAAGAGTAAGTGAATTGCATGGACTAACTACCCACACAGGGCCCTGGTGAAGTATTCAACTCTAATCGAGATGAACAATTCTCTGTGCACACTGTGTTTTCTCTTCATAATGAAGGGAGGTGTGCACAAAGGAATATGGTTGTAGGGTACTAATTTGCTTCTGCTCTGCTGGGTCAAATGGCGTTTATAATCCAAACACGCACAAAGTTCAGGCAAGGAAGAAGCCTAGAGTTTGGTTACTTTTTGACAAATTAAAGGTCAATAGGGACCATTTCTTAAGATGACCCAGAGGAAAATCCAACTTTTTAATTAATCTCCTGTGTTCCTATGGCTTCTGCCAATATCACAGATAAGACTAGAGGATGCCTCTGGCGATTCATTATAACACTTGTCTCACTGATTACTCTCTGTCTCTAAATGTTTCTCTGTGGTAAGACTAAGTAGTTAACAAAGGCATGCTGGATTCCCCAGTGGACCTTATTAAAACTGTTGCGGTTATAAGGTGATTAACTTATGTAAATGAATCAGTGTGGCCAATGAACCAAGCTATGCACGCGGAATGTATCCAGGAGGCAGAGAATCATAAAGCCTCATCACACTGAGGAGAACACCCGTTAGTGTGTAAAGATGAATTCCAGGAGAAAAATGAAAAAAGAACGCTGAGAATTATTTCTTTGATTTCAAAAACACTCAACACGAAATGACAGACAATTAAAATCTCTTTGTAGAATTTGTACGTGATGCTTTAGAATAGATTACTGGGGCAAAAGTAAAACTCCTTGCCGTGAGGGGAGGCTGGTCAGCTCAGGAAACCATTACAGAAATTGAAAGTCCAGAAAGGAGTCAGATTTTGCGTGAAAAGGATGTTAGATTTTGGCTTGTTTAGTAATAGTCATGTGTCTTGGGTAAGGGGCGTTAAGGAATCTACTCCTGAAATCATTGTCACTACGTGGTAACCAACCTGGATGTCAATTACAAAATAAATTAATTAAAAAAATAATCATGTGTCTTTTTTTTTTTTTTAATTTTTTTTTCAACGTTTATTTATTTTTGGGACAGAGAGAGACAGAGCATGAACGGGGGAGGGGCAGAGAGAGAGGGAGACACAGAATCAGAAACAGGCTCCAGGCTCTGAGCCATCAGCCCAGAGCCTGACGCGGGGCTCGAACTCACGGACCGCAAGATCGTGACCTGGCTGAAGTCGGATGCCCAACCGACTGCGCCACCCAGGCGCCCCTCATGTGTCTTAAGTAAAGAGAATCAAGTTTTTCTGTTAAAAGATATTTAGTTTCCTTTGTGGTCCTTACTCACTAGGAATATCAAAATCAGGGTCATCATGGCCTTTACATGTGAATTACAATTAGTTATAAGGTGGTTGAGATTACTGATTTTTGTGAAATCAAGCTGCTTTACTCCCATTTGCTGAAAAATTGTAATGGAGACACACATCTCTAGGTCTGTGATGTGAATAGTTCTCCTGGGGGTTGGCCGTGCACACTTACATGATCGTATACAGAGCCCTGTCAGATTAGACAGTTATTTAAAAATTGGGGCACCTGGGTGGCTCACTCGGTTAAGTGTCTGACTCTTGATTTCAGCTCAGGTCATGATCTTACTATTTGGGCTGTGCACTGACAGTGTGGAGCCTGCTTGGGATTCTCTCTCTCCCTCTCTCTGCCCTTACCCACTTGTGTGTGCTTGTTCTCTCTCTCAAAATAAATAAATAAACATTTAAACAATTAAAAAAATAAAATAGGGTTGCCTGGCTGGCTCAGTCAGTTAATTGTCTGAATTTGGCTCAGGTCATGAGCTCGCGGTTCATGAGTTCGAGCCCCACGTGGGGCTCTGTGCTGACAGCTCAGAACCTGGAGCCTGCTTCAGATTCTGTGTCTCCCTCTCTCTCTGCCTCTCCCCTGCTTGTGCTCTGTTTCTCTCTCTCAGAAACAAATAAACATTAAAAAAAAAAATAGTTTACCTACTTCCCCAAAGTTTTGTCTTTGAAATAACTACCAGAGATACAGATACTGCTAAGAGATAAAGGCAGGAGGTAAAGGTCTGGGAATGGGATCTTATCAGATGCCCAGGAAAAGAAAGAAAAGTCAGGGAAAGAGACTAAAAAGGAATAGTCTGTGAAGTTTTAGGAGAATTAGCTTTGGGCAGCATCATGAGAGTGCTCAGCATTGTTCCTTCATAATCATGATGTGGAAAAAAGCATTCCCTTCTGTTTTGTTTTTTAGAAGAGTTTGTGCATGATTGGAATTGATTCTTTAAGTAGCCATCTGGGTTGGGGTTTTTATTTCTGGGATATATTTTTTTATTGCTAACTTGATCTTTTCTTTTTTTTAAGTTTATTTATTTTGAGAGAGAGAGAAAGAGAGAGAGAGAGAGAGCAAGAGAGCAAGCACACAAGGGAGAGAGAGAATCCTAAGCAGGCTCCACGCTGTCAGCAGAGAGCCTGACGCAGTGCTTGATCCCGCCAACTGTGAGATCATGACTGAGCAGAAATCAAGAGTCAGATGCTTAACTGACTGAGCCACCCAGGAGCCCCACTAACTTGATCTTTTCACTTGTTATAGGTCTATTCAGATTTTCTATTTCTGCTTGAGTTGGTTTTGGTAGTTTGTATCTTCGTAGGAATTTGTCCATTTCATATAGGTTATTTACTGGCATATGATTGTTCGTAACATTCCCTTATAGTCCTTTTTATGTTTGTAAGGTTGGTAGTAATGCTCCCATTCCAAAATTTAATAATTGTAATGTTCTTTTGCTTTTTTCTTGGTCATTTTTACAAAGAACCCACTTTTGGTTTTGTATGTTAATCTCTTTTGTTTTATATTCTCTATTTCATTTATATACTCTACTATTTCCTTCCCTATACTTGTTTTTTCCCCCTTATGCTTGTTTTAAGGTTAGTCTGCCCTTCTTTTTCTAGTTTTTTTTTTTATGGTGGAAAGTTAGGTTATTGTTGAGATTTTTTCTTTTTATAATATAGGTGTTTCTAGTTATAAGTTTTTCTCAACTCTGCTTCAGTTGTATCCCATACGTTTTGTCATGGGATTAAAAAAACATTTGTTTGTTTATTTATTTATTTATTTATTGAGAGATAACTTGACTGGGGGATGGGTAGAGAGAGAGGGAGAGAGAGAATCCCAAACAGGCTCTGTGCTGACAGTGCTGATTTGGGGCTTGAACTCATGAACTGTGAGATCATGACCTAAGCTGAAATCAAGAGTCAGTTGCTTACCCAACTGAGCAACCCCAGCACCCCTTGTTGTGGGATTTTATTATGTTTTTATTTTTACTCATCTCAAATTCTTTTCTTTTCTTTCTTTCTTTCTTTCTTTCTTTCTTTCTTTCTTTCTTTCTCTTTTTTGAGAGAGAAAGTACAAGTGAGTGAGGGGAAGAGCGAGGGGGAGAGAAAAGAGGGAGAGAGAGAGAGAGAGAGAATCCCATGAGGGGCAGAGGGAGAGGGACAGAGAGAGAAGCAGGGCTCATTTGAAGTGGGGCTTGAGCTCATCTGATGTGGAATCTCAAACTCATGAACCATAAGGTTGTGACCTGAGCTGAAGTCAGATGCTTAACCAACTGAGCCACCCACATGCCCCTCAAATTATTTTCTGATTTCCCTTGTGATTTTTTTTGACAGTTTAACTTTGGAGTGTCTTGTTTAATATTGACATATTTGTGAATATCCCAAATTTCCTTCTCCTATTGATTTCTAATTTCATTCCATTGTGATAAAAGGAAATTGTATGATTTTAATCCTTTTAAATTTATTAGGGTTTTTTTTTTTTTTTTTTTGGTTCTTGTTACAATTTCCCTCTCTTTAAGTGATATTCTCTATTTGGTGTGGCATAATTCTTAGAGTTTTCTTTAATTATTTGTACGTAGTTTTCCTAATTTTTTGAAGATATTTAAAGTAGCTAACTTAAAGTCTTTGTCTGGGAAGTCTACTGTGTAACCTCCTCTAGCTCTTTTTTTCTTTGACTCCTCTTTTTCTCTGTATGAATCATACCTCCTTGTTTCTTTGCATGTGCTATCACTTTTTAAAATTGAAAACAGGACATTTAAAATAATGTAATATAGCAACACTGGAAATCAGATTTTGTTATTTTTTGTGTCTGTTATGGGTTTGTTTATTCACTGTTCTGAACTAATTTGTGAAGTCTGTATTTTTTGTCATATGTGGCTGCTGACATTTCTGCCCAATTAAGCTTAAGGGTCAGCTAATGACTGGACAGAGATTCTTAAATGCCTGGAACCAGTAGGCTTCCTACCCTTTGCCAATGGGCTTTGTGTGCCGGTTGGGCACTCTTTCAATATTTGGGTAGCGTACAACTCTTTCTTAGCCTTCACTTCTAGCTTTTATGGAGCTTTCGGATCAGTGCTAGGTGAAAGATTAGGGCCTCCTTAGGTCTTTCATGGGATTTCACATGGTTCTTGGCACTCACACGACCTTCTCCATGCTTGTGTGTGGCCTTGTAGATTCCCAGGAATATGTTGGAGTTTTCAGGGCCCCCAAAGACATCTTATTTCTCACTTTTTCTCTGTAAGTGTTTTGGTCAGCTTCTTGTTTGTCCCCCTGTTGTCATTTTCTCAGACAATGGCAATATTAAACAATTGGAACTGATTATTTTCAATAAGTGCCCCTGGGAAAAAACTTGTCTGAAATGAATGAACTCTGAGTCAGGTCAAGTAAATGCAAGTCCTACCACTAGAAGTTTAGGGATGTGCCAAACAGGTCAAATAATGACAATTCTCTGAGAATACATTTTTGGAGAATTCCAAACCAGTTTCAGTTAATTTCTCCAGTGACTTTTAGGCTGCTGTTTTTCACCACGTTGGGAGGTTTTTGGTTTTCAAGGCTACTGCAGAGCTGGGGAGAAGGGTAAGTTAAGGTGCTGTTAAATTTTTCCCTGTTCTTACCAAAGTTCAGCCAGTTTTCTTTAACAAATGCTCCTTCAATGGTTGCCAGGCTTAGGTTACTTCCGGAGTTCAAAAAAATTCAATTTGACAATTTTTTTTTTTTTTTTCACCAATGTTCTCATTGTTTAAGGAGTGACTTTCTGGAGGTCTTTACCCTGCCATTTCCACCAACCTCACTCATGCTGTTTTGTTGTGACTCAGTCAACCTGGGTCACAGAGCACAGTCTCTTCAGCACTTTCTACCAAACAAAATTACAATAAGTAATGAATTTTTAATAGACTTTATAAAAATCTATTTGAAGAATCTGAAGAATTCACAGATAAGGTCACATTGCATGCATGCAGCCTTTTGCAATCTGAAGACTTCACCATTATTTCCTTCTCTTTTTTCCTTTAGTTATTATCTCTCACTCCACCATCATGTGCCCTTCTCTGTAACTAATAAGCACATTCTTTCCTCTTTGTAACCTGCTTAGTGTTATTTGTTTTCTTTAATCACTACCCTAAACACTTGAAATTCTCTTAGAAAGAATTCAAGAGGACTATAATTTTATCGTGTTATAAATATTATATTTAAGTTATTCTTAGATGAGATATATATAGATCATTTCATAATATCTGTTGAGTCTATACCAAGGCATTCTGGCTGGCTACTATCCATGAAATCAACACTATCTCCCTATTCCTCCTTTCCTTTTCCTTCCTTTCCACACCTGAATTCCTCTTTTTCCATTCATAAACATGAGACTTTTTTGATTGTTTGTTTGTTTTTAGTTTTGAGAGGAAAGAGAAAATTTTACTGAGTAAAGGGGCTAAAGTAAAGAGAAGAGTGGAGGGGGAAAGCATAGCATCTGTCCTCCGCTAGTCTTCTTGTACTGATTTTGAGCTCCCTGTAGAGATAGGCGTTTAGAAGTAGAAGCTGATAGAGGTATATTCAAAGGGAACTTTGTGAGATGTGCAGAAAGTGCACTTTTTTCCAATCCACATGGAACAGTCTCAAAATTGAGCATATCCTAAACTACGAAAGAAGTCTCTCTCATGGGGATATTTAAATGCATTCTCTTTATGTCACAAGCAAGACAGGGATGGGCCACTACTACCTCTGTTCATTATCATCCTCTAGTAATAGGTGCGCAGATGTATCCTTTGGTGTGTGCAGCAGGGACTGTGTCTAGCAGGGTAGCAATCTAAGAGCTTCGCATATTCAGTACTGAATGCCTTCGTAGCTGGTTGAGTGAGTCTGTAGTATTGGTGTTGAGCAGTGATGATATCTGATTGCTTGATTAGAGTGTTCCCTGTGGTGTGTTTGAGCATTGTTTCTGGCTGTATAACATTGAACCCTATTTCACACTCTGCCTCTTCTGGAGAGACTGTGATCTATGTAATATCTCTTAATATATTCTTTTTCTGTTTCAAATGGCTAGAGCGGATCTCACTGAAATGTATCTAGAATTCTGACTGATGAAAGGGGAATCTTGACAAAGCACATTGCTTGATAAAGCTAAGATAATAAACACAGTATGGTAGTGTTGCTGAAGAAACAACTAGATTAATGAAATAGAATATAAACCTCAGGAAGAAACCAAGTTAATAGATAACTTTAATATTTAATAAAAATGGTACCACAGGGGCGCCTGGGTGGCGCAGTCGGTTAAGCGTCCGACTTCAGCCAGGTCACGATCTCGCGGTCCGTGAGTTCGAGCCCCGCGTCGGGCTCTGGGCTGATGGCTCAGAGCCTGGAGCCTGTTTCCGATTCTGTGTCTCCCTCTCTCTCTGCCCCTCCCCCGTTCATGCTCTGTCTCTCTCTGTCCCCCAAAAAATAAATAAACGTTGAAAAAAAAAATTAAAAAAAAAAAATGGTACCACAAATCTGAGGGGGAAAGGTGGATTATTTAGTAGATAGTGTTGGGAAAACTTGCTCTATGGAGAAAAATGAAGTTGCCTTTCCTCTTACACTATATATACATGAAAATTTCAGATGAATTAAAACCAAAATATAAAATAACCTATATGTGTGTGTGTGTGTGTGTGTGTATATATATATATATATATATGTATATATGTATATGTGTGTGTGTGTGTGTGTGTGTATGATGGTAAAATAAAATGGGGGAAAATACATTTGCGGCCGTAGGGTGGAGAATGATTTCTAAGTCAAAGTCCCTAAACCTCAAATCGTAAGTGAAAAAAAGTGATAACTTTGACTTCATCAAGGTTAAGGATTTCCATTAAAAAAAGGACATCATACACAAAGTTAATAGATTAGGGGTATATTAGAAGAAAGTATTTGGGATGTTGAACACATCAAGGTACTCATCTATGAGGAACTTCTATAATTTACTGGGAAAAAACTACAGACTTAATTTAAAAATGGGCAAATCATTTGAATAGGAAATATTGGAAAGGAAAAGACCAATGGCTTAGTTTCACTAGTAAAGGGTGATGGTAATTAAAATGAGACTCCACACTCAGCATATTGGCAAAATTTAGACAGTTTTATAATATTTTTTCATAATTTTAAAAATACCAAATGCTGTTGAGGATGTAAGAGACTGGAATGCTCATGCACTGCTGGTGGAAGTGTAAATGGCTATCGCTGCTTTGAATGATTTTTTTTAATAGTTTATTTTATTTATTTTGAGAGAGAGAGCAAGTTGACAAGAGGCAGAGAGAGAGGGAGAGAGAAAATCCCAAGCAGGCTCCACACTGTCAGCACAGAGCCTGACATGGGGCCCAAACCCACAAAAGGTGAGATCATGACCCAAGCCAAACTCAAATGTTGGATGCTTAGCCAACTGAGCCACCCGGGTGCCCTTGCTTTGGATGATTAATTACTGAAATTGAGTGTGTGTATATAATATGTTTGCACAATCCATGCTGGTTACATGCCCCAAAGAAATTCTTGCATCTTTCGTAAGGGGAAATATCAAAATATGTTCATTCCTATGTTGGTGGAACTTGGAGGCAGCCTATGAGTCCACCACTAAGGGACTGTATAAGTAAATGTGGAGGAAGCACACGCAAAAATACTGTGCAGTTGTGGGAAACTTTGAATTGGGAGTATGTAACCAGTAACCGAAAAAGAATTTTAAGTTATCTATATCTATATGTCACTTGGCTTCAGGAAAAAGCTGCTTGAACACTTAATTAGTTTCTTTGTATAATTGTATTCCCTTTGTGTTTCCTTTTATGTTTCACTTGTCAGGAATTTCAGAGCTCAAATTAAACCCAGTAGCTATATTAGTCCTTGCACTTATGTTTTATTTTCCCATCTTAATTATACAGTCATATTGGAATTCTTTGTTTTATTTGGAAACCTTTTGGGGCCAAAAATATTAATAAATTTTCTCTGTTGGGCCTAAATAATTATCTTATCATTATTAAAGAATCTCCCAGTATAAAAATGAGATACTATTAAGGAAGGAACAGATTCCCCTGACCTGAAAGGGAGACTATAAAAAAAAGAAGAAAGGAAATGAATAAAGCAACCATCTTTAGAGACATATTTCATTCCATGGAAGTATATGTTAAATAACCACTCACCTGAATGGAGAACATCTTTTAATAACCAGAAAGCTTCCCAGGAGGTAGGTATTTCCTCTGGCCAACCTTTATATCTTTATGGAAATTGAATAAAGATGAAGAATTTGAACAAAACAAAGGGCATGAAAATCACCTCAAGATGTGAGAAGCTACAAAGACAGGCCGCAGGGTGGGAAATGATGTTTTATCAGTTCCCACATCATCCACTAGGTGGTGGTTGTGCACATAAAACTCTTTACTGTATAAACTCGTATTGCCACAAACCTTGTTTACTCTTCTTTTAAAAATAAAACTCCAAGAAAATCTGTATAATACAATAAAAACCATGGGGAGAGCTATTAAGTCTTGCATTCATCACAGAGGACACAGTCTCATGCTACAACATGAGAATAGGTACCATCCGAAAGAGTCATCTCGAAATGCAGCTTTTGGAGTTTCCTTGATCCAATTTCTTTTGGTTACAGAAATGTATAACTGAGCATTTCTTTCCATACTTTTTTAGAGACAACCTTGGATGCACAAAATCATGTTTTGATGAATATGTTTGCACAGGAATTTTTGTGCCTTAAAAAACTCAACTCTCATCCATCACAGTTACTAGGATTTCCTGATCATTATTTAAAAAATATTTAAAATTTAATATTTAATTTTTAATTTAATTTTAAATTTAATATTTAAATTTAATATTTAAAATTATTTTTAAAAATTCCTGATCAAAATTAAAAAAAATTTTTAATGTTTATTTATTTTTTGAGAAAGACAGAGAGAGAGCGGGGGAGGGGCAGAGAGAGAGAGGGAGACACAGAATCTGAAGCAGGCTCCAGGCTCTGAGCTGTCAGCACAGAGCCTGATGTGGGCCCGAATTCACAAGCCGTGAGATCATGACCTGAGCCAAAGTCAGCTGCTTAACTGATGAGCCACCCAGGTACCCCTCCTGATCATTATTTTAATATGCTCGCATGTCATTGTACCCCGTGTGATAAGTTCAGCATACTTGTTGTGGGAATACATGACTTTAATTTGTGTTTTGTTTTTTAAATGTTTATTTATTTTGAGAGAGAGAGCGAGCGAGAGAGAGCGAGCCCATGAGCAGGGGAGGGGCAGAGAGAGACAGAGAATCCCAAGCAGGCTCTGCTTCCTTAGCACAGAGCCCAACATAGGGCTCAAATCCATGAATGGTGATATCATGACCTGAGCCGAAATCAAAATTTGGATGCTTAACTGACTGAGCTGCCCAAGCACCCCTTTCACTTTAATTTGAATGATGAAGCCATCTTTCATCAACTATGGGAGTCCTTCTGACACCCTGAGAGAAGGAAAGCAAGGTTCTAGAATGAATATGCCCAACTATGGTGACCTCCAGAAGGATACCTTCCCTATAAGACCACTGTCTCAGAAAAGAGCTCCGTTCAAGTCGCTATCAGGTAGCCTTACAGCTGGAGTCACTCTTCTACACTTGGCAGATTCTAGCTGATGAGGTCATTGACACAAAGAAGAAAATGCAAAATAGGCAGCCTTACATCAGCTTCCTGGCGAGGATCACACTTCCAGCTAGTGCGTGAGACCAGCTGCACTCTGGCCATGGTTTTGCAGAGTGCTCTGGAGGCAGTGTGGCTGGGGCTCCTCCTCAGCTCTCCTTGGAAGCGTGAGTAGGCTCCTTCCCCAGTTGGTCTTGGGAAAACATATGCCACTGTTTTAAATTTGGGCTCACGTTTTTTTTTTAAGTTTTTATTTATTTTCGACAGAGATGCAGATGTGGGAGGGGTGGGGCGGGGGGGCGGGGGGGAGAGAATCCAAAGCAGGCTCCACGCTGTCAGAGCAGAGCTCGATGTGGGGCTTGAACTCATGAAACCGGGAGATCATGACCTGAGCTGAAACCAAGAGTCAGACACTTAACCGACTGAGCCACCCAGGTGCTCCAATTTGGGTTCGCTTAAAAAACAAAACAGAAAAACCAGCTTTGTAATACTCACTGCGCCACAGGGGCAATCAGCAAGCCCGATAGCAGCACAAAAATCACAGCCCTTCTTTATTTGTTTCCTGCAGTTGCAGAGAGCAAGGACCAAGTGTTTCAGCCTCCTGGCATGGCTTCTCCGGAGGGCGCTGTGGTGGAAATCTCCTGCAATCACTCTATATCCAATGCTTACACCTTCTTCTGGTACCTTCACATCTCAGGACACGCTCCGAGACTCCTGGTTCGGGGTTCCAGGTCTTCTCAGCAGGGACGCTACAACATGACGAATGAGCGATTCTCCTCACTGCTGCTCATCCCCCAGGTGCAAGTGGAAGATGCTGCCACTTACTATTGTGCTCTGGAGGGCACAGAGGCAGGGAGCCTATGAAGAGCTGAGCAGAAACAGGAAGGGGCACAGCCTTTGCAGGAGGCGGAAAAGAGGGGAGCCATAACTGCTTTCCTCCGTGATTCAGCGTGCCCCAAGCATGTCCACTTGGCACTATCAGAAAACATTTTGAGTGCAGACACACTATGTGAGAGCAGATGGACATGGGAAAATATGCTTGTAGGGGGTGATTCAATAATGGTGCTGCAGATCCGTATTTCAAACAGTTTTCTGGATAACTGAAACACTTGTGAGGATTTTCTTTTGAGATCTCACTAGATTATTTTTGCCTTTAAATGTTATCTGCCAGCTTCTGCTTCTTTGCAGGAATATTTTTAAGACCTGTGTCCATCTTGTAAAGAATAGTTTAGCTGAGGGGCGCCTGGGTGGCTCAGTTAAGCATCTGACTTCAGCTCAGGTCATGATCTCACAGTTCGTGAGTTTGATCCTCGCATTGGGCTCTGTGCTGACAGCTCGGAGCCTGGGGCCTGCTTGAGATTCTGTGTCTCTTCTCTGTTCCTCCCCCACTCATGCTCTCTGTCTCTCTCTCTCTCTCTCAAAGATAAATAAACGTTAAAAAGAAAAAAGAATAGTTTAGTTGACATTGGATAATATCATAAGAAGTGGAAATAGAATAAATGAGTGAGTAGTTTCTACCAACAGGCCGGAGTGTGGAACCTTAATCCAGCCATCTGGGTATCTTGCTTAGAATCTAACATGCAGACACAGTGAGGATGCCAGTGTCGATCAGTGTATAAACTATCTCTTTTTTAAGTTTTATTTTTTATAAGTTTGACAGAGAGAGCATGCAAGTGGGGAAGAAGGAGAGAGAGAGAGAACAAGAGAGAGAGAGAGAGAGAGAGAGAGAGAGAATCCCAAGCAGGCTCCACGCTGTCAGTGCAGAGCCAGATGCGTGGTTCAAACTCATGGAACTGTGAGATTATGACCTCAGCTGAAACCAAGAGTCAGACACTTAACCGACTGAGCCACCCAGGTGCCCCAGTGTATAAACTATTTGTAAAACTCAATCTCTTTCCTGATATTTAATGTAAAAATAGATATGAATGGAAGTTGTAATTTATTCTTCCCATATCCTTGTTAAATTATCTTGGTCTTACTACCCCAGATATGACCCTCTCACTTTATAGACTGATGCCCGAGAGTAGGCCAGTGTTTTCTAAACATTTTCATCAGAAGTATCTGGACTTTTGGAAAGGGGGGGGGGTTGCTGTTTTCCAGATTAATTGAATCTGTTTTCAGGGCTAGGGCCCAGAGTCTGTATTTTCCATAAAGATCTCTCTGGTAATTCTGCTGCTCAGTCAAGTTTGATCTGGGAATCCTGGACTCTGGACCCCAGGTCTTGAGGTTTTAACCACTATTCTCTACTTCCTTGCACTTGGAATTATATTAATAAGGAAGTGTTTCAGGAAGTGGTCCCTACAGTGCCAGTGTTTGCCTACATAGTAGGTGTTCAGCAGGTGTTTATGTATGGAACAAAAAGTAAAAAGTGAAAGATTTATATGATTTGAAGAGAAACCAGAATATTATATGGAACAAAAAGTAAAGGGCAGATTGCTGACCACAGAAGAAAGGAACATTCTAGTAATAGGAAATATCATAAAGTTTTTTGTTTTTTTTTTTTTTTTTTTTAGTGGCATAGTCTTTCTTTCTTTCTTTCTTTTTTTTTTTTTTTAATGTTTTTATTTTATTTTGAGACAGAGAGAGACAGAGCATGAGCAAGGAAGGGACAGAGAAAGAGGGAGACACAGAATCCGAAGCAGGCTCCAGGCTCTGACCCATCAGAACAGAGCCCGATGCGGGGCTTGAACTCACAGGCTGTGAGATCATGACCTGAGCCAAAGTCGGACGCTCAACTGACTGAGCCACCCAGGCGCCCTGAAATATCATAAAGTTTTACCAAGATGTCTTTTTTTTTTTTAATTTTTTTTTTCAACGTTTATTTATTTTTGGGACAGAGAGAGACAGAGCATGAACGGGGGAGGGGCAGAGAGAGAGGGAGACACAGAATCGGAAACAGGCTCCAGGCTCTGAGCCATCAGCCCAGAGCCTGACGCGGGGCTCGAACTCACGGACCGCGAGATCGAGACCTGGCTGAAGTCGGATGCTTAACCGACTACGCCACCCAGGCGCCCCTACCAAGATGTCTTAAATAGCTTGGATCTGAACCCCAAAATTTAATGACACCTAAATATTGCCATTGGATACAAATATGAATTAGCAAATTGTTACTAACATATTGTTAGTAACACTTCTTTAGGCATATTCTATTTTCAGTGGTTGCTTGTTTAAAAGGGTGTTGTCTTATGTTTTTAAACAAACAAAATATTTGGGAAGAAGAACCATGTGTTCTTAAGAGTCCTGCACAGTGCCATGTATACTGTTGTTGCTCAAGAAATAGTGAATAAGTGTATAGCCCTCTCATTGCTTTGGCAAACAAGGAAAGAGACAGAAAATTCCCTTTGGTCATATAGGAGGTTCTTTTCAGTTCACTGAAGAGTATGTGTGGTGTGTTGAGAACCCTACCTTTTATATTGGTGTTTTGACTCTATTTTTTTTTTTTTTTTTTTTTTTTTTTTTTTTTTTAGTTTTTGAAAGTTATATACTTACATATTTTGAGAGAGAGAGAGAGCACAAGTGGGGTAGGGGCAGAGAGAGAGGGAGACAGAATTCCAAGCAGACTCCATGCTGTCAGCGCAGAGCCTGATTTGGGGCTTGAACTCATAAACTGTGAGATCATGACCTGAGCTGAAATCAAGAGTCGGAAGCTTAACCGACTGAACCACCCAGGCGCCCCTTGATTCTAGTGTTTAAACCATCAACAACTAGTCTTCCTACGGATTTTTTCCAGCTCACTTGTAAACCATCAGAGGCATTATTACCCAAAGGGGAAAGTGGGAAGAGAATGAAATAAAAGAAGAAGAAAATGCAGCTGAGGGGAGAGGAATTACTTTGACAATGGCAGTGATAGTTCAACCCCAAAGGAATAACATCATGAAGCTCTCATTCAGTTTGATGGTGAAGAGGAAAGAACAGAAGAATCCACAGGAGAGTACAATTCCCTTTACTCTCAAACTCTGGAGATTTGCATGCATGTAAAGATTGCCATCTTTTGTTGTTGTTTACTTCCCATAAAAACAAAACAAAAGAAAAAATTCCTAGGTGAAAAAGTTGTTGTGGGGATTCTGAGAATAAACATGGGGGGCAGAGCTGAAAAGCTTACCTGACAGGCCAATGCCAGTGGCATGGAGCTGCGTGAAGCCTTTCTCTGGATTGGTCTGCTCTGTCAGCTGCTGGCTGTGTCGGCACTAGTGGTAAACTTTTCTTGGGGGCGGTATCTCGGCTCTTCAATATGTGAGGATTGCCTCAGAGGGGTATGGGTCTGCCACTGGTTCCATGAGAGACCTAAGACTTTAAATCACTCTCAGATTAGGACTTATCCTGCCTTCCTCCAATGGGCCCTGCCTTCTCTAACCTCACTGTTTTCTATTCTTCTTGTGGGTAAGGTCACAGACCTATCTGGGGGATTTTCCTGCACGTCTGAGGATCAGGGCACCAAAGAGGATGAGTGGGGATTGGAATGATGAGTAGCTTTCGTTTTCTTCCAAGGGTTAGTGTCATGGGTTGAACTGTGTCCCCTAAAAAAGATATGTTGAAGTCGTAGCTTCCTGTACCTCGGAATGTGACCTTACTCAGAAATAGGGTCTAGAGGCAGTAGAGTTAAAATGAAGTCATTAGGTTGGGCTTTAGTCCAATATGACTGCTGTCTTTAGAATCAGGGGAAATTTGGACACAGAGACAGACACGTACAGATGGGAGACAATGTGAAGAGACATAGAGACATGGCCAAGTGACTGCGGTGATACATCTATGAGCCCAGGAACACCAACAGTGGTCCGCAAACACCAGAAGCTTGAAGCAAACACACTGTGCTCCTGTGGCTTCTATACTTTTGGGGACCTGGAACAGTTTACAGGTTTCCTTTTTTTTTTTTTAATGTTTATTTAAAAAAATTTTTTTGGGGGGTGCCTGGTTGGCTCAGTCAGTTGGGCATCTCTTTGGCTCAGGTCATGATCTCTCAGTCTGTGAGTTCAAGCCCCACGTCAGGCTCTGGGCTGACAGGTCAGAGCCTGGAGCCTACTTCAGATTCTGTCTCCCTCTCTCTCTACCCCTCCCGCACTCACACGCTGTCTCTGTCTCAAAAATAAAATAAAATAAAATAAAAACATTAAATATTTTTTTAAAAATAAAAAAAATTTCTAAAAATGTTTTATTTATTTTTGACAGAGAGAGACACAGAGCATGGGTGGGGGAGGGGCAGAGAGAGAGGGAGACACAGAATGCGAAGCAGGCTCCAGGCTCTGAGCTGTCAGCACGGAGCCTGACGTGGGGCTTGAACCCATAGACTGTGAGATTATGACCTGAGCCAAAGTCAGACGCTCAACCAACTGAGCCACCCAGGCACCTCAATGTTTATTTATTTTTGAGAGAGATAGAGACAGAGTATGAGCAGGGGGTGGGGCAGAGGGAGACACAGAACTCAAAGCAGACTCCAGGGTCTGCACTGTTAGCACAGAGCCCGACAAGGAGCTCGAACTCACAAACTGTGAGATCATGATCTGAGCTGAAGTCGGACGTCCAACTGACGGAGCCACCCAGGTGCCCCCACATGTCTCCTTTATAAATGTTTTACCAGATTTCACATTGCCACCGAGCAGTTTTTTTTTTCCATAGTAAATATTTGTTTTCCTAACCGTTTATTATATGTATGCAACATTTAAAAAAACCAATTATTTAAAAAACATTTTTTTAAAGATTGTCTTTTTAAGTAATCTCTGTACCTAACATGGGGCTTGAACTCACAACCCTGAGATTAAGAGTCACATGCTCTACCAACTGAACCAGCCAGGGGCCTGGTATGCCACACTTTTTATTTCTCTCTCTATTGTACACCTCAAACAGTTTCTGGTTGGCTTGTATTTCTTTAAAAATACAATTCCTGGAACTTACAACACACCTCAAGTGTAGCTTGAGCTATCATTAAACTAAAAGGAATCAGTAAGGAAACTGGGTCCAGGTGAGGGAAAGTACTGGGCCCAAAGAAAGTAGAAAATCTCTTCAGTCCTTGGAGATGAGGAGGGTCAATGATTTACGGTGTCCTCTATTGGAAGGAGAGAAGTTAAATCATGGGTTTCCCCCTTTTCTTCTGAGAGTTCCCTAATTTATGTGAAATAAGTATTATTTTCTTAGTTGGATTGAATCCCATGTTTCATATGAAAAAAACCACCGATTTTCCTTTTTGTTCCAGTAACTTTATCTTGTGCTGATTTTTCTCTGATACTTCTATCATGAATATAACCTACATTTCAGAGTCTGATGTTTGCAAAGGGCTTTCTCATTATTTTACATGAATCCTCTCTTGTTGTCTCCTGGGAAATCAGTGACATTTACAGCATTCTGATGTTTATAAATAGTTTAACGGGAAAGGCAGTAGGCAGTCTGAAAGAAGCACCTGGGATCTCGGACTGAAGCTCCTTGACATTGCTGTGGGCCACATCTTCTTCCTTGTGCTCCAGCCCATAGGTCCTGCTGGGTCGTAGTTGCCCTCATTCGCAGGTGTCCCCAGGTCACGGTAATTTCTTCCTTCTCCTTCCCTTCAGGCCTACAAGTGGTTCAGTCTTCTGGCTGTTGCTAGGCCCTGGGTGCTTCACCTTCTCTTCCACGTTTCCCTTAAATCTGCCTACAAAAAGTTTAAAATATCCTTTTCATTAAGCTTTGTTCCAGATATCCTCTTGAGGTGATTGCCAGGGCCCTCAAAGATGCAAGGCTAACACTCCTCTTAGGCGCTAGGCAGAAAGAGAAGGAATTTATTATAGGTTCCTATTCATCACAGGCCTCCTGCGGCTTGAGGATGAGTACTTAAAGCTAATTTACATATTCCAAAGAAAGACATTATCATAGTGTTGAGGTTTCAATCATTTACGTACGAGATACTTAGCAAAGCTTTCAGAAACAGCTATGATCCGCTTTTCTTCTGATTCAAAGCAAAGAGATTTTCTAATCTCTTTCTAAAATATATGGTTTATTTGGACATTATTATTTTTAATGTTTATTTTTGAGAAAGAGAGAGAGAGAGAGAGAGAGAGCAGGGGAGGGGCAGAGAGAGAGAGGGAGACACAGAATCCAAAGCAGGCTGCAGTCTCTGAGCTGTCAGCACAGAGCCTGATTTGGGGCTCAAACTCTCAAACTCATGAGCTGAGCTGTGAGGTCATGATCTGAGCCAAGGTCAGAGGCTTAACCAACTGAGCCACCAATGCTCCTGGACATTATTTAAAGGAAAAATAAGGCATATCAGAGGAATGATGTCTTTATATTGATACTTACTTGTTTCATTTCAATAAAGTTTATTGAACAATTGCTCTGCCACTATTGTGGCATTTTTTAAGTACAACACTTTACTCCCCTTGAAATGAGCCCTTTATCATCATAGTACCTCAAGTTTACTTACCATCAAGTTTTGAACTTTGTTCTAAACAGCCTCCCCGCGTGGAAAATCTCTATTTTTCAGCTCCTTCACTGAGGGCTTTTCCTTTTGTCTTTATAATCTACTATTTAACAAGACAACTGTGTCAGGAGGAGCATATAATACCATCCTTTCCTTTTCTCTCCTTAAAAATATTTAAAGGCTGGGTTCAAGTTCATTTTGTATGAATCTTTACTTAAAGGTCATTATGGGGAGGGTTCTCCCACAGGCCCAACCTAGAAAACAAAACAATTATTTTTCAGTCCAAAGGGTTTTCATAGAAGCTGGCTCTAATTTATTTCTGAAGAGAACAAGGTTCTCTTCCCCTCTGATTTCTCTTCTCTTACCTTCTTCTCCTATTTTGCCTTTTCTTATCTCTCATTTTTCTTTTTCTTTCCCTTTTCACCCAAAGCTATGCTTTTCCTCCTCTTTTCTATTTATTTTCCCATCCTATTAAAAAATTCTACTTCCCTTCTGTCTTTTATGTTATCTAAATAGAGCACAAACCAGTGAAACCTTGATCCACTCGGCATGTGTTTTTCCACTTTGATTCACAGACTCCTGCTTCTTTTCCTTGAACAGCAAATTCTCCCTTTGTGGCTCATGGAAAGTGTAAACATCCAGAATTCTGGCCCTATGATCGTAAGACTTGGAAACTCCAGCTACTTGATGATAAAGTTACCAGGCTTTGGGGTGCCTAGGTGGCTCAGTGGGTTAAGTGTCGGACTTCGGCTCAGGTCATGATCTCACGGTTCCTGAGTTTGAGCCCCACATCAGGCTCTGTGCTGACAGCTCAGAGCCTGGAGCCTGCTCCGGATTCTGTGTCTCCCTTTCTCTTCTGCCCCTCCTCAGCTTGTGCTCTGTCCTTCTCTCTCTCAAAAATAAATAAACATTAAAAAACATTTTTTTTTTAAGTCACCCGGGTCTTTGTGTGGGCGCTAGGGGGCGATGTAGTGTGAGGCTTGTTCCAGGTGCAAGAGGAATAGCAGTCTGGCTTCCTCACCTAGCTTTGCAGAGTCTGGGCCAAGAACTTGCTCAACAGAAAGACACAGGTGCCAGGAAACAACAGGTTCCCCAAAGCAGAGCCATTTATTAAAACTCTGCCCTGACAAAAGGGTGCTGATCCCTCTTTGAGAGCCTGTTCTCCGGGGTGGGACTTAATCTCCAGCTGGGGTGGGCTGGAAAGGAGTCCCCAGCCAGCACGGCTTAAACCATGGCCTCTGCATGCATCTCGATGCTTGTGATTGTCTTCGCACTGAGTGAGTAATATGCCTTCCCCATTTTCCACTTGTATTACCCACTTACATGCTTTACAGCAGCTTCACTGATGGAGTGTGGATTCATTTACAGGTGGGCTGAGAGCTCAGTCGGTGTCTCAGCCAGATCAGGTCACTGTTGCCGAAGGGGATCCAGTGACCGTGAAATGCAACTATTCGGTTTCTGGAAGCCCGTATCTCTTTTGGTACGTCCAACATCGCAACCAAGGTCTCCGGTTCCTTCTGAAATACATCACAGGGGCCAACCTGGTCAAAGGCAACTATGGTTTTGAGGCTGAATTTAATAAGAGCCAAACCTCTTTCCACCTGAAGAAATCATCCGTCCTTGGGAGTGAGTCTGCTGTATATTTCTGTGCTGTGACAGACACAGTGGTGGGGGCTGGAGGCGGAGCTGAGCACAAACCCCCGAGTACCACAGTGAAACTGTTTTCCCGAAGCCTGTATGGCTCTCCACAGAAGGTGGTGTGGCTCTAGGATATGTCACTCATCATAACTAAATTACAATTTCAAGCCACAGAATTTGTTCATGGGACAGATATTTATGAATCCTTATGTGCTCGGTACTGTACTGAGCACTGATGACAAATAGATGTAAGAAGCTATCCTTGCTTTCTATGTGCCCCATGTGATCTCCAAACATTTACGAACCCAGTGTAATTCTCACAACTGTTAGCATGAGGTTTACTTTGCCGATGAAGAGACTAAGGCCCAGAGAACTTAAGTTCTCACTCAAGTCACAAAACCGTGAAACGGCGAGTTGCAACCCAGGCAGTCTGTCTCTCAGGTGCCCGGTCTAACCGCTCCCCTGCTCTGCCAGCCTCAAGGCTCTCTGAGGGCATGAGACTGATTTCGGCGATGGGGCAGCCCCAGCTCCCGGGATGGTTCCTGCCAAAAAGAGTGCTGTTGGCTGTAGAGTGAACCAACAGCGACTCAGAACAGTTTGGCAAGTGCCAAGATAGAGGATGGCACAGCATGTGATGTGCGATGAGGAAGGGGGCAGGTTAGCTCTGCTGTGAAGGCAGGAGAGGGTGAAGCTATAGTGCAAGGAGAATTTGAATCAAGGGAGAATTTAAATATGTAGTTTAAGCATGCAGGCTGCTTTCGGCTCCTCTGCTCACATCTTACATACACCCTTGAGGGACTGGACTTGATGCCTCTCTCTCTCTCTCTCTTTTAAGTTTATTTATTTATTTATTTTGAGCAGAGAGAGAGGGAGAGAGAGAGAGAGTCCCAAGCAGGCTCTCTGCTGTCAGTGCAGAGCCCGATGCAGGGATTGATCTCACGAGCCATGAGATCATGACCTGAGCCGAGATCAAGAGTCGGACTCTTGACCGACTGAACCACCCAGGTGTGCCAGAGCAATATACTTTCATTTTCTCATTGTTTATATTCTTTTAATTTCTTATCTACTGAGAAGAACCTACCTTCTTTTTTTACTTTTTATCACCTGTTGGCTTAAAACTCCCAGTTTTTATTACATATCCTGCTAAAATGGCCTTACCTTTCTGGAATTGATTTTGTGGGATGTTAAGGGGAATCCTGGCAATTTTCTTTCCTATTTTCTTCTTTTAGCAACAGGTAGGTAACTTTTTGTATGTTTTAATTGTCACGATGCTCAATTTCAACCTGTCAATAGCTCCATAAACAAAACTGAACCTGGGTCAATCAGCCTGATTCTTTTGCCCTAAGGACTATTAGATGTTTTCCATGTAATCTGTTATGGACAATGACTGAGATGACTACTGTTCTCGCCTAATCAATTTTTCCGTGAAGGCTGTTAGTTTCTCTCCTCTTATGTGTCTTCATATCTGAGATGAACAGTATGGACCTTGGAGGGTCACATACTCACATATTACAGAAGGAGGAAATGTCAGAACAGTCACAATTCACATCACGTCTCTGCAATCATAAGGATGAGAAAATTGTGCATCTGTGGGGATTGTTACTATGCATGGTTTCAGGTGAAAGGGAAGAATGTTCCTGAGTTACCTGACGTTAGAAGTTTGCTCAGCCTTCTTCTACATCCCTCTCTAATGGTGCTGAAAGAGTAAAAGGCATGACAAGTCTCACCAGAAGAACTACTTCTGCTTGGCCTCCAGAGGGCAATGATGCACACACTAGAATTATACTTGAAGCTCTCCCTCCCTCCCAACCATCCTTCCTTTGGCCCCTCCTTCACAGAGCTGACTGAAGAGTCCAGATGGAGCTCTTCACAGAATTTAGAAGTCAGGAAACACCCAGATTTTCAAGGAAAAGACTCTTCCAGAAGTCTCTGGAACGCAATTACACAAGATTCTAGGGCACCCACCATACACATTCTTCCTTGTTCCAAGGGTACTATTTCCTCAACCATACTCCTTTTGCTCAGGAAAGATCTTCAAAAAGGAGACTACAGTTTCTTCAGTCCTCAGCCATGAGCTTGGCTCCTGTCACCATGCTTGTGTTTATGATACTTTTTGCCCCGAGTGAGTAAAATTCTATTTCATCTTCTTGTTCCCTACTGGTACAGTATTACAACTGGACTCTGAGGAGAGACACCTCTTCTTAATCGGTAAGTCTTTCCTGGTCTCACTGACTCAGCATATTGATGTTTCAGGAGGAACCGGAGCCCAGTCAGTGACCCAGCCTGATGTCCACATCACTGTCTCTGAAGGAGCCCCTCTGGAGCTGAGGTGCAACTACTCGTCTTCTGTTCAGGTGTATCTCTTCTGGTACGTGCAGCACCCCAACCAAGGACTCCGGCTTCTCTTGAAGTACATATCAGGGGACATCCTGGTGAAAGGCACCAAAGGTTTCGAGGCTGAATTTAGGAAGAGTGAAAAGGCCTTCCACCTGAGGAAACCTGCAGTCCAGTGGAGCGACGCAGCCAAGTACTTCTGTGCTGTGAGTGACACAGTGCCTGGGACTGCAGGGGATGCTGAACACCAACTTCTGGTGAATGTGAGGCTTCCAGTGACTCAAGGGATCAACCTGGGGCACTTTCAGTGAGACCTTATGTTCTATGGTGACAAGATGGACAGAGGGGACTAAACTGCTTAGTTCTTGTGCAGACATGGTTCTAATCTTCCAAGAGTCAGGATTCATGAGGAAAGGACAACTTATGAAAAAACAAACAAACAAACAAACAAACACAATGTCGCCAACAGACTGGAGACTGGAACTTGCTCAGAGAATCACTTTGGATGGGACAGTGGCAGGGATGGGTTTTGTGCTGCGATTGCCATTTGACTTGTGACCAGAGAGGAGAGTACTATGACAGTCTACGCCGATGGTTGTAATCCACTAGGGACACTCTAAGCTTCACCCTAACTGAGGAACTTTCCTTCAGATCCTAGATAATTCCATCTGTGTGTGTGCCTATTTGAAAAACTGAATGGAAAGAGGAAGGTTAATATTAGAGGAAGCGACTGAGGAAAATGTGATAAAATAAAATCACCAAGCACAGGGAGAATTTTTAGTGAATGCTTCTGTCATTTACTCAGCTCTTTCATTTTAACATCATCTCAAAAAGATGGAGTTGAGATTTCCATCAGTCCATCACTGGATGAGGTTGAGGAAGGTTGGGGCTATGCTAATATGACAGAGATGATTACTACAGTGGAGTGAGAGTAGGAATCTGTTAGGGTCAAGTCAGCTGGAGGCTCCAGTAGTGAATATTTATATTTTCCTTTACCTAACTTTTGTAACTAAGAATTCCCACTCTTCTTCTCCTCCTCCTCCTCCTTCTTCTTCTTCTTCTTCTTCTTCTTCTTCTTCTTCTTCTTCTCCTTCTTTTTCTGGAGAGATAGAGACAGAGAGCAGGGGAGTGGCAGAGAGAGAGGCAGAGAGAGAATTCCAAGAAGGCTACATGTTGTCAGTGCAGATTCTGGTGCAGGGCTTGATCTGAAGGCCATGAGATTATGATTTGAGCCGAAGTAGAGAGTCAGACACTTGAACCACCTGAGCCACCCTGGAGTTCCCAAATTTCCCTTTTTTAAAAGATACTAATCATGTTGGATTAAATTCCATTCAAATAACCTCATATAACTTCATTATTTCTGTAAAGACAATTTGTCTAAATAAGGTCATATTCTAATTTGCTAGAGATTAAGACTCCAAGTCCCCCCCCCCCTCGTTGGTCCGTGTTGGGGGGGGGCACAGTTCAACCCATAACACCACAGCCATTAACAATTACTTTCAGTCTAAAGACTGATACATGGGAAAACTAGTGTTTCTTTCTCTACTTGCTTGATATCCAGTAACGTTCTCCCAGAACAAGATAATAGATAGCAACACAGAGATATCAAGTTACATTTGTCGACCTGAACAGTAAGATAATTTTTCTTGTGATTTCCTATATTAAACATAGTTTGCATTTGTATAGAACATTAAGGCTTAGAGAGAATTTTCTTATGCATACTTAATTGATCTTTTAATCTCTCTCATAGAGATGAAGAGAACAAATGCTTTGCACTAAATACACGACTAGCAAGTCCTGAGAATCACTTACAATCCTCTTTGTCTAAATCCTCATTCAGGGTCTTTTTTTCCTTTGCACAAAATATACTCCATAGTCCATGTGACCAAGCCCAACCACTTGTTACTCTGTTTAACAAAGATTATAATTTCCATAAATTGCTGGGTCTGAGACATAATGACTTTTGAGAAACATTTCTTCTGTCCACGTATAGTGACCACTTGGGGTCGCTGTTGTAATTAGTTGACTCTATTTTGCTTTATTTATGTACAAGGTGTTCTAGAGTCTTTAGCTTCCCCTGAAATACTTCTTTTCTCCTCCATTTGCTACTGCGGGCAGGTTGGTTATTTATTCATGACTTGTGATATCTAAAATGTCACTAGAAGTCATCCGCATTCACTAATGTTTACTTGAGGAAATGGAAAAATTGTTCACTCAGAATAAATTGGGCAATTCTAGACCTAAAAGTCACCTCCTAAATATTTTCTAGTGATTTTCCATTCGCATATTATATGAGCCAAGGAATCACACCACATTAATGTGAGTATCTAGTATGTTTTGATTATTGTAGTTGGCAGATTCCATTAACATTAGGTGTTTTGGGGATTTGTCTCTTTTCCTAAATGGTGTTTGTTGTTGTTGGGTTGTATGTGCATGAGTTATTACTATTATTCAATTTATATTGGATATGTCTTGATGGAAGAGTGAATGGCATTATTTTAAAAAATCATGTGTAATAAAAGCAAAAATGAAGTCTTGGGACCTCATGAAGATAAAAAGCTTCTGCACAGCAGAGGAAATAATCAACAAAACTGAAAGGCAAGCGATGGAATGGGAGAGGATATTTGCACTGACATAGCAGATAAAGGTTAGTATCCAAAATCTATAAAGAACTTATCAAACTCAACGCCCCCCCCCCTCCAAATAATGCAGTGTAGAAATGGGGGAAACACGTGGACAGACACTTCTCCAAAGAGGACATGCAGATGGCTAACAGACACATGAAAAGATGCTCGACATCACTCATCATCAGCGAAATACAAATCACAACCACAATGAGCTCTCACCTCACATCTGTCAGAATGGCTAAAATTAACAATGCAGGACACAACAGATGTTGGCAAGGATGTGGAGAAAGGGGAGCACTTGGGCACTATTGGCGGGGATGCAAACTGGCGCAGCCACTCTGAACAACAGCGTGGAGATTCCTCAAAAAATTAAAAATGAAGCTGCCTTACAACCGAGCAATTGTGCTATTAGGTATTTATTCAAAAGATACAAAAATGCTGATTCGAAGGGGTGCATGCACCCCAATGTTGATAGCAGCACTGTCAGCAATAGCTAACGTGTGGAAAGAGACCCAGTGTCCATTGACTGATGAATGGATAAAGATTTGACATATGTGAAAAAGTTAGTCAGAGAAAGACAAATACCATATGATTTCACTC
Organism: Leopardus geoffroyi; assembly: GCF_018350155.1. NCBI lineage: Eukaryota > Metazoa > Chordata > Mammalia > Carnivora > Felidae > Leopardus > Leopardus geoffroyi. The sequence goes on from NC_059337.1 coordinate 72,631,438, forward strand.
ATATGTGGAATTTAAGAAATAAAACAGATGAACATAGGGGAAGGGAAGGAAAAGTAAGATAAAAACAGAGGGAGGCAAACCAATAAGAGATTTTTAGATACAGAGAGCAAACTGAGGGTTGCTGGAGGGGTGTTGGGTGGGAGGGATGCATTAAATGGGTGATGGGTATTAAGGAGGACACTTGTTGGGATGAGCACTGGGTGTTATATGTAAGTAATGAATCACTGGGTTCTACTCCTGAAACCATTCTTACACTGTAAGTTGACAAACTGGGATTTAAATAAAATTTAAAAAAACATATATGTTATATATATATATATATTTATATATATTTATATATATAATTTATATATATTTATTATAAAAAAAACGTATATAATCCTGCACAACTACTTTCACTGATTCAGATGAGAAGGAAGGGCATGAAGAAATTGAAGTTCAGACCAGGGAAGTTGCTCAAGGTCAAAAGATGGCAGAACTAGGACTTGAAATTAAGTCTGTCTGACTCTGAATTTGAGTGCCTTTTCTTCTTCATCACCTCACTTCCTCTCTGGTTGGGTGAATGATTCGGCATCAAATGTCCTAGGCCAGCTGGTCAGTAGGGACCAGTGAGGGGTCTCCTCCTCTGTGCAACAATTGTTAAGTGAAGTCTGAGACGCAGTTGTTAGATGTGGACTTAGTGAGATTATAAAAGGACACCAGGGTGTCAGGAGAGGAAAGGTCCAGTTCAGACAAGCTCATGGGCTCTTTTGTGGAATAAGATTAGCATTTCCCGTTCATCTGGTTGCATAGGACGAATGGGAAGGATTCCAGGCATGTAGGACCAGGTCAGGGGTCATTCTCAGCTCTATGAGTATCACAGTGACTACAATCAATGGCCGCCTTCTGGGACTGTGGGAAAAGTGATGTGATGGGGAATAAGGAGCCTAGTGGAATCTACCCTCTGATATATTAGCTTCCTTCAGACCAAATCTACAAGGGGTTATACCTTCGCAAAGAACGAAAAGGAAATCGGGGTTGCTGTGCTGTTGTGCTGGAAGCTTTTACCTTTTATTCTTCTTCCTGAGTGTTCAGTTGAACCTTAGGGGGAAGCTCATCTGGGGAGGTGCTGTCGGTGCTATTGGCTTATGCTGGAGACAGCCCCAGGTGACACCTGCTGGGGACAGCCCTGGGTGATAGCTGCTAGTGTGGCTCTGGCTTTCCTGCTGTGCCTCTTTTCTGGTTCGTGTCCCAGGCCAGTCTCAGACTCTGCAACAGGACCGCGACTCCAGGGCCGGGTTTAGACCTAGGATATGAGGCAGGTGACAAGAGTGACTGTGCTCTTGCTCTTGGGTGAGTTTATTTTGGGATTAAAAGGAATTAGGGTGTGGCTGAGCCTAGACGCTGGACTCTTTCTTGCCTGTTATCATTGCTCTTTACCTAAGATGTCAAGGACTGGCTGTGGGGTCCTGTGTTTCTCTAGGTAGAACCTCACCATTCATGCAAGGGGTGACTCAGGGCAATAAAGATGTTCTGGATTACTGAGCCCTGGGAAATATTACCCCTCCATGGGTGGGAGATATTGCCCCTGTTACTTTTGTACACATGTTCCTGGGGTTCTGAAAATAAATATTTTTAAAAAGTGTCCTAAAACACAAATGGGAAGGAAATTGCATGTGTCTGCATATGGTGGGGAAGGAGGATGTGGGGGTGGATTTGACTGTGAGAGAGAACCTGGAGGGTGCCGAGTTGGACCTTTAATCCACCCAGTTTCAGGATAGGAGCTAGTATTGTGTGTTGACTCCTTTTACAGGTACTTTGAGCCTCGCTAAGACCACCCAGCCCGTATTCATCGAGTCCTACGAAGGACAAGAAGTGAACATACCCTGTAACCACACCAAGATCGCTACAAATGAGTATATCCACTGGTACCGACAGTTCCCCAACCAGGGACCACACTTTGTTATTGAAGGATATAAGACAAACGTGGAAAATGAAGTGGCATCCCTGTTCATCTCTGCGGACAGGACGTCCAGCACCCTGAGCCTGCCCCGGGCTGCCCTGAGAGACACTGCTGTGTATTACTGCACCGTGAGTGACTCACAGTGAGTCAGATGGGGCTGCACCTGTACGATATCCCCTGTAGGGTGGGAGGCAGAGCCCAGGGGAAGCCCCAAAGAGTTGTGCCTTCTGAACTGTTTATTGTACTTTATTGTTTCCAGAAGGCATTAGCAAATCTATGTATCATTTTTGTATTTAAAAACATTTGAACTTACTTTTTTTATTGGGTTTATTTTTATTTATTTGGAGAGACAGAAAGAGTAAGCAAGAGAGGGACAGAGAGAGAGGGAGGAAGAGAGAAAGAGAGTCCCAAGCAGGCTCTGGCTGTAATCATGAAGCCCGATGCAGGGCTTAAACTCACAAACTGTGAGATCATGACCTGAGCTGAAGTCGGACTCTCAACTGACCGAGTCACCCAGGTGCTCCAATTAATTTATTTAAAAAAATTTTTTTTTCAACGTTTATTTTATTTTTGGGACAGAGAGAGACAGAGCATGAACGGGGGAGGGGCAGAGAGAGAGGGAGACACAGAATCGGAAACAGGCTCCAGGCTCTGAGCCATCAGCCCAGAGCCCGACGCGGGGCTCGAACTCACTGACCGCGAGATCGTGACCTGGCTGAAGTCGGACGCTCAACCGACTGCGCCACCCAGGCGCCCCCCAATTAATTTATTTTAAAAGAGAGAGAGGGGGAGAGAGAGAGCACACATGCCTGCAGAGGAAGGCCAGAGAGAGAGAGAGAGGGAGAGAGAGAATCCCAAGCAGGCTCAGATCTGTCTGCTCAGAGTCTGACGTGGGGCTCCATCCCATAACTCTGGGATCATGCCCTGAGCTGAGATTGAGATCAAGAGTGGGATGCTAAACTGACTGAGCTATACAGGTGCCCCATTTTTTTTTTTTTTTTTTTTTAGAGAGAGAAAGAGAGAGAGTGTGTGAGTGGGAGCGAGGGGTAGAAGGATACAGAGAGAATCCCAAGCAGGCTCCACCCTGCCAGCACGGAGCCTGACTTGGGGCTTGAACCCAAGTAGTGGGAGATCATGACCTGAGCCAAAATCAAGAGTAGGACGCTCAACGGACTGAGCCACCCAAGGGCCTGAAGTCCCTATTTCTGTCTGAGTTGTCATGTCACTTTCCTTACTCTCCATTCCAACTTTCCATCTTTCCTACCTAAAACAGTTTTGAAAAAAAAGACAAAAAGGTGGGGAACGTTGGATATCTCTCTTTACTGCTTCCTCTACCCCCTCCAGCCTGAATCCTCTCCCCCAACACATTGACACCCCTGAGAAACCTTACACACGCAGCCAAGGCGGGGCCATCATTGCTGGAGTTTCCTGTAAAGAAGCAAAATGAGAAGCTGAAGCGCGAGTGTGATTGGTGCTCAGTGATTCTGGAGGGACGTGGTGACTGTTGACAACACAACTTCTCTGGACCCAAGACTCTACGCTCTTCAGAGTAGGGGTGAAGGCACGTAGGCGACCAGACAAGGAGTCATGAAGAGACAGCGGGGAGCCCTGCTGGGGCTTCTGTGGGTGCAGGTTTGCTGTGAGTGGGGGCATCCCAGACGGGGGCGGGGGAGGTTCACAGCCCGCAGTGGAGGGGGAGCTGGCACAGAGCTCCTGCAGGGTCTCACCCTCAGCGGGTGTTCCCAGGAATACTTTATGGGTTTGAAAACTGCCTCAGTGGCTCTGCAGCGATTTCTTTTGTGTTTGGTTTTGTCTTTCCAAGCAGGGGTGAGAGGGATGGACGTGGAGCAGACACCTGCAGCCCTGAGCCTCCAGGAGGGAGCCAGCTCTACCCTGAGGTGCAATTTTTCCAGCTCGGTGACCTACGTGCAGTGGTTGCGACAGAACCCCGGGGGCGGCAGCCTCACCCGACTTTTTTACATCGCTTCAGGGATGAAGCAGGATGGGAGGTTAAACTGCACGGTGAACACTAAGGACCGGCACAGCAGCCTGCACATCAGGGCCTCCCAGCAGGAAGACTCAGCCACCTATCTGTGTGCTGTGGAGGCACAATGCTCCCTGCTGCTCTGCAGCCTGTCCGCAAACTGCAGCTGGGCTCCCAGCTCAGCCTCCTCCACCAGGAAGCCTTCCTGTCTCAGTTTCATTTGCACAGCCTTATGTTTCGTTATTCATTTTGTCAGTCTTTTAATTCTGTCTATAATTATAAACTTATAATGCTAACATGGAGCTCTTAGAGATGCTAAACACAGTGGCAAGGTTCAAAGTCACGTTTAAGTAAACAGTGGAAATGTCCAACTCAGGGTCAAAGCTAGAGCTTCAATGAGCAGAGACTAAATAGGTTACTATGGCGTGAAGCCCACACATGTTACGTGTTGCTGCTACAACTCACCTGTTAATGTGAACACGTAGCTCAGCTTTTAGGAAGGGTAAAAAAGAGCCTGGTCTTACTTGGTCATGCTTGTATTTATGACTTTTAGTGCCTAGAGGTCCCGAATAACAAATATAATAGCAAAGCAGCTAATGTTTAGGGAACATTATGTGCAATGAGCACCACACAAACACCTTTATTACCATGTCACCTCCATAACACCTTATGATGCGGGTACTGTGTTGTCCCCACCCCCACAGTTTTACAACGAGGGTAAGAAGCTTAAAAAGTAAAAAGGTAAATGACTTCGAAAGGCAAGTTGCTAATTGGCCGACCCACTATTGGAAGAGAAGCAATGTGACTTCATCCCACGTTCTTTTTTTAAATGTTTAGTTATTTATTTTGAGAGAGACAGAGAGAGAGCGAACATGAGTGGGAGAGGGGCAGAGAGAGAGAGAGGGAGAGAGAGAATCCCAAGCAGCCTCCACACTGTCAGTGAGGAGAGGAGCCTGATGTGGGGCTCAATCCCACGAACTGCAAGATCATGACCTGAGCTGAAATCAAGAGTGTGACGCTTAACCGACCCAGCCACCCAGGCGCCCCTCAGATCCCATGTTCTTTTTTTTTCAGATCCCATGTTCTTAATCCCTACATTCTTACTACCTTTTCAAGGACCTGTAAATCAAATTATTTAATATGATTTTAATATTATTATTTAATATTGAATTATTAATATTGATAAATATGCAGAATGTTTTCATACATGTCAATGAATAAAGAAGCATATTTTGACAATTTCTAATTAGTGACATCTAAGGTAAAGTTAGTTGTTGAGGTCCTCTATGAAGTGATGACTCCCCTATTGTTATCTGTTCTACAAAAGCACCCACTGCCATTTCCAGCAAGTCTCAGTGACCCAGGCAGCAAAAGCGAGTAGACAAATGAGACCAGACTCATGCCATGAGTAAACCTTGGCCCTATCAGCCATCGGGAATCTGCTTTCTCCCAAGAGAGAAGTAGTCAAAATTATTTCATTTGGAGTTCATTCAAACATACATTCACTCTGGATGCCTGGGTGGCTCAGTCGGTTAAGCATCTGACTTCAGTCTGGGTCATAATCTCGCTGTTCCCTAGTTTGAGCCCCACATTGGGCTCTGTGTTGACAGCTTGGAGCCTGGAGCCTGTTTCAGATTCTGTGTCTCCTTCTCGCTCTCTTCCCCTTCCCCACTCATGCTCTGTCTCTCTCAAAAATAAATACACCTTAAAAAAATTTTTAAAAAGCACAAAAATCATACATTCACCCAACAAGTATTTATTCTGTAGCATGATGTGACAAGCACTCATGTGGAGGTTGAAGATATCTGATTCCACATTACAGACAAGCCTCCCATACATATGGAATTTTTATTGTACAATGGGGAGATAGGGCAAGGAAACAATTGAACAAATGACTTCAAAATATAAGTGATATTAAGAAAATAAAATGTGAAGGAGAATCGCAGTGGTCATGGAGCTTTCTGGAGTGGTGACATTTGAACTGAACCTTCAGTAATGAAAATGACAAAACACAAGGTGTTAATACCTGGGGTAAGGAAGAGTTTTCAAATGCAACAGTCGCCATTAGGCAGAAGCAAATTTGGTATATTTGTGAAAGAAGGCTGATGTTCCCAGAAGGCAGTGAGAAGGAGAGTGGTGGGTGATGTGTCAAAGAGGGAGTTAGGGGTCCAGTCATATGTGGCCTTATACCATTATGGTTAGGTTCACATATTATTTTATACGTAATGGGGAGCATTTGAAAGGTTTTATTTTATTTTTAAAATTTTTTAAACATTTATTTATTTTTTGAGAGACACAGAGAGACAGAGCACAAGTAGGGGAGGGGCAGAGAGAGGGAGACACAGATTCTGAATCAGGCTCCAGGCTCTGAGCTGTCAGCACAGAGCCTGACATGGGGCTCCGACTCATGAACCTTGAGATCATGACCTGAGCTGAACTCGAACTAAACCACCCAGGCACCCCTGAAGGGTTTTAAATAGGTGTTCTAATTTATATTTCAGAAGGCTCACAGTCCATGCTCTGAGGAACGGCTCATGGGGAAGCGTGTGGCAAGACTATGGCACAAAGACAAAAAGAGCTTCCAAGACCCAATGAAACCTGGTGGAGGCCAAGTTCTGGGAGGGGTCCTATAATATAGTCACATTTTCTTTATGTGAAGATTTCAAAAGGAAGTTATTTTAATAGCAATTGGTTAAAACCAATTTCCCATGCTAACTACCCTTATATCAGGCCTTCCCTTGTTTTAGGTGGTGTTGGAGTGGCTTCAGACATTTTTGGGACTCTGGCTAAGGTGAGATGGAGTTGAGGACACATTTAGTTTACATTAGATGAGATATATTTATGTGATTTGTAGTGATTTCTGTGTAGAGTTAAGTTTCTGCTAATCATTCCTAGTGTAAGAATTGCTTTCAGGAATATTTCTTCTGCCTACTGTGTCCACTCTCCAAGCATTAAGACGTGAAATGGCACAAAAGTGGCTTGGACATGGGCTATGGCCCTCAGTACTTAAGTATGTGGGTAGAAGAAGAGAATCAAGGTTTGAAATACACAGAGATGTACATTGTAACTTGCCTGTTCTAGGTACCTCCTGTAAGTGGAAGGAAGCCTACAATAATTATCCTTTTGTGTCTGGTTTATTTCACTGCAGCCTGTCTTCCAGGTTCATCCATGTTGTAGCATGTGTCAGAATTTCATTCCTTTTTAAGCCTCAGTAATATTCCGTTACATAGGTATACCACATTTTTTTATCCATTTGTCAGTTGATAGGCATTTGGGTCATTTCTGCTATTGGGCTATTATGAATAATGCTGTTATGAACATTTGTGTACAAGTTTGTAAAAATATGATTTTTAATCAGAGCCTTGAAGAATAAGAAAGAATTAGGCAAAGCTAGTTAATTCATGGGAGTGAGGATCTGGAGTATAAGAAAAGATAGGAGAAGTAGTCTGGGGCCAGACTGTGCAGATCCTTCCTTATAAGGTGTGTAGATTTTATTCTAAGTGTAATGTCAAAGCCATTGACTGAATAAAAGCTCCATAATGACATGATCTAATTAGTGTTTTAGTGCTGTCACTCTTGCTGCTATGGAGGGAATGGGTTGTAGAGAGCAAAAACAGAAAGGAGACTACTGAGAAGACTATTGCAGTGGTTCGGGTGAGGGGGGTAATAGCCTGGATTAAGGTTATGGTGGTGAGTATTGGAATTTGTGACTGCATTCAAGATGTATTTGTCAAGGGGCACCTGGGTGGCGTAGTTGGTTGAGCATCTGACTCTTGACCTCGGCCCAGGTCATGATCTCATGCTTCACTGGGCTCTGCTCTGATGGTGCAGAGTGTGCTTGGGATTCTGTCTCTCCTTCTCTCTGCCCCTCTTGGGCTTGTGCACGCGTGCTCTCTCTCAAATAAATAAAAGCTTAAAAAAAAAAAGATGTATTTGCCAAATGTTGCCAGAGGGGTGGTGGGTGAGGAAGGGGCAACATGGCAGAAGGGTAGTGGGAGATACAGGATTCCAGTTATGGAATGAGTAAGTCACGGGAATAAAACATGGCACAATGAATATGTCAATGATACTGTAGTAGAGTTGCATGGTGACAGAGGGACCTACGGTCGTGGTGAGTGCAGCATAATGCTTAAACTTGCCAAATCACTATGTTGTACACCTGCAACTAATGTAACATTGTGTGTCAACTACACACAAATAAAAACAGTTAATAAAGAAGATGTATTTATTTCTTCCATCAGGTTTTTAAAAAAATTGAGATATAATTGACATATAGCATTGTGTAAGTTTAAGATGGACAAGAGTTTGGTTTGATATGTTTATGTATTGCAGTGTGATTACCACCATGTCATGTCATGTATCATTTCTTTTTCTATGGTGAGAACAATGAAGATCTAGTCTCTTAGCAATTTTGAAGTTAATCATACTGTATTTTTTTTTATAATCACTGTGCTGTGCATTAGATCTCCATGACTTACGTATCTACTAGTTCTAAGTTTGTACCCTTAAACAATCTCTCCCTAGCCCCCAGCTCCTGATAAGCACCATTCAACTGTCTTTTTATGAGTTTGGTTTTTTAAGATTCTACATATAAGTGATATTATACAGCATTTGTCTTTCTCTGTCTGACATATTGCACTTGGCATAATGCTTCAGGGTCCATCCATGTAGTAAATGGCAAGCTGTCCTTCCATCTCGTGAGTGAATGATATTCCATTATATAATATACATCACATCTTCCTTATGTGTTTATATGTTGACATGTGTCTGATTTCAAGTAGACTAGGCCTGTTGAAAAAACGTGGAAAACATGTAACTTCTTCAAATTTATTTAAAATGACTCAATGCTGTGCTGAGATGAGACGGAATTCTGAAATCTACATTTACACTACGTTTTCTTTCTGTGAATCCAGTAACTTCTGACTGGAGACACACTAAAAACTTAATTTATTCAACCTATTGTTTTGTGTGTCAGTCTCCCATAGATACAGGATGAGAGGATTTGACCAGCTGGTTTAGCAGATGGGGACCCGACCACAAGATGGCAGAGCATCTCTGCTAATGTAGATATGTGAAAGGGTCCTTTTGGTTGGCTCTGTAAGAGTTGGCTAAAGACAGAAGCAGATGCCTGTGTAGACAGTTTAAGAAACCACTGTGCTTTGGAGGAAATCAAGAGATAACTTGGTAACAGAAGCAGCTCTCCTGGCTGGAGACTGCCGGTCCCAATTGGAAGAAGCATGAAGACACTCATTGGACCTTTGTTCCTGTTCTTGTGGCTGCAGCTGGACTGTGAGTGGAAAGCTTTTGGGAACAGGCTGTCTTAGTAAATATTCGTTAGAAGTCTATATGGGAGACTGGCCTCTTCCAGATTTCCTGAAGTTGCTGCAGCAAAAAAGAAATGCAGGGGCACCTGGGGTGGCTCAGTTGGTTAAGCGTCCGACCCTTGGTTTCATCTCATGGTTTGTGAATTTGAGTCTGTGTCGGGCTCTGCACTGACAGTGTGGAGCCTGCTTGGGATTCTCTCTCTCTCTCTCTCTCTCTCTCTCTGCGTGTCCCCACACCCCTCCGCTATCTTTCTGTCTCAAAATAAATAAATAAACATTAAAAAAAAAAAGCAAACTCTGGAGAATGGCGACCTGATGCTCTTGCCTGGCTTTTCTTTTTGCACAGGTATGAGTAGAGGAGAAGAGGTAAAGCAGCAGCCTTCTTTCCTGAGTGTCTGGGAGGGAGACAGCTTTGTTATCAACTGCACTTACACTGACAGTGCCTCCACCTACTTCTTTTGGTATAAACAACAGCCTGGAAAAGGCCTCCAGTTGCTTATATATACTGTTTCAAGTATGGACAAGAAACAAGAACAAAGGCTCACTGTCCTATTGAATAAGAAGGACAAACATCTCTCCCTGCAAGTCACACGCACTCATCCTGGAGACTCAGCCACCTACTTCTGTGCAGTAAGAGCACAGTGGTCCCCAAGCACCTGCAGCCTGTCTCCAAACCTAAAACTGGGGTGGAAGCCTCACTCTTTTTATTTTGCCACAGGCCTTCAAGTTAGAGATTTTGCTGTATTGAATTTTAAACATATAAACATTCTAAATGATTTGAAGAGTCAGTTTCAAGTGACCCAATAAGTGTCAGAACATTGGGAATGAATACTGAAGGGAGTTAGTGATTTCTTAGTTAAATATCTAGACTTTAAGATTGACTTTATGAGTATCATTCAGAGTTCTCCTTTACCAAGGACATCTTGGTGTCAATGTCAGAGAGTGTTCTTTTTGATGGGAAGATTTTTATCTTTTGATAATAGCATTTATTAACTTTTTCTTATTATAAAAATATTAACTCTATGTTATAAGAAGAAAACCAAAAAGATATATAAAATATAGAGTCAAAATATAATGCTATTATACAGATAAATCACGGCTAACATCTGGTATACCTTCTTCGTGAAACTCTTGTTAAAAATTAGAAGCACACTAGGGGCACCTCGGTGGCTCAGTTGGTTGAGCATGTCACAGTTTTGTGGGTTCAAGCCCTGCATTGGGCTCCGTGGTGGCAGCGTGGAGCCTGCTTGGGGTTTTCTCTCTCTCTGCCCCTCCCCCGCTCACGCTGTCTCTCTCAAAAATAAATAAAAAGAAACTTAAAAAAAAACTAGAGGGGCGCCTGGGTGGCGCAGTCGGTTAAGCGTCCGACTTCAGCCAGGTCACGATCTCGCGGTCCGTGAGTTCGAGCCCCGCGTCAGGCTCTGGGCTGATGGCTCAGAGCCTGGAGCCTGTTTCCGATTCTGTGTCTCCCTCTCTCTCTGCCCCTCCCCCATTCATGCTCTGTCTCTCTCTGTCCCAAAAATAAATAAACGTTGAAAAAAAAATTAAAAAAAAACAAAAAACAAAAAAACTAGAAACACACAGACTACTATTTTGACTTACTTCCACTCAATGTTATATCATAATCTGAGCATTTCACATTTGCCAAATCTTATGAAATTGAACGTTTAATACTTTTATTAGTGATTTTATGTCATCATTTTCTTTCTTTTTTTAAATGTTTATTTATTTTTTATAGACAGAAATATTTTGATAGATAAATAATGTTTATTTATTTTTGTTTAAATTTTTATTTATTTTGAGCAGGAGAGAGAGAGGGAGAAAGGGACACACAGAATCTGAAGCAGGCTCCAGACTCTGAGCTGTCAGCACAGATCCTGATGCTCACAAACCACGAGATCACGACCTGAGCCGAAGCTGGACGCTCAACCAACTGAGCCACCCAGGCGCCCCAGTGTCACCATTTTGTTTCTGTAATCATTCCCTTATATTTTTGGTGAAAAACAATATTTTTCTTAACTCAGATGTTACCCTTAAAACAGTTTTTTAAGTGTAGTAGCTAACAATAACAACAACAATAATAGTAATAATTAGTATAAAGACAATGGAAAAACAAGAAATGGACTGGAATATGAAAGACTTTGAATAAAACAAAAGGGGACTTTTAAATTAATGGGGAAGAACAGGATTATCCTCAAATTATGTTGTATCAATTGTTCAGGTCAGAGTTTCTCAGCCCTTCCCCAAAGCATCCCTATAGAGCAGGGAGAACAAACGTGACTTTCCTTTTTGAAATCTGGATGTGAGGTGAGGGCACCGTAGCCCAAAGCAGTCTGGTGAAAGTGCAGACAGTCTCATGTTTACTTTAAAATTTATGGGTGATCGGGGCGCCTGGGTGGCGCAGTCGGTTAAGCGTCCGACTTCAGCCAGGTCACGATCTTGCGGTCCGTGAGTTCGAGCCCCGCGTCAGGCTCTGGGCTGATGGCTCAGAGCCTGGAGCCTGTTTCCGATTCTGTGTCTCCCTCTCTCTCTGCCCCACCCCCGTTCATGCTCTGTCTCTCTCTGTTCCAAAAATAAATAAACGTTGAAAAAAAAAATAAAAATAAAATTTATGGGTGATCATTTTTATTTTAATGCACTATGTACCCATATTAATTTTAGAGCTTAATAATTGTAAATCACTTACCAGTTTACCTATTCTCCAATTTTTCAGTAATATTAGTGCTCCCAGATGATGCATTATATTTACTACATGTTTTGTCTTGAGGACAAGAGTCCTCTAATTTGAAAAGCACAGAGTTGACTATTTGAAAACAAAAGTGTTGCAAAATCATGAGGCAATCAGTAAGTGTTCGTTGAACAAATAAATGGAGTACCTCACATGATGAAATAAATTCCAGAAGTATTAAGAATTAAGTCACAGTTATTAGTAAAAAATGCAAATGCATTTGTTAATCAAGAAACTGATGGGAGAAGAATTCTCTAAACTTAAGAGCAATGGAAGAAATCAAGGGAAAAATAGATTTGATTACATAAATATTAAAAGCTAATTTATTATATGAAAAACATGACAGAAATTATATTAAAACCACAGCTTACTATTACTTTGCTGCTAATGTGACAATAGATTAATAATATCTCTGAATAATTTCTATACGCGTAAGAAGGAACACATTGATATCGAAATAGGTAAATATTCAGCAGGTACGCTGAGGGAGCTTACACAGGAAAAAATACCATACTTCACAAACACATGGAAAATGTTTAAGCTCACTGGTATTCATAGAAATGTAGAAAAATAACTTAAAAAAACCATTAGGGAGTTGTAGGAATAATTTAATAGCGATTTAAAGAATACAGAACTTGAGGAGGATGCTGTGAAATAAACAGACTAGTGGGATAGTAACTTTGTAAGCTATTTTGGAAAGTAATTAAAAAAGCATGACTTCCTGGTCTAAAAACAGATTAATTTCCTTGTAATTTTTTTCCTAGAAAATTTGTCTTCCGGAAAACCCTCCATGCATATGAAAATTATTATTTACAAAACTATTTGGGAAATTATTTATAGTACCCCAAAATTGAAACCCAAAATGTCTAATCTTAAAGGGAAGGGCTTAACCACCCAAATGGAATATTAGATAGTGAATAAATGGTATTTATGAAAGAGAATCTATAATGGTTATTTAAAAGTGATCACTGAAAAGAATCAAGATATAACTGGTGTGATTATTACTTAATATTGCTACTTCGTGAAAATCTGAGCAGCACAAAGGTTGGAAAGTAAGACACCAAGATATTGGTAATGTATATCCTTGCTTAATAGGATAAGTAGTGATTCTTCTCTTTTCCATATTTTCTAAAGTATAAGTCTTATTTGATTTAAGGTATCTCGAATCCATCATTTTCTGCAAATTCTCTAAAATTCCTCCCAGCGCTGAAGTGCAGTGAACCCTGGTTCAGTCACTATACCTCACAGCGAGAAGGCTGGTTGTGCAGCCTGCATTGTATTCATTCTCTTAAAAAATTTTTTTAAATGTTTATTTATTTTTTGGGGTGGAGAGGGGCAGAGAGAGAAGGAAACAGAATCTGAAGCAGGCTCCAGGCTCTGAGCTGTCACCACAGAGCCCAACGTGGGGCTCAAATTCATGAGCCAAGAGATCATGACTTGAGCCAAAGTCAGATGCTTAAGGGACTGAGCCACCCAGGCATCCCTGAGTTCCTTCTCTTAGAGTTAAGAGTTCACATTTACTGAGTTCTCATTGTGCATGATGTATGTACAAAGTGTTTTATGGACGTCAGTTCATCTATGTCTCTTCATAACATCCTGATGATATTCTTGTTTCAGAGATAAAGAAATTGGTGCTTGAAGATGTTAAGTAGCTTGCTCAAGCTCCATTAGAGATTAAATGTAAGGGTAGGTTTCAAAGCTGGGATGGCTTGAGTTTGGAACATACTCCACAATACCTATCAACCTCAGTCTCCAAATTACTCTTGTGGGCAAGCAGCCAGGTTAAATGTACAGAATTTCCATAATATTACTTACTTGGCGAAAAGTCTCAGTAGGTTTTTTGCTAATAAATAACTTACAAACAAATCCAAACATTCAAAATCTTCTGTCTTCTCGACCTAAATTTTCCTTCCAGCTTCATTTCTCAGCATCCCCTAGTCCATTTTCTTCTTTCTTCTTTCCATGCATTCATTTGCCTATCTGGCTGTCCATTTATATATCCATCATTTAGGCTACAGAATGGCCTAAATGTATCTGAGAAAGTGACTACAATACGCCCACCTTAGCATTAGCAAAGTAGAAAAGAAAGAAATTCTGATGTATGCAATCAGAGGACTGTTGTATTTAAAAATAACAATTTACCTTTCAGAGAGCTTGGTTCTGCATGAACCAGGAAACTTCCCTGATTTGAATTCCTGTTGGGTTAAAAAAAAATTTTTAATGTTTATTTATTTTTGAGACAGAGACAGAGCGTGAGCAGGGGAGGGGCAGAGAGAGAGAGGGAGAGGGAGACACAGAATCCAAAACAGGCTCCAGGCTCTGAGCTGTCAGCACAGAACCCAAAGTGGGGCTTGAACCCATGAACTGTGAGATCATGACCTGACCTGAGCCAAAGTCAGACACTTAACTGACTGACCGACCCAGGCACCCTGAGTTCCTGTTGGGTTTAAAGTGAGTGTTTACTTACATTAGCCCAACAAGATCAAGAAGAAAACCCTTCGAAGTCAAAGCAATAATTTTCCTGCCTGAGGGAGGCCAGTCAGGATGAAGAGAGGAGGTTCACTCCCGGATCTGAGAAAGTTCCCTAGAATTCAGCCATGCATTGTCCTGTGCCTTACATTATCTACAGCTGGTGGCAGCCTCTGGCAATTGTTGTGGGAACATCAGAATAGCCTGACTGGGCAGTGGAATGGACACCTGGGGAAACGTGATCATTTGTCCTGTATCAAACCTTAATGCTCAAATTCCCTTTTCTGGATTGAGACTCAAAAAGCATTCTTCTAGACTTATGACTTAAAGTGTGAGCTGACAATGAGCGGCATTGACATCGCCAGGAAACCTGTTAGAAATATAGACTATCCAGGGGTGCCTGGGTGCTCAGTTGGTTGGGCGTCCAACTTCGACTCAGGTCACGATCTCACAGTTTGTGGGTTCGAGCCCTGTGTAGGGCTCAGTGCTGATGGCTCAGAGCCTGGAGCCTGCTTTGGATTCTGTGTTTCCCTCTCTCTCTGCCTTTCCCCCGCTCACGCTCTGTCTCTCTCTGTCTCAAAAATAAATAAAAATTAAAAAAAAAAAGAAATATAGACTATCCAGTCCTACCAGGGACCTAATGGTAGAGACCCTGGGCTGGCTGCCCCAAGACAAGCCACTTTGGCACCAAGATTATTTTGAGTTAAAAGGCAAGCAAAACCCAGCAGATTCAGGAAAAGCTTTTTACCTCCCCCCCTACCCAATAATTGCTTAAAAAGAATTTAGATAGAGCACCTGCTCCAGGAAGAGAGTTTCCACCATAAATAACTATATTATACTATGAACTAAGTGTGATAGATGGGGAGAAACTTAACAAAGCCTGTTTGTCAAAGTCCTCTGTGTCCATTGTGGCTCAAATTGCTTACTAAATATGTACCTTTTCATCTTCCTGTGAATTGCTTTCCTTCCCTTTGAAGTTCTGGACCCCTGCCTCCTTCTCCTTAGTTCAGAATGAGATATACACCTTATTTTGCCTGTCTTTGGAATTTCCATGTCTGTGTGGATTCCCCTTAAGTACAAAATCATATTTGATTTTCTCCTGTTAATCTGTTTCATCACCATTTGATTCCTAGTCTGGCTAGAAAGACCTTGAAGGGAACAGGATATTCTTGCTCCCCTACGTAATGAAAAAGAATCTGTAGTTTAGCAAAATCCCTAGGTAACTGGTATGTACGTGAGAAGCACTTGTCTGGAGCACATTTTATTATTGTCAAAAAGCTTCTGAACACGAGATGGCGGTGTTTACTATCTTATTGGGATCCTTTCTCAGATTTGAAACAAGTTCTCTATTTATTTATTTATTTATTTATTTATTTATTTATTTATTTAATTTTTTTTTTTTTAACGTTTATTTATTTTTGAGACAGAGAGAGACAGAGCATGAACAGGGGGAGGGGCAGAGAGAGAGGGAGACACAGAATCGGAAACAGGCTCCAGGCTCTGAGCCATCAGCCCAGAGCCGGACGCGGGGCTCGAACTCACAGACCGCGAGATTGTGACCTGGCTGAAGTCGGACGCTTAACCGACTGCGCCACCCAGGCGCCCCAAACACATTCCTTTTAAACAGAGAATGTAGTTTCCTCTACATAAAGAACAAAAACAAACAAAATACCCCTGTCTAAATATTTCTGAGACCCTTCTAAACTGAACTCCAAGTAATGATGATGATGATGACGGTAAGGATAAAAAAATTGACCTGTGTTAAATAACAAAACTGAGCCAAGTAAAATTGAAGATCTAACTGGCTTTATTAAATGATTTGTGAATCCAGAGAAGCATTCCATCCAGCATGCAGAGGAGAAAGCTCCACAGAGCTGCAGGAATGGAAAGGGTTTTAAAGGCAGAGAGAAGGCATTAAAAAAAAAAAAAAAGAATTTATTAGCAAGGAATGCGATGTTTAGGTAAGGTCCCTTCCAAAGGGGTAAGGGGTCTTCCAGGGGATTGCCTGAAATTCCAGTTTGGCTGGTTAAAGGTACATTCCTGAAGGGGTTGAAACTGCAGTTAGGTTAGTTATTAAATCTTGATTTATTGATTTAGAGCCACAAGTAGCTCCATTATGGTCATGCAGTTTTCTTTTTCATACCTATGTTGTTTGTTATTCATTTTGTGAATGGAGGACCATACTATATTGGGCAACAGGCCATAAGTCATGAGTCTTGTAAAGATGGGTTTAGAACCTTTGTTTACTGTGTGTGTGGTATCAGTGAGTGTGTCTATGTATAACTTTTTTCTTATATAAAGGATTTTTTTCATGTTTATTTATTTTCATTTTTGAGAGAGGGAGAGAGAGCTGGGGGAGGGGCAGCGAGTGAGAGAGACAGAGAATCCTAAGCAGGCTTTGCACTGTCAGCACAGAACCTGATGCATGGCTTGAACTCACAACTGTGAGGTCATGACGTGAGCCAAAAATCAAGAGTTGGATACTTAACTAACTGAGCCACCCAGGCGCCCCTATGTATAACTTTTTAATAGAAGTAACTTGCACCTTATCATGCTGGGCATGGGTTCTGAGTTGAGGACTTCTCTATTTTTTTTGAACGCTGCACTGCCATTTCTATTGAAAGGGAGCAGAAAAACGCTCTAGATTTTTTTTTTTAAAGTTTATTTATTTTGAGAGGCAGAGAAAGAGAGAGAGAGGGAGAGAGTACGAGTGGGGGAGGGACAGAAACAGAGGGAGAGAGAGAATCCCAAACAGGCTCTGAGCTGTCAGCACAGAGCCTGATTTGGGGCTTGAACTCATGAACTGTGAGTTCATGACTGAGTTGAAATCAAGAGTTGGATGCCTAACCGACTGAGCCCCCCAGGCGGCCCAAGAAGATAGCACCTTAAATATGCACAACCACCATACCCTTTGTTTACTGTGCTTTGGCTGAAAACCTTCCATAATTGGCATATCCCTCACCCCCCAACATCTTTCTTTGGTCTTTAGCTGAAGATGGTATTGAAGGTGATGGTTTGGGTCTTTTCTGGGAGTTACTCAGTTTTCCTAGGTCTCTCTCACAAATAGGGGAAACGTGGGGCGCCTGGGTGGCGCAGTCAGTTAAGCGTCTGACTTCAGCCAGGTCACGATCTCGCGGTCCGTGAGTTCGAGCCCCGCGTCGGGCTCTGGGCTGATGGCTCAGAGCCTGGAGCCTGTTTCCGATTCTGTGTCTCCCTCTCTCTCTGCCCCTCCCCCGTTCATGCTCTGTCTCTCTCTGTCCCAAAAATAAATAAACGTTGAAAAAAAAAATTAAAAAAAAAAAAAAACAAATAGGGGAAACGTACATACCATCAAACTTTGTTTTTCTTCTGTTGATCTATCTTTTGTTACAGGGAAAGGGGGGGGGGAGGTTGTCTCAGTCAAGAACCTAGAAGATTAGAAGGAAAATTATTTTTCCTCCCCCCCTTTCATCCATATATTACCTCCTTTCTTGATCCATTTTCAGTTTATTAATTAGCAAAAGGACAGACTCTAGATGTCATGGCATATTCAGTTACTAATATTAAATAAAGAAAATTCAACCAAGTAACTTTGAAGATCTAGTGGGCTTTATGAAGTGATTCATGAATCTGGCAGCATTCCATCTAGCAAGTAAAGGAGACTTCCCAGGAATTGTATACAATGGAATGTTTTAAGAGGAAGGAGGGTGGGGCAGAAAGTTATTAGCATAAGAAAAGGATAGTTTCAGGCAAAATCACCTGGGGGGGGGCAGGGGTTTATGCAGATTATGTCATCTTTCTTGGGGGGGACAGGTGGGGATAAAGAGGGCCCACGTGACAGATTATCTCATTGGTGCTGGCCACAAAATTCCAGATTGATTGGCTTAAAATTCCACCCATGGAGAGGTTGAAACTGCAGTTAAGTCTTAAGTTTGCTGTCCTGGATGCAGCTGACTCCACCTTGGGCCTGTGACTCTTTTTAATACTAATGATGGCAGAATTGTGGGTTTTTTGGCTGACTCAGTTTGGGGTTATGGTTGATATCTCAGTCTACTCGGAGCCACATGGAGCATTGCCATCATGGTACTATCATTATGTTGTTTGCGTGTGAGTGTAGGGAAGAGACGCTAAAAGAACAGAGGAAGAAAATGATAAAATGAGAAAAGTAGAATTTGAGAGTTAGAATGTACATTAGTAGTCATACTGTCCAAGTTCTTAATTTTAATCACAATCAATATAATAGAAAAAGCTAGGAACATTAGGAAGCTAGGAAATGATTGGATCTGAGTGCTGGCATCTGGGATTTTTTAGAGAGAAGAGACCTAACACAGGATTGTTAACCATGGTTAGACTTATTGAAGATTCATGAGCCTCCTGAAATTGAACATAGGTGTTGTGTTATTGAGGCATAAGTGTTATTTGGGAGGAATTTTCACTGCATTTTTAAAAGGTGTTGATGAGACACAAAAGATCCAGAGAATTTGGATAAGAGTTAAGAGTCATGTCAGGAAAGGAGGTTGAGAGAAGGATGGAGAATCAGCCAGCAGCTCAGGACAGGGATGGGGAGGGAACTAAGAAATTATTGAATGTAAAAGAATTACATTAGAATTGAGTAAATTGTTTTCTCCCACAGGGAACTGGCATACTTTCTAGTTTGTAATACATAGGAGGTTAAGTTATAATTGGCAGTACAGTATTTAAAAAGATGGGCACGGGGCGCCTGGGTGGCGCAGTCGGTTAAGCGTCCGACTTCAGCCAGGTCACGATCTCGCTGTCCGTGAGTTTGAGCCCCGCGTCAGGCTCTGGGCTGATGGCTCAGAGCCTGGAGCCTGTTTCCGATTCTGTGTCTCCCTCTCTCTCTGCCCCTCCCCCGTTCATACTCTGTCTTTCTCTGTCCCAAAAATAAATAAACGTTGAAAAAAAAAAATTAAAAAAAAGATGGGCACGGTTGGGGTGCCTGGGTGGCTCAGTTGGTTAAGTGCCAACTTCGGCTCAGGTCACGATCTCACAGCTTGTGAATTCAAGCCCCTCATTGGGCTCTGTGCTGACAGCTCTGAGCCTGGAGCTCACTTTGATTCTGTGTCTCAGTCTCTCTGCCCCTCCCCTGATCACGCTCTGTCTCTCTCTCTCAAAGATAAAATAAACATTAAAAAAAAAAAAAAAGATGGGCGCGGGAGTCTAACACATCACCGTTCAAATCCTAATGGACCAGCTATGTAGTTAGTCTTGGACAAGTGTCTCAAGCTTTCTGAGCATCAATGTCCTCTTCTGTAAAAGGCTAGTAATTAGAAGGACTTCATAAGATTATTGTTAGGATTGGGGCGCCTGGGTGGCGCAGTCGGTTGGGCGTCTGACTTCAGCCAGGTCACGATCTCGTGGTCCGTGAGTTCGAGCCCCGCGTCAGGCTCTGGGCTGATGGCTCAGAGCCTGGAGCCTGTTTCCGATTCTGTGTCTCTCTCTCTCTCTCTCTCTCTCTCTCCCTGCCCCTCCCCCGTTCATGCTCTGTCTCTCTCTGTCCCAAAAATAAATAAACGTTGAAAAAAAAATTTTTTTTTTTGAAAAAAAAAAAAAAGATTATTGTTAGGATTTAGCAAAATTCCAAAAATACAGACATTTATTAAGGTCCTGATTTATTGCTTAATTTATGTTCCAATCGACTCTGATAGTAGCAAGTACACTAGTAGATTAGGTATTCAACAGATACTTGTTTTTATGGTTGTTTTTCTCATTTCCTCCAGGAAGTCCAGACTTAAATTCTCTGCTATGGGTGTTAAATTTACCCTTTCGTATTTCTATTTCATTAATCTTATTGCAAATCACCTCAAAATCCATTTAAAATAAGCCAGTATGTAAATCTGTATTTCATGACCTAGAATCTTTAACAAATATTATTGAGTACGTGCTATGTCCCATGCATATACAATATAGATATCTATACACAATAAATATTCACCAGTGAATAAATCAGGTAAAAATTTCTGCCCTAGTGGACTTGACATTCTATCAAGGCAGACAGATAATTTTTAAAAAGTGATAAATAATAAATCACATAGTATATTAGAAGATACTAAGTGCTATGGAAAGAATAATGCAGGGAATTGGAAATTGGCAACATTGAGCTGGAGTTGACTCCGGTTGTAATTTTAAATAGGAAGAAGGGACCATTGTTGTCCTCTCTGAATAAATATATGAAGGAAGTGAGGAAGGAAGCCATACAGTCATTCAGGAGAGCAGCTCAGGCAGATGAAACAACTAGTGTGAAGCACTTGAGGCAGGAGCTGTCCGAGACATAGCAAGGGGGCCCGTGTGGCTGGAGGGAGGGCCGCCAGTGGGAGAGGAATAAGAGATTGGATCACAAAAGTAACAAGGGCCAGACCAGGTAGGGCTTCAGGCTATGCTGTGCTGAGAATAAACTCTTGGGAGTTCAGAGCAAAAGTTAACCTATTGCCATAATCTAGGCCAGATGATGGTGGTTTGGACCAACGTGGTAGCAGTGGTGGTGCTGAGAAGTCAACAAACTCTGACTATGTTTTGAAGGCGGACCCAACAACATTTGCGGACATATTGCATGGGTATGTGAAAAAAAAAAAAAAAAAAAATCAAGGATGCCTCCAAAGTTTTTGACCTAAACAAATAGAAAGAAGGGCTTGCCATTAAGAGAGATGAGGAAGATTGAGTAGGCTTGTGGGCACTAGACCACAGGGAGAGGAAGATCAGTTCAGCTGTGACGTGCGAAGTTTGAGTATTTGCCTTTTGGAAATACAAGTCTCGACCTTGGGAGAGAGGGCCAGGCTAAAGATACAAAATTGAAAGTCATCAGTCTACAGGTGGTAGCAGACATGAGCCTATGGGTATCAGAGTTCTATAAACACTGACACATTTCTGTTTTGATTGGGATAACTCTTGACAAAAAAGATTTTATTTTCAGAGACAGAGAGCACAAGCAGGGGAGACAGAGAGAGAGAGGATCTCAAGCAGGCTCCATGCCCAGCGCAGAGACCTATTTGGGGCTTGATCTCATGACTGTGAGATCATGATCTGAGCTGAAATCAAGAGTTGCACACTTAACTGACTGAGCCACCCAGGCATCCTGAAAAATATCATTTTGAACTACTCTATGAACCAGCAATTGCACTACTAGGTATTTATCCAAAGGATATAAAAATGCTGATTTGAAGGGACACTTGTACCCCAATGTTTATAGCAGCACTATCCACAATTATATATAGCAGCTGAATTATGGAAAGAGCTCAAATGTCTGTCAGTTGATGAATGGATTAAGAAGATATGGTATGTATACACAATGGAATACTACTGGGAGATGGAAAAGAATGAAATCTTGCCATTTGCTACAAGGTGGATGGAACTGGAAGTTATTATGCTAAGCAAAATAAGTCAGTCAGAGAAAGAGATATCATATGATTTTACTCATATGTGGAATTTGAGAAACTTAACAGATGATCATAAGGGAAGGGAAGGAAAAATAAGATAAAAACAGAGAGGGAGGCAAACCATAAGAAACTCTTAAATACAGAGAACAAACTGAGGGTTGCTGGGGGTAAGGTGGGAGGGGCTGGGTAAATGGGTGATAGGCATTAGGAGGGTGTTTTTTGAGATGAGCACTGGGTGTTATATATAAGTGATGAATCACTGGGTTCTAATCCTGAAGTCAAGACTACACTGTATGTTAACTAACTTGCAAATTAAAAAGAATAATAATAAAATTAAAGACAAATAAGTAAATAAGTAAGTAAGTAAGTAAATAAATAAATAAATAAATAAAGCTTTATTGGAACACACACACACACACACACACGCACGCACACAAGGAGGATATTTTGGATCATTTGAATGACTGTGGTGTACTAGGGTACCGTCATGCAATTTCAATACCCTAATGTGGGTATAATTGTGTGATGTCAACTGAGGGCCAAATATTATCATACTGCATCATACAGATGTTCTGCAGTAGTAAGAACAGAGAAAAATGGTATGAAAGTTGAGGTATTATATGTTATATGATAGTAAAAGCAAATCACATTCAGAAAAAATCAAGTAGTTGTAGCTCCAATGGCCATAAGCAGTTTTAGCATATATATAATATAAATTATTATGACATATATTCTAATAACTACCTGCAATGGTTTATTATCAGAAAGAGAACTTTCTGCATCTGAAGTCTGAAGTCTGAAGACTTTAGCATTTAGTTAATCTTAAAAAATTTTTTAGTATGATGTTTTGGAGGTGCTTCATTGCCTGGCACGAGCCATCTTGATAAGGGCTCCAAAATTAAAAATGAATTTATTTTTAAAATGGAAAAATATGACAAAATTAATGACCATGAGTCAAACAATTTTCTATCATGCTCAAAATTAAAATTAGTAAGTTAAATATAAACATGAATACAAATTTTATACTGTAAATACCCAACATTAATGACATCACTTTAATGTCCAGGGAAAACCACAAGGAGGCACTCTTTTCCTCAGATGTTTATTCCCACAGTCAGATGGTGGTTTGACACTCCTCAGCCCTACTTCTCTGGGCATATTCTGTTCTCTTTCCAGTTGGCAAGTTGCTGTAGGGCAAGAAGGTGCTCTTTCCAAAGGAGGAAGGACTCTCCAGAAGATCCCATTCAGAATCCAGAATCAGAATAGAGCAGCACCTTATGAGCTTTGGTATATTTAGGGGTACAAAGCCATTTTCTCTTCCCACAGCTCAAACAGCCATGTTTTCTGCTTTTTGCTCAATGCATGTGGTGGTCCTGCTAGTAATTCTCAGTGAGTAAGATTTCATATTTTTAAATATATTTTTATTGTTTTTAAGTTTAATTCCAGTGTAGTTAACGTAATGTGATATTCGTTTCTGGTGTACAACATAGGGATTCAACAGTTGTATACATTACTCAGTGCTCCTGATGATGAGTGTATTCTTAATCCCCTTACCTATTTCTCCCACTCATCTCCCCTCTGGGATTCCTTTGTTCTCTATAGTTAAGAGTCCGTTTTTCGGTTTGTCTCTCTCACTTTTTTCCCTTTGTTTATTTGTTTTTTTCTTCAATTCCACATATGAGTGAAATCATATGGTATTTGTCTGTCTCTGACTAACTGGTTTCACTTAGCATTATACACTGTAGATCCATCCACGTTCTTTCAAATGACAAGGTTTCATTCTTCTTTAGGGCTGAGTTATATTCCTTTGTGTACATGTACCACATCTTCCTTATCCACTCATCTATCAATGGACAATTAGGCTGTTTCCATAATTTGGCTATTGTAAATAATGCTACAACAATCATAGAGGTGCATATGTCCTTTTGAATTAGTGTTTTCATTACCTTTGGGTTACTCCCCGGTAGTGTAATTACTGGGTCATAGGGTAGTTCTATTTTAACTTTCTGAGGAATCTCCATACTGTAGTAATGACCAAAGGCACATGTAAAGGACTTGTTGGGATCTCCAGAGGATGTGGGCTGCTCTTTATGCCATCGAATCATTAGATTTTGACAAACGCTCATCTCAATTCAAATTGCTGCCTATTGCTCAGGGAAGTGCAGTGTCAGGGTTAGAAGGTGGCTTATGGAGTATATCAATACTTTTTATCCCCCAGTGGAGACTCAGGGACCCAGATGAAAAGACAAGTGACCCTCTCAGAAAAGGCTTTTCTTACTGTAAAGCACTCCTGTGCTGCCACAGTGTACGTACGGTTCCCTTCTCTGGTGTGTTCACTGTCCTGGTGAAATTGTGCAGTTTTCTTGAGAGCCACAAAGGAAAATGAGATGGAAGCAACAAAGATTTTGAAGCCACAAGTGAAGGAAAAAACCCCCGTTCACTGGGAGAAACTTTCAGTCCACATGTCAGACAGGGTAGTGTGTGGCTGTGCTGAGTGATGCCACAGGGAGAGCCTGTTGGCGGGGGGGGGGGGGGGGGGGGGTGGCAAGCGCAAGCCCTCAGAGGACCAGTCAGGACCCATCTGCTGAGGACTGGTGTTCATGACTCATTCTGGTTTCAGGAAATTCTACTATGGTTTGACCCTCAGGTACCCTGGCAGGTGTGAAGATCACCCATACTGACTTCAAGAACACAGCGGAAAAATAGGAACTGACCAGGTCCTGAACTTAACACCCCCTTGTAGAAATGAGAAACAGGGTCTGACATCTTTCATCAAGGATCAGTGGTGGACGGAGTATCATGCTAAGCGAAATAAGTCAGTTAGAGAAAGACAAATACGATATGATTTCCCTCAGATGTGGAATTTAAAGAACAAAACAGATGAACATAGGGGGGAAAAAGAGGCAAACCAGGAGACAGACTCCTAATGATAAAGAACAAACAGGGTTGCTGGAGGGGAGGTGGGTGGGGATGGGCTAGATGGGTGATGGACATTAAGGATTGTATTTGTTGTGATGAGCACAGGGTGTTATATGTACGTGATGAATCACTAAATTCTACACCTGAAACTAATATACACTCTATGTTAACTAACTGGAATTTTAATAAAAACTTGAAAAAGAAAAAAAAAATCAATGATGTGATCTCTGTCTCCTCCTTCCAGACAAAGTCCAACCCTGTGACTTTGGTCAAGGGTATCCCCCCAATTAGAGATGTATATGATTTTCTCTTTAGAGACACAGCGTGAGATAGATGGGGTTGCATCTGCATAACGTCCTCCTGACACAGAGAGGGTTATTTCCTAGGGAACAGAGGAAAATACCAAATACCAAAGCAACTGGCTCTTAAGGAAAGAATGAAAGGGAGGAGGGAGAAACAGTTCCCACACGTACAAGAAGAATGGGAGGAAAATTATATTTATCATAGTTTCTTTTGGTGCAAACAAAATAGCAGTCATGGACTGCTGCTCTCCAAAGAAGTGGACACAAGCACATACTGGAAGAAATGGCTCATGTCCAAATCCTGTGCACACTCCCTGCCCTCTTTTTCTCCTCCCTACTATATCTTGATTAGCCGGCTTCTTAAAGCAACCCGAGACAGAGGGGGCAGTGTCTGTATCATCTGAAGAGAAAAAACGGTTAGGTTTACATTCTTCATCAGATCACAGTTCGGGAATGGTGGTTGGGGGAAATCACGTAGCTCCCTCGACTCTTTTCCTTATCCAGAAGAGGTTAACTCTTTTTGTTATCCTCAAAGAGACTAATGAAGAAGTGGAATGTAACAGGGTGGGTAGAGGAAAAGAGTGGAGAAGAAAGAAAAGGGAATTTTGGATTGTATTGCATCTAGTCCTGGGGGCTCCTCACATATGGGGATCGCTTCCCTCGTATATTGCAGTCACTGGGTGAATAGTTACTTATTTATTATTTTATTTTGATCCATAAAAATAATTTGATTTTCAGGGAAAAGGGGCCTTGTTTGAGAGAAGACTGACAGGCATTCAGTGTGTCTCAGTAACTCAGGAAGTGCAGTGGAAGGCAGCTGTGAAAGATACTGAAAATGTCAATTGCAGTGAAGGGTCCTTTCCCCTTTCACTTTCTCTTTTCCTCCATTCCCTTCCAGGAGTCTTTTCTAATGTTTCCTTTTCTCACTGGCCCTCTCTGTCAGTGTTATGAATGAGCTGAAGCAATAACCCTTCTCTCATTTCAATTCTAAAATTATTAGTTCTTCCTTCTTGGTTTACAAGTTTAAAATTCCTTTTTATAGAAAAAACAATCTATGTGCCTGGTAAACAAAAAACCTGAAAGACAGCAAGAAGATATACAATAAAAAATAAGTAAGTTTCAGAGTTTTGGTTGAACACAGTTGATTGAATATTCACGTTTCTCTCTGCAGCCTCCTGAAAGTCTACTAAAATGTTAATAAAGAATTTCAAGGGGCGCCTGGGTGGCTCAGTTGGTTGAGTGCCCGACTCTTGGTTTTGGTTCAGGTTATGATCCCAGAGTCGTGGGACTGAGCTCTGTGATGGTCTCATGATGGGCTCTGTGCTGAGCATGGAGCCTGATTAAGATTCTGTCTCTCTTCCCCGCTCTGCCCTTTTCCCCTGTTTGCATACTCTCTCTCTCTTTCTCTCTAAAATAAACAAATAAGTAAAAAATAATAAAAAAAAGAATTTCACAAAATATATAAGCACACAAGCACAAAGCAACCAGGAAAGATGGTGACAGCACAGGAGACATCAAGATGATGTTTCAAGGATGGAAAGCAAGTGGAGAAGAGATAAGGGGTTTGGCAGAGAGAAAATATGTGGCTGCAGTAGGAAAGCCAACAGGAGGCAGTTCTATTTATGCTGCAGCATTCTGGGAATGCCCAACAAATTGAAGCACCAATTACACTCTGGGAAAATGGTACCAGGTGTAGAGGGCAGGTGGAAAAGAAACAGAAGGATTGGAAAGACTAGACTACAAGCTACCCTCAAACATAGAAAACAATTGAAGATAGTCTCTCTGGTTGCTTTGAACCAGATAGCTTTTGGGTTAGGGAATTTCAGAGACATCTGAAGGTGGAGTGGGGTGACAAAGAGAAGGCAGGGGGGTTTTGGTGCAATTCTGTATTTCTTTTCTTTTTTTTTAAAGTTTTTTTTTTTTTTAAGCTTATTTATTTTGAGGGAGAGAGAGAGAGAGAGCACGCTCGAGTAGGGGAAGGGCAGAGAGAGAGGGAGAGAGATCCTAAGCAGACTCCTCACTATCAGTACAGAGCCCAACCGGGGGCTCGAACTCATGAATCGTGAGATCATGACCTGAGCAAAGATCAAGCGTCCAGCGCTTAACTGACTGAGCCACCCAGGCACTTCTGATTTTTAAAAAGGGGTGGGCAACAATATTTTTAGTTTCCAGGAGCTCTTCCTGATTGTTGAAACTTTGCTGTTGAATTTTTTTCAAGACAAGTTAATTTAGATATTTTTGAACAGTCTTTTTCATTCTTGGAATTTTGTTTCCTTATGTGTCAGGTTTTCTGACTTTTTGTTTGGTTTTGCTTTGATATTTATCATTTGTACTGTGAAGGAAGGAAAAATTCTTTCTCTCCCCTTGAAAGCCTTCCAGCTGGACCAAGAATTAAATTTACATGAGACAGATTAGCAGGAGAAAAGCCCCAGAGTTTTATTATATGCATATGGAGGTCCAACAGTTACATTGAGACTGAAAGAAATGACCAAGGGAGGCATTTATATCCTTTTTAGACAAAGAGACAATAAATCTGTGAGGCATTGACAACAAAGGAGAAACTCCTTACCTTAGGAGCTTCAATTAGTAAGGAATTCTAAATGGAATTTGGCCTGGGCAGTAGATTAGTAAAAAGTAACAAGCGTTGTTTATACAGCATCCTTGTCCATTAATTTCCTATCTCTGGTGATAAGATGTCTTTTTACCTCCTGGTATAGGAAGGGCGCCTTTCACATGGGAGATTTATTTCCAGCTTTCAGGGGGACAGAGGATGGTCTGAGTGTCCTTTGTTTTTTTCGGTTTTCTTTTTTTAAAAGATATTATTTTTAAATAATTTCTATACCCAATGTGGGGCTCGAACTCAACCCCAAGATCAAGAGTAGCACGTTCCTCCAACTGAGGCAGCCAGGTACCCCAAGAGTGTCCTTGCACAGGCTGTCTCTTCAGTAATCTTTATTTAAAATAATCAACATGCTCAAATGGTACATTTTGAGGCAGCTTACCCTTTGTGGCCCCTACATCTACTTATGGCTAATCCTCTTTGCTGTCCCTTCATACCATATGAGTGAAGGATTGTGCACCTATTAGGTACCTTTTGTGTCATTGTTTAAGTTGGTCTGTTTTTTTTTTTTTTAAGTTTATTTTTATTTATTTTGAGAGAGAGATAGAGAGCAAGAGGGCGAGGCTCAGAGAGAGGGAGACAGAATCTCAGCAGGTTTACAGCTGTCCACGCAGAGCCTGATGCAGGGCTGGAACTCACAAACTGTGAGATCATGACCTGAGCCCAAAGCAAGAGTTGGAAGCTTAACAGACTGAGCCGCTCAGGAGCCCCTAAATTGGTCTGTTTTTTAATCAATTGCTTGCAGAGAGGGTTCGGTTAAGGACTTTGAGATAGGAATATCACTCTGGATTATTCAGGTAGATCCAGTCTAATCACATGGGTAGTTAAAATCGGAGAAACTTCCCTGTACTGGTTAGAGGGAAATGGGACTCTGGATGAATGATCAAAGATGAAGCACTGCTGACTTTGAAGATGGAAAAAGGGACCATGAGTGAAGGAATGTGGGCAGCCTTTAGAACCTGGGAAATGTAAAAAACCAATTTTACCCCCAGAGGTTTCAGAAAAGAAGCAGTCCTGCGGATGTCTTGATTCTAGCATTCTACTATATCGGCTTCTCAGCCTGAGGCTTAATGCCAGTAAGGCTATCCAAAGCTCAGCCTGGGGACACTAATCTGATTATCTCTGTTTACAGAATGTCTCCAGGGCGCCTGGGTGACTCAGTCAGTTACTCAGACTCAGGTCATGATCTCACAGTTGGTGAGTTCCAGCCCAGCGTCAGGCTCTGTGCTGACAGCTCCGAGCCTGGAGCCTGCTTTGGATTCTGTGTCTCCTTCTCTCTCTGTAGCCCCCCCCCCCCCCCCACTCATGCTCTGTCTCTCTCTCTCTCAAAAATAAATAAACATTAAAAAAAAAAATGACTCCACAACTACTACTGAAAGCTCTGATGCATTCTGAAGTCTGATAGTCTTACTGTATAATCAGTTTCTCTGTAAATTACTCCTCTATTTTACAGGCCCTATTATTCACAGAGACAAGGATTAATATTACCAACTACAGAAGACAATATATTATATGTTAGGGAAGAAAGAAAATCTGTTCAGTGGAAGTTTTTGATGTGTCTCTAAATAGAAGGGAAGCACAGATTAGCTTCGCAGGCTGTCTGGAGCCTCTGTCCTGTGTCTGGCCTCCAGAGGGCGATGTTGCACAAACTAGAGGTGCTGAAGCTCTCAGCACCTTCCCCTCCGCTCCTCCTCCCTGGAGCTAGGGGGCTGAAGCCCGCTTTTTGAGTTCTTTGAGGTTAAGACAAGTGAAATATTCAGAGGTCAGAAAATACTCAAGATCATCTAAGCAGTTCTTGTATTTTTACCTAAACAAGGGACTTATCTAGTTCAACCTTACTCACATCTCCTATTTCCAAGAGCTGGGTTCCACGGCCGCTTTCCTGCTTGCTCAGGGGAGATCTTCCAGAAAGAAGCCTGCCGTGTCTTCACTGCTCAGCCATGCTCCTGTTGCTCATCCCAGTACTGGGGATGCTTTTTTCCCTGAGTGAGTAATATCCTATTATGGT
The DNA here is from genome assembly GCF_018350155.1 of Leopardus geoffroyi. NCBI lineage: Eukaryota > Metazoa > Chordata > Mammalia > Carnivora > Felidae > Leopardus > Leopardus geoffroyi. The sequence continues at coordinate 72,661,104 of NC_059337.1, forward strand.
CCCTTGTTCTACCATAAGTAACTTTTCTTACTCAAATTTTAGTAGAAATACTTTTCATAGACCGAGTCTGCACCGCTTTCACTGATACAGCATTGATTTTGCAGGAGACACCAGTGCCCAGTCAGTGACCCAGCTTGATGGCCATGTCACTGTCTCTGAAAAAGCCCATCTGGAGCTGAGGTGCAACTACTCCTATGGGGCAACTCCTAATCTCTTCTGGTACGTGCAGTACCCCAACCAAGGACTCCAGCTTCTCCTCAAGTACTTTTCAGGGCCACCAAATGTCATGGTTCAAGGCATCAAAGGTTTTCAGGCTGAATTTAGGAAGAATGAAACCTCCTTCCACCTGAGGAAACACTCGGCCCACTGGAGCGACTCGGCCAAGTACTTTTGTGCTGCAAGTGACACAGTACCTTGGACTGCAGGGGGAGCTGAACACAAACCTCTTGAGGCACTAGGCAGGCTAAGTGCATCTGAAAGGTTTTGGATTCTGACATAGTAGGACACACAGTACAGAGGCGTTCAGGGACTGGCTGAGCAAGTGTGGGGCAGATCTGCTCCAACCGGTTGGATATGGGAGTTGGGACACAGCACGGGAGCATTTTACTTTTCATTCATAATTGTATCTTTCAATAAACTGAACAAGGTGAACTCCTTTCGTAGCTTATTTCCTTCTTACAAACCTACTGCCTTCCCAACTTGGTAATTTTAAGATCATTTTGTTGGAATCTTTCTTCCTGGATCCACTCTGTGCTGGTATTTCCCCTCATTTTTAGGCACCCATCTAGGAGGGAGGAGTTGATTGGGGTGGTGAGTAGCTCAGAATACAGTGTACTTATGGAGATTTTTAGCAACTTACCAGGAATGTTGCAGAAAGAATGGTGAATAACGCATATTTTTTAGCATTTCTTCAAGGACTGTTAAGGGTGCAGGAGACAATCTAGAGGCCAGATTCTACTTATTTTAAAGTTAAGATCGTTTATTTTTACCAATTATAACGACAGGTTTCCATTGTTTTGATATCTTAAATTCTACAAACCTGTACCAGAAATCTTCAAAATTGGTGGGATAGTAACTTTGGCCAATTTTCTGACAAATGATGTCATTGTTTTCTTTTTTTTTTTTTTACTGTTGTTCTATTTTCAAATGAGTTTACCGTTAGAATGTTAAAAATTGTTTCTTACCGTTTGGCATTTGAAGGGGAGGAAGAAATTTTCCTGGTCCAAGCTTCTTCCAGCTGGACAGATAATTAAATTTACACGAGACATTAACAGGAGAAAAAAATCCAGAATTTTATTACTTGCCCATGGAAGCCTACTAATGAAATTGAAATCTAAAGAAATGACCAAGGCAGGCAACATTTAGAGTTTTTAGCAAATAGACAATAAATCTGTGAGGAATTGACAGGACAAGAAAAACTTAACTTCAGGAGCTTCAATTAGTGAAGAATTCTAAACTCACTGTGAGGTTTTTTAAATAAAGGCTTAAGACTTTCATGTAATAATAGAAGGCAATGTATTTATCATTAGCTTAACTCCTGCTCTTCATGTGTGGTGGTTCTTTTCATGTTCAGCCCCCCTATTTTGAAAAAAGTGACAAAAATTCTAAATGACAATTATGAAATGTTATAGGGGTCATACTCCACATTCAGCTGCTATCTGGTCTAATTACTGCAGAGTTCTGATTACAAAACACAGTTCAGCTAGTGCCTCTAGGTTTACATAAGGACTGAGTTAACAGAAGTACTGCTCTGTATGCTGTCCATCAGATCTTTCTCATCCCTTTATTTTTATTTTATCTTTTTAAAGTTTATTTATTTTGAGAGAGTGAAAGAGAGAGAGAGAGAGAGAGCATGAGCAGGGAAGGGGCAGAGACAGAGAGAGAGAGAGAGAGGGAGAGAGAGAGAATCCCAAGCAGGCTCTGCACTGTCAGCACGAAGTCTGACGTGGGGCTTGATCCCATGAACCATGAGATCATGACCTGAGCTGAAATCAAGAGTTGGTCACTTAACTGACCAAGCCACCCAGGTGCCCCTTCCTTATCCCTTTATAATACACTTCCCCACTTTGCTGAGGAGAAACCCAAACTACATTTCCCACAATCCCTTTCTTTTATCATCTAGTTTAAGTTCTGTAATTGAGAAGCATTTCTGCAATACTATACTTCAGAGTTTCAGGTCATCAGTCTTGCCATCTTTGCTTCATCAGATCTTCCAATGTCTATATGCCTAATTCACTGTGTTAAATTTCTTTCTACTTAAAATATTTTGATTTGTTTCTGTTTTTCTGACTGACTTTTGACTAATACATTTGGGTAAATCTAGGTTCCTTAAGCAGAGGAACCTATTCAGGACGTCTGAATAAAATCTATTATTAGCTAGTAGTTAGCTTTAAGCAATTTTCATTATGATCACACAGTTCTGACACATTCCACTCAAATCTACTGCTACAATTCCTCTATGACATTCCTCTACTTACGAACTCATGGTATGGATGATAGATTCCCTCATTTTGCGACACAACAAAAGCAAGGGGCAAGGTTGACTTGAATAAGTGAAGGAAATGATGGAAGCCGAGACTGTTCGCGGGTTATTTCTACTTTGACTCCAGCTGGAGTAGGGTAGAGGCATGAGACAAAGGGCTAGGGACAAAGGAGGGAGACACTGCTTGCTCACAGAGATGTGACATGGAGTAGATGAGAAAAGGAAGAGAGAGAAGAAATTATGAACTGAAACAATATCCAGATCTAAATTTTCTACCCGAATCTGAAGCTTGTTACTACATATAGCTTGATACAGGACCATGTAGCTGCCTTCTCTGAATTCATGGAGGGGAAGTTTTCCAGGAAGTACACTGAAATAGGCTTCCATGTTCAAAGATAAATATTAACGGGACTTGACGGATAGAAGGCATCCTTTTCTCTAAGTTTGTCCTGGGAACATCTGGAGTTTTTGTTCTAAGTTGAATGGGCAATAATAGTGAGAGTAAGCAGTAATTGTTTTTGCAGCTGTGACATCAATACTACCATGAAAAGAGAACAGTTTTAAAATTCTGTGAAGAATAGAGGCGTTTTTTTCCTGCTGACCCCAGAAATGCTTCACAGAGACCTCAAATGTCCTCTTAGTTCAGGGTTCCTAAAGGTTATGTTGTCAATTTGTTTGATATTGGCTCCATCACAAACCACTTGAGATTTTTAACTTCCTCAAGGCTAACTTCTAGAGATTGTGATTTTTTTAAGTGGAGAGCTCTCCAAATTTGTACTTTTGAGTTGATGACCAACTGTTTTTTTTAATTTTAATTTAATTTTTATTTTTTAAATGTTTATTTTTGAGAGAGAGAGAGAGAGAGAGAGAGAGAGAGAGAGAATCCTGAGCAGGCTCCATGCTGTCAGCATAGAGTCCAACTTGTGGCTTAAACTCAGGAACCATGAGTATGACCTGGGCTGAAATCAAGAGTCGGCTGCTTAACTGACTGAGCCCCTCAGATGCCCCACAACTGACTTGTATTTACAGAGAAGTCTCACCCTAGCTATAAAATGTTTCTGTATATAATCAGACATGTCCCTACCAACACTAGAAGCTGAGATTGAGTTCATCCTTTTGTTTTCTGAGGCAAATCCATATTATCTGCATATCCTATCCTGTGGTAAAAGCAATTTTGTTGAACTTATATATATTATATTGGCCAATAATGTTGGTAGATGGATATATGCAGAGAGCATGCTTGAGGCAAAATTTCCACTTAAAGTTTAGTGTCAGAGCATTTCTCCTGATGTACACAGACCAATCAGATTATCTGAGAATCCTTAAAATCCCAAGGGAGAAGAAAATAATGCCAGATAGTTTTATGGATATTCAATAACTTTAATAATCATATTTCTCCAATTCAGAGTTATATATTTTTTTACTTTTTAATGTATATAAATATAAAATTTACTTTTTCCTTTTGAAAGCTTTTATTAAATTGTGTGTCTCATAATTGATGTCTTAGATGTGAAGCAATAACGTAATTTGGGTAGCAGGAATTCCTCAACCATTCGTCTATTCATTTATTTGTGCACTTAAGAAATTTGTTGGCCACCTGCTAAGTGTCCAACATTGTTTTAGGTGTGGGAATAGAGTAGTGAAAAAAAGTTTAAGTTCTTCCATCCCAAATCTATTAACGACTGAATATGTGTTATTGACATTCCTCTGACTTTAACCTAAAACCTACATAATATTTCAGTGTATCACTAAGAGGCTCAAAATGGCTAAAAGAGAAAAAGTAAAATAGAATTTTTCTTGGAAATGTCTCAGTTTGGAGCTTCCATGTTAGGCAGTGTGCTGGGAAAAAACAGATTTATGAAAAATACCAACTATTCTTTAGATTTACAAAGGACCATCTTGACAGCTAACATGTGTCATAAAAATAGAGCCAGAGGTGAAGATATAAGACTCTTGAAAGGAGAACAAGTTCATAGGTTAACATGGCTCTGAGTTTATTACCTTCCTCAGACACACACACACACACACACACACACACACACACACACATTTCCTGCTTCTATTCTGAGCTCACACTCATCCTCCTCCGTGAGCTTAACTTTTTCTCCCACTAAGCGGTCAAGATGCAAGGACACCACAGATCTTAAAAATGAGCTCTTCTCCAGGATCACTGCTTGTGCTGTTATTAATGGTTGGTAGGTAAGATGGCACATAAAGCCTAAAAGCTTTTTCGTTCCATTCTATTGGTGTCATCTTTAACTACAATTTTCTGTAAGAGGTAGAACCCAGATCATGCCTGAGGTGACCAGAACTACTGTTTTGTTTTTGTTTCAGGAGGAAGCAAGGGAGATTCAGTGACCCAGATGGAAGGCCAAATGACCCTCTCAGAGTGGGCTTCTCTGACTGTGAACTGCTCTTATGAAACCACACAGTACCCTGCCCTTTTCTGGTATGTCCAGTATCCCGGAGAAGGTCCACAGCTCCTCCTGAAAGCCTCGATAGCCAACGAGAAGGGAAGCAGCAAAGGTTTTGAAGCCACCTACCACAAAGAACCAAATTCTTTCCACTTGAAGAAATCCTCAGTGCAAGTGTCAGATTCGGCTGTGTACTACTGTGCCCTGAGGGACACAGTGACAGGGACTGCAGAGGAAGCTAAGCGTAAACTCTGAGCAAAACAGGGGCCCAGATGCTGAGCATCTGAGCTTATCATCCACTCTGGTTTAGGAAATAGGAGAGAGTCTACTGTGTTGTCACCCACTGTTCACCCCAGGTGCTTTTGTTGGTGTGACAGTCACCCAAATGAACTCTGAGAACACGGCGGAAAAACAAGAAGTGAACAGGCCTTCAATGGTGAGAGACAAAACCAAGTCTGTCACCATAGTTCTTCAATCATGGCTGAAATTTGTGCTTTTGAAAGTATAAAATTAGGATCAATGTAATGGTCTATGTGTTCATCCTTGCATGAAATTCTAGCCCTTCGACCTTGTTCCAGGTCATCCAGGGAAACATATTTAAAGACACACCCATAACAGATGAGGTTGCAAATGCCTTAAGTCTCCCCGACAAGCTGGGGCAAAAAAGAATGATTTCTAGGGAAGCTGCAGCCCAAGAAACAATAGATTCTTTTTCCCCCCTTTTATTTATTGTTTAATTTACAACCAAGTTAGTTAGCATATGGTGCAACAATGATTTCAGAAGTAGATTCCTTAATGCCCCTTACCCATTTACACCATCCTCCCTCCCACAACCTCTCCAGCAACCCACTGTTTGTTCTCTAGATTTAAAAGTCTTTTATGAGAAACAATAGATTCTTAAAGGAAGAAAGAAAAATAAGAAATAAAGGAGGAGCAGAGAGTCCTACATATGACCCCACATGTGGAAAGAGAAGTTGTAACATTTCTTACATTATCTTTTCAGGAAATTCACATGGCAGACTTAAACTGATGTTCTCCATGCAGATTAAAGTCAAATTGTTATATTTGTTGCAATTGGAATAGTGCCTGCACCATAGTAAAATCTCTTCAAATATTTGCTAAATTAACAAATGAGTAAGAAAACCCATTACTGCTACCACAAAAAAGCTACTGATTTTTTTTCATTAATCAAATCTATTCAACAAAGAATAATACATAGAACAGACAAAATTTGCTGCCCTTTGTTAGGTTATATCCTCAGGGATCACTCCTTTTACCATTATTTTAAGTCCTTTATGTGCATCATACCATGTAATTCTCTCAGAAATTGTTATATCTATAACTATGCTCCTTGTATACATGAGGATCCTGAGGCACAAAGAATTTAAGTCACTTATCCATAATCTCAAAGGTTGTTAGTAGCAAAGCCAGAACTCAAATGCAGGTTCTCCAAGCATATGTCTTAAGTTTTAGTATAAAATATTTATGTACTCTATATTATCTATATATACATATATATTATATTATATATATACATATATATGTATGTATATAGTACTCTGTATTACATACATAGTACTCTATGTATTATATATATGTACTCTATATTATATATACACTATATTATATATAGTAGTACATATATATGTACTACTATGTTCTATATACATATATATATATATATATATATACATATATATATCGTAGATCACTCTATATTATATAATGATGTACATAGATCACATTGCCAGTTGTAAGGGGAAGATTGAACAAGAAGTTAATCAGAAGTTTTGAGCAACTGTAGATCTGACTGAAGAAAGTCTTGTTGGCTTTTCTCCTTACACACGCATCCTGACTCTTTGAGTAGGTATAATATATGCAGCAGAGCCAAGTCTGGTCTCTGATGAGCAGGGCGGTGGTAGACTGGAGTCTCCCTATCATGTGGCAGAAAAGGATGGAGGGTAGAGAAGCTAGATTTGGAGGCAGGCTTGGGCAATATACTTGGAGGAAAGATGGAGACACATCTGAGCACCTCCTGAGTGTTTTCTGGCTTCATTTTTGTTGCAAAATAGTGGAGAGTTTTAATGAGTTTAATACAAAACGGCCCAAGACACATTTTCCTTAGGATTTGGGACACTGGAGTAGGAAGAAGGAGGAAAACAGTTTTTTTTTTCCTTTAAAAAAATGTATTTAAATTCTAGTTAGTTAACCTACAGTGTGATATTGGTTTCAGGAGTAGAACAATGATTCATCATTTACATACAATGCCCAGTGATCATCACAAGTGCCCTCCTAGAGTTAATTTTTAGTTCATCGGGATTCGTGTTGGGAATTGTAGAAGGGACACAAATCGGTAAGCATAAAGGCTGAATGACCAATCTCTTAGGTACGGCATTTGTCTTTTGCTAATCTAGAATTGAAGTACAATAAACTAAACACATAGGAAGTGTACAATTTGATCAGTTTCAATTTATGTATATGCCACAATCAAGGTAATGAACCTTTCCATCATCCCCAATGGGTGTCTCTCTCCCTCTACCTGTGACCTCAGAAAATCATCTTCTCTCTGTTGCTGTGCATTACTTTCATAGATTTAGGTACTGCATGCATACTATTTTATTACTGTTTTTCTGTTTTATTATTGTTTTTCATGACCTATCTTTATTTTTTGGTTCTCTCTTCTCTTTTTTTTCCTGACTCTTTTGGATTACTTGAATACTTTCTAATATTCCGTTTTATATATTGGCTGTTGGCTATATCTCTTTGCATGTTTTGAGTGTTGGTTCTAGAGATTACAATGTATATACCTATTATTCAGAGACTACTGAGAGCTAATAATATACTGTTTCATGTAAAATGTTGAAATCTTGCACTATATAGCTCTTTATCCACCAGTCCTGAAGTTTGTTATAGTTGTTCATATTTATCACATTTATACACATTGAAAACCTTACCACTGAATGTTATATTTGCTTGAAATAGCTGTATGCATTTTAAAACTTAAAGAAAAATAAATCTATATTTTTTGGTTGTTCTTCAACTGAAACCATCTTTATTTCACCTTTATTTCAGAAAGGTTTTTCCACCAGATCTGTAATTTTGTGTTGATAGGTGTTGTTGTTCTGTGCCTTCGAGATGCTGTTTCACTGTCTGCGTGTTTTGTGATGAGAAATCCATGGTCATTAAAATAATTGCTCTCCAATATAATGTACAATGTCTTGCTTCCTTTTCTAGCTGCAATATATATATACATATATACATAAAGACTGGATGACCAATCTTAGGTATGGCATTTGCCTTTTGCTAATCTGTAATTGAAGTTCAATAAAATGCACATACTTGAAGTATATATTTATATATAATATATATGTATATATATTCTCTAGCCAATGTTATATGTATGTTATTTTGCATATATTATGTATATTATTATATAATTTTTGCTTGTCAATAGTTCAGTTATGATGTGTTTAGGTGCAATTTTCTTTGGTTTTATCCTGTTCAGAGTTTGCCAAGATTCTTGAATTTTTATATTTATGTTCTTCATCAAATTTGGCAAGTTTTTGGCGATTCCCTTTTCAAGCATGTTTTCTGCTCTAATCTCTTTATCCTCTCCTTCTGGGGCTCTACTGACGTATATTTTAGACTTTTTGATATTGTTGCACAGGTCTTCAGGGTTGTGTCCATTTTTATTTCAATTTTTTTTCTTGTTCTGAAGTTTTGATCAGGGTTTCTTGACTTTGGCACTATTAACATTTTAGGTCAAATAACTTTTTATTGTGGGAGGAGGCTGTCCTCCCTAATTGTCAGACTTCCTAGAAATATGCCTAGCTTCCACCCACTAGGTGTCACTAGTACTCTACCCCCCAAATTGTGGCAACCAAAAGTGTGCCCAGATCTAAGGAATGCCTCCTTCGGGGAGGAAGAGTCATCCTTCATTGGTAATCATTGAGTTAGATAATTTCTACTGATCTATTTTCAAGTTCACATACTCTTTCACTGTCCTCTTCATTTTGCTATTGAGCCCTTACTGTGGGATTTTATTTCATGTATTGTATTTTCCAGTCCTAAAATTCCCATTTGCTTCTTTTTGTCATTTCTATTTCTTTGTTGAGAATGCCCATTTTATCATTCATTTCAAATGTGCTTCCTTTTACTTCAGGGAATACAGTTTAAAAAGTTGCTTTCACTTCTTTGTCTACTGGTTCCAGCATCTTAGTCATCTTGACATTTGCAGTTGTAGATTATCTTTCACTTAGATATTGGTCAATGTTTCTGGTTCTTTGTATGCTGAATAATTTTGGAATGCATCTTTTTTCACCCTTTTTTTAAATTTAAATTTTAGTTAGTTAACATACAGTGCAATATCGCTTTCAGGAGTAGAATTCAGTGATTCATCACTTACATACAACACCCAGTGCTCATCACAAGTGCCCTCCTTAAATACCCGTCACCCATTTAGCCTACTCCCCACCTCCCTCCCTCCATCAATCCTTTGTGCTCTAACCTTAAGAGTCTCTTGTGGTTTGTTTCCCTCTCTTCTCTTCCCCTCCTCCCATATGTTCGTCTGTTTGTTTCTTAAATTCCACATATGAGTGAAATCATATGGTATTTATTTTTCTCTGATGGACTTATTTCACTTAGCATAATGCATTCTAGCTCCATCCATGTCATTGCAAATGACAAGATTTCATTCTTTTTTTTATGGCTGAGTAATATTCCATTGTGTGTATGTGTGTGTGTATATATATATATATATATATATATATATATATATATATATATCACGTCTTCTTTATCCACTCCTTAGAGGATAGCCATTTGGGCTGTCTCCAGAATTTGGTTATTGTTGGTAGTGCTGCTGTAAATATTTGGGTGCATGTGAACTCTCCCCCCAACAAATCAACATTTTTGTATCCTTTGGATAAATTCCTAGTAGTGCAATTGCTGGGTCATAGGGTAGTTCTATTTTTAATTTTTTGAGGAACCTCCATACTGTTCTTCAGAGTGGCTATACCAGTTTGTGTTCCCACCAAGAGTGCAAAAGTGTTCCTCTTTCTCCATATCCTAGCCAACATCTGTTGTCTCCTGAGCTGTTCATTTTAGCCATCTGACAGATATGAAGTGATGTCTCACGGTGGTTTTGGTTTCTATTTCTCTGATGACGAGTGATGTTGAGCATCTTTTCATGTATCTGTTAGCCAATTGGATGTCTTCTTTGGAAACGTGTCTATTCATGTCTTTGACCCATTTAACTGGGTTATTGTTTATTGGGTGTTAAGTTTCATAAATTCTTTATAGATTTTGGATAGTAACCCTTTATCAGATATGTTGTTTGCAAATATCTTCTTCCATTCTGTAGGCTTTTAGTTTTGTTGATTGTTTCCTTTGCTGTGCAGAAGGTTTTTATCTTGATGAGGTCCCAATAGTTCACGTTTGTTTTTGTTTCCCTTGCCTTTGGCAATGTGTCTAGTAAGAAGTTGCTGTGGCTGAGGTCAGAGAGATGCTGCCTGTGTTCTCCTCTAGGATTTTGATGGTTTCCTGTCCCACATTTAGGTCTTTCACCCATTTTGAATTTATTTTTATGTGTAGTGTAAGAAAGTGGTCTATTTCATTCCTCTGCATGTCGCCATTCAGTTTTCCCAACATCATATGTTGAAGAGACTGTCTTTTTTTCCCGTTGGATATTATTTCCTGCTTTGTTGAAGATGAGTTGACCATATAGTTGTGAGTCCATTTCTGGGTTTTCTATTGTGTTCCATTGATCTGCATGTTGGTTTTTGTACCAATACCAATACCAAGCTGTCTTGGTGACTATAGCTTTGTAACATAGCTTGAAATCCCAAATCGTGATGCCTCCAGTTTTGTTCTTTTTCCAGGGTTGCTTGGGCCATTTGGGGTCTTTTGTGGTTCCATACAAATTTCAGCATTTTTTGTTCCAGCTCTGTGAAAAATGCTGGTGGTATTTTGATAAGGGTTGAATGCATCTTAAACATTTTAAATGTTGGGTTGCAACTTGAATTCCGAGTCTGATATATTTTTTAAAAAAACTGATTTTTCAGTGAAATTACTTGTTAGTCTACTTTTATATGACACCTCATTTCTAACAGACTCCAGGAAGAATACACCATGATAGGCTTGGGAAGGAAGAAATATATTGTGCAGAACTTTTCATACCTCAGAAAACAGAAGGAACACATAAACTAGTTCTTGGAGGGGCCTCCAGGGGACGATGCTGCACAAACTAGAGATCTTGTTGCTCAACATCATCTGCTCACGCCCTCCCCCCTGCAGCTGGCTGAGCTCTTTGCAGACAGAGACAGGGACAAGAATCATCCATCAGAAAGCTCCAGGCTCATCTCAGCAGCTTTTGCATTTTTATCTCAGCAAGGAACCTGTCCAACTTTACTTTCTCCACCCTTCTTATGTCCGAGGGCTTGGTTTCCTCAGCCAGTTTCCTGTCTGCTCAGGGGAGATTTTCCTGAGAAGAGCCCACTGCCTTTCTACTGCTCGGCCATGTTCCTGTTGCTTATCTCAACACTGGGGATATTTGCCCTGCGTGAGTAAAATTTCATATTAGTCTATAGTTCTACAGATTCAACTGGAAATACTGACTTTTCATTGTGAAGTGTGCACTGCTTTCACTGATACAACACTGATTTTGCAGGAGACACCGGAGCCCAGTCAGTGACACAACCTGATGTCCATGTCACTGTCTCTGAAGGAGCCCCTCTGGAGCTGAGGTGCAACTATTCCTATAGTGGAACTCCTTATCTCTTCTGGTACATGCAGCACCCCAACCAAGGAATCCAGTTTCTACTGAAGTACTTTTCAGGGGACACCCTGGTTAAAGGCATCAAAGGTTTTGAGGCTGGATTTAAGAACCATGAAACCACCTTCCACCTGAGGAAATCCCGAGGCCTTGGCAGCGATGCGGCCAAGTACTTCTGTGCTGTGCGTGACACAGTGTCTGGGACTGCAGGGGGAGCTGAACACAAACCACCATGGTAGGGGAGTTTTTGGAGACTGACGGTCTCTTCCTGTGGTATTATCAGAGATCTCTTGCTGTATGATGCCAAATGAGGCAAATAGAGCTGAGCAGACTCAGATATTTCTATATAATTCTACAACTCCATGTCTGATAAACTTAATTTAGCAGGTTTTTGGTCTTTGTAGAAACTACATGATAATAAATATTACAGAATGATGGAGAAGATAGTGTTCTGATCATACAATACCAAGATGCTCAAAGACTGGCCTTGAGGTTGACCGCCTACAAGGTTAACTATATGAGTTTTCATTTATCATTTCTTCTGTCAGCCAACCCAGAAAACAAAACATGAACTCCTCATGTTCTTTCCCTGAAAAGTTTGCCTGCTTGTTTCTCTATTCATTCACAGATCATTTTCTTGGAATTCGCCCTCCCAACCTCTTCCCCCCACCCTCCACCCCACAGATCTCACTGTGCTGGTCAGAATGTGTCAGAATATTTTGAGTGTCAGTTCCTCATTTAAAAGGGATTCTGGAAAATTATTGGTCAGTTTTTGGAGATTGATTAGAATTGTGAAAGGTTTAGAAAACTGTTATGGTCATGTTAACTTTGGGAACTATTTAAAATAGTGCAGGAAGCTGAAGATTTTAGCCCATCAGTGTTTATCCAAAGATTTTGTCTCACTTGTAAAAGTAGCCTCCTATTCATTTGGTTATTTATTTACTTACTTACTTATTTATTTAATTTTATTTATTTATTCATTCATTTATTTATTTTAATTTATTTTTAATTTTTTAATTTTTTAATGTTTATTTTTGAGATAGAGAGAGACAGAGCACAAGAGAGGGAGGGCAGAGAGACAGGGAGTCACAGAATCTGAAACAGGCTCCAGGCTCTGAGCTGTCAGCACAGAACCCGATGTGGGACTCAAACCAAGGAACCATGAGATCATGATTGTTAGGATGTCCTTGGAACCACAGTAGAGGGGACGGCCATCTTGCCAGGCCAACCCAATGAAAAGCCCCTAGTAGCTGCCAGAACGAATTGGAGGTCAACCAACCACCGAGCGACAGCACGACCTGACATGAAAAAGGCCCACCTGGACCTAAACCCGGAACCACTGCAGCTTAAAAACCCCACCCCACCACACCTGGGTGTGACTTCCCTGACTCCTCTCTCTCTCTCTCTCTCTCTGAGTCACGGACCCTCGCCTGAGACCTTAGTTCCCAAATAAAGCCTTAGACTGCTAAAATTTTTTAGCCTCTGACTCCTATCTTTACCCTGCCTTACGCCTGACCCTAACATTTGGTACCAAAACCCGGGGGCAGGTAGTAGCTCGCCTCCCTTGGCTGAGCTCCCTCCTTGCCAAGCCAGAGGCCAACCACCCTACTCTCAAGGGCCTACAGGAGCCAGTAAGTAGGACAGACCCCTCCTTCCCTCCTCCAACTATGGCTGACACCCATGAGAGACGTCTCGCAAGTCAGTCTCCTTTCCTCTGCATGCCACAAGGCCCACATGCCAAGGCCCGCACGCCGAAAGGCCCACTCGCCAATAGGCCCCTTATTGCAGCGTGAGGGACGCCTCGCCCTGCCACGCCAATGGCAAGTAATGAGTCTAAACCTCCTCGATCTCTTACCCTCCCCCAATGTCTGTTAAAAAACTTCCGGTTCCTGGGCTTGTTGTAACCGACTCATCCGCCTTTGCACTGTAGTCTGGCCTCAGTACAAATTAGATAATGATCCTCAATGGCCTCCCAAGGGGTCTTTACAATACCAAATCTTAACTGATCTGGACAATTTCTGCTATCGGCTGGGAAAATGGGGAGAAATACCCTATGTCATGGCCTTTTGGGACCTCAGGTCTCGCCCCAACCTATATTCCTCCTGCCCCTCTGCATGCATGCTCCTTGCCCGCCCACAACCTCCCCCGACGACCCCACCTCACCAACTTCCCCGATCTCCGATCTCCCACCCGTTAGAGGATCTAGCCACGCTGCCTGCCCACCGGTCCTCGCCCCCCCTCCGTACTCCCAACCCCCAGCCACCCCGCCCTCGCCTCCCATATCATCCCAAACTCGTGCTCACGCCTCTCCCAGCGAACAGACCCCAGCGGCCATCTTTCCTCTCCGTGAGGTGGCAGGACCTGAAGGCCTAGTTCGCGTTCACGTCCCCTTCTCCCTCCAAGACTTATCCACTATTGAAAAGCGGCTAGGGTCATTCTCGGCTGACCCCACCCAATACACTAAGGAATTCCAATACCTTGCCCAAGCCTACAGTCTCACATGGCATGACATCCATGTAATCCTCACCTCTACCCTCACCCCTGAGGAGAGGGAGCGCATCCAGTCCGCAGCCAGGGAACGTGCAGACCAAACCCACATGACTGACCCCGCTATGCCTGTAGGGGCCGATGCTGTCCCAGCAGCCGACCCCATTGGAACTACCAACATGCAGGCAATGGTCACCGGCACTGGGACCAGATGATCCAGTGCCTACTAACAGGCATGAGGGCAACCTCAAACAAATCAGTAAATTTTAACAAACTTCAAGAAATATACAGGACCCCGATGAAAACCCCGCAGCCTTCCTTAGCCGGCTCACAGAGGCACTTACCCAGTATACCAGACTAGACCCTACCACCCCCGCCGGGGCCACAGTATTGGCCACCTATTTTATTTCCCAATCAGCCTCTGATATTCAAAAAAAAACTAAAAAAGGCCGAAGATGGTCCTCAAACCCCTATGGCCGAACTGGTAAAGATGGCTTTTAAAGTTTTTAATGGCCGAGAGGAAGCTCAAGAACAACGGCGACAGGCCGGTCTCCAACAAAAGGTACAATTATAGACCCAAGCCTTGGTAGCTGCCCTGAGGCCAGCCACAATAAAGCCCTCCGGACCACGGCCCCCTCCGGGGCCATGCTTTAAATGTGGCCAAGAAGGCCATTGGTCTCGTCAGTGTCCCCATCCCCAAAAGCCTACCAGTCCATGCCCATTGTGCCAGCAAATGGGCCATTGGAAATCCGATTGTCCTCACCCAGGGGACGACAGACTCGCAAGGCCCCCACGTGGCGAGGCTTCACCCCGATTGGACTCTGCCTTCCAACTGCTGGAGATGGAGGATGACGAGTGACGAGGCCCAGACTCAGTAACTCCAGTGACCCACGTTGAGCCCAGGGTAAAACTCCAGGTAGCGGATAAGTCCATCTCCTTTCTTTTGGACACGGGGGCTACCTATTCCGTCCTGCTGAGCTATTCCGGCCCCACCACGCCATCCTCCGTTTCGGTCATGGGCATAAATGGCACCCCCTCCGTTCCCCCATGCACACCGGTACTCACCTGCTGCCTGGATGGCTTCCACTTCTCCCACTCCTTCCTAGTCATCCCCTTCTGCCCTGTCCCCCTGTTGGGCCGAGACATCCTCAATAAATTAGAAGCCTCAGCCACCTCCCTATCCGCCTTACAAAGGCAGATCAACTCCCTAGCACAGGTCACTCTACAAAACCGACGAGCTCTAGATCTCCTGACAGCAGAAAAAGGGGGAACATGCCTGTTCCTGAGGGAGGAATGTTGCTACTACCTCAATGAATCAGGCTTAGTTGAAACCAATATAGAACACCTAAAGGAAATCCAAAAAACTCTATCCGCGCGCTCAGGATCCTCAGACCCCCTAACCTCCTGGTGGCAATCACCCCTCCTAACTTGGCTCCTCACCATAGTCACCCCACTAGTTGCTATCTGTATAATACTTATGCTCTTACCTTGTTTTCTCCGTTTTGTACAAAAATGAATTCATGAAGTTTCCCAGGTGGTCCAGCCATATTCCCGCATTCCAACCTCAGACCGCGCATACCATGACGTCGCCCTTACACCCGCAGGAAGCAGCCAGATCAGATCCGTCGCCCATTATCACCAATAAGAGGTTGGAATGTTAGGATGTCCTTGGAACCACAGTAGAGGGGACGGCCATCTTGCCAGGCCAACCCAATGAAAAGCCCTGAGCAGCGCGCTAGAATGAATTGGAGGTCAACCAATCACCGAGCGACAGCACGACCTGACGCGAAAAAGGCCCACCTGGACCTAAACCCGGAACCGCTGCAGCTTAAAAACCCCACCCCACCACACCTGGGGGCGACTTCCCTGACTTCTCTCTCTCTCTCTCTCTCTCTCTCTCTCTCTCTGAGTCACGGAACCTCGCCCAAGGCCTTAGTTCCCAAATAAAGCCTTTGACTGCTAAAGTTTTTTAGCCTCTGACTCCTATCTTTACCCTGCCTTACGCCTGACTCTAACAATGACCTGAGCCGAACTCAGACACTCAACTGCCTAAGCCATCCAGGTGCCCCTATTTTTATTTTTGAAAGAGAGAGAGCACGGGCAGGGAAGGTGCTGAGAGAGAGGGAGAGAATGAATCTTAAGTAGGCTCTGCACTGTCAGCGTGGAGCCAGACATGGGGCTACATCCTGTGAATCGTGAGATCATGACTTGAGTGGAAAACAAGAGTTGGATGCTCTACCAACTGAGCCACCCAGACACCTCAACTTTTATAAGTTAAATTCTACAAATTTACAAACAGAACGGTGTGGATATAATCTCTTTTGCTGTGTCCAGCAATGGACCTTTTTTTTTTTTCTCAATGCTTTCAGCCTGTTCCTGTTTGATTTCATTGTTGGAATATGAGAAAGTGATTCTTTTTTTTTTAATTTTAATTAATTCCTTTTTAATTCTTTTTTAATGTTTATTTATCTTTGAGAGAGAGAGACAGAGTGAGAGCAGGGGAGGGGCAGAGAGAGAGGGAGACAGAGAATCCGAAGCAGACTCCAGGCTCTGAGCTGTCAGCACAGAGCCCAACGCAGAGCTTGAACTCATGAACTGTGAGATCATGACCTGAGCTAAAGTCGAACACTTAACTGACTGAAGCCACCCAGGCACCCCTACAGATTGATTCTTACATGTTAACATCATTCTAATTAATTATGTAGTAAATTTAGCAATGCCAACTCTGCTAGAAATATTGATAAGAATTGCAGAGAAGATAGGGGTCGCTGGACCCAGGATAAACTTATAACTCAGTATAAGCCTGTTTTGTGTAGGATGGAAAGAGTTGTGTAAGAAGGTTTTACGGTCCTTGTGTTCTTGAAGTCTTGGAGATAACAAATACTCTGCAGAGAGGGGAGAGGGAGAAAGAGGGAGTTTTCAGACTGCTTCTTGGCTTACTCTGTCATGTAGAGAAAGATAAGTGCCCAGGAGCCCTCAAAATATAGACAGACTAAGTAGATGGTCACCAAGGATACATCAGGAGATCAACAGTAATTTTTAGGACTTGGTGATATGGTTATATGTAATAAATGTGTTTGAGTGATTGCTTGAAGGCATAAGGAATGTAAATGGAGGTGTTAGAGACAAAATCTGGAATAAAAAAAGTGTATTCATTTAATGTCCTTCTTCTCTCTGTCCCTTTTTATTTTTGGACCGTAATCTCTCCTACCTCTATTTTCAGGTGACTCGCTGTTATCAGCTCAACTACATTGCCCAAAGGGACTGTGGTGGGCACTTTATGCAGATTAGTAGGAGAAGAATTACCAATTTCTTTTGATTCTGAATTCAAGCTGAGTTTGAAAAAAAAATAGGTTTCACACCAAGGACCCTGAGCAGTTGGGAGATCATACCCCCACCTCCCCAACCCTAATTCTGCCTGAAAAATCAAAGCCTGCCTCCCTCCCTCCTTCCCTTTTTCCCTTTTATTAATAGTTTGTTATTTATTTATATGAGTGTATATGATACTTATGAGGAACTTTCTACAATAAAGAATTATATTAAGAATAAAGTGGGAATGCTGAGGTATTTTAGCAATCAAGCTAATAATTCTGACTTTTCATGTAATTAGCTAGTCTTACCACATACCTCACCACTCAGAAGTGGCTGGCCTAATTGAAAGACAAAATATCTTACAAGACTGAGTTACAATGCCAGTTGGGAGATACACCCTGACTGATGAGACTTTGTTAGTAGAAATTAACATGTGCTTCAAATCAGAGAAGTTTGTGTTACTTTATGTGTTACTGTCTTTCACATAGCCAGAATCCATGGGTCCTGGAATCAAAAGGTAGATGTGGGAGTGGCTTTTGTCACTATTGCAGCTAACAACCCACTATCAGACTTTGATATTCCCATCTTGGCAAGTTTATGCTATGTATATTTGGAGAACTTAGTCTTAAGAGACGAATTCTTCTGCCAGGAGACAAAAAAATTGCTCTACTCAATGGATGATAAAAGTAACTTCTGGACATTTTGAGCTCAGTCATTGAACCAACATGAAGAAAAGTATCTCTTGGCTGCAGTGGTTTATCCTGATTAAGAAGATATTGGGTTGCTTCTACACAACAGAAGCAAGAAAAACTATGTTTGAAGCCTCTTAGTAATTTCATGCCCAATGGTAAAGTTTAATGGAAAACTACAACCACCCAAACCAAATTGGCTGAGGTGGGGGAAATATAGAGTAGAGATTCATGAAGGAAGCCACAGATATCAATTATAACCTTGTAGCTAATTACAGAAGCAAAGTTCTAGTACTTTGAAAAATGGAAGTATAATTAACATGTCAGATTAGTTTCATATGTACAACATATGGATTCAACAATTCTATACGTCATGCAAAGCTCACCATGTGAAGTGTAGTCAAAGTCATAGTATTTTCCATATTTTATATTTGCTTGTTGTCTGTGTAGGCTTATTTGTATGTGCGACACCTTTCCTTCTACTCTCCTTCTCACTTTCATTTTATATACAAGTTATTGGAAATTAACTTCACATTTTAGCGTATCAGTAACAGAATACTTTAGAGGGGCTCTAAATCTGAAGAGTTATTAATATCATCAGTGGTGGCACAGGCATCTCATTTTGAGGAAGGGGTGAGAAATTATCACTTGCTAAGGATAGCAGTATCTTGAAGGAGGTAAAAATATTGAGTTGTTTTCTTGTTATATGTGTTTCAAATATGTGTAGAAGGTTACATATAGAAGCTGAGTAGTCAAAGGGGTGAGATCGATTTATTGACTCTCAGCTTCAATTCATCTTTTGCTTGCTCTTAAAAATAGAGTTGGGCCCTTCAAATATTTTCTTTGTCAGTTGGCACAACGTTAGATTTTTTTTCAGTAGAGAGTGCAGGGAGAGAGATTTGCCTCCTGGTCTGTGTTCCCTCTGGCAAGCTCCTGCAGCATGGGGGCGTCTCCAGGGACCAGCCCATGCCAGCACCCGCACCAGCTTCCTGCAGGGAAGTCAGTGTTCATCAGCACCCAGGGGATAGCAGCTTCCCTTAGCACCCCCATTTTTAGGTGGGTTTGTAGAAGAGTGCCTCCCATAAGACATGTTCTTGTGAACGTCTTTTCCCAGCATTCCAAAGGATGGCTTTCTGGCATGTCCTAAAGGGTAGATATCCAGCAAGTTCCACTGTTATAGCACCATAATGACTTCTCTGCCATCCAGTGAGCCACAAGTGTGTCTTCTCCAAAGTTTGAGTCTCAGCCCTGGAGTGGATGGGAACCTCTTTCTGCATATTGTATCCCAGTCGTGGGAGCAGTGGCTACACTTTACATCCCCTATTCCTGTAGGCTTCCTCTTTCCTTCCTACTAGCCATTCCCTTTTTACTCCAATATTCCGTTGTAGTTAATAATTCTTTTAGGTTTCCCCTAGTCAATTTATTGTGCAGTTTCTCTCTCCTGAATGGACCACTTTTGTTCATTCACCAGGACACTCAAGCAGCTGGAGAGCATCCCCCATTTTCTCTTCCCCGACTCTGCCTGAGACGTCAAAGCAGATTCGACTTCTTTACTGTTTTATATGATTATCATATAAATATGAGAAACTTTCCATGATAAAGGATTATATAAAGAGGAATTTGGAAATACCATATGAGTTATGTGAGTTATCAGTGAATGTAATTTCAGTTTTTCACATTTTGTCCATATTTGACACAAAATTTCATTATACCACAGAAGTGAATTCTAATCAACTTTTGACAACGTTTTACTTTAGCTTAAAACACAAATGGGTATTCACTCACTAATGAGAATGTGTCTGCAGATTGTAATTCCAAATCACCTTCTTCTGTGTAATTTCCTTATTACATCCTTATTTCTGATTTTTTTCTGTCTTTAAAATAGGATGGGAAGGCAAAGATAGTTTTAAAACAGTCTGAAGACAGAATACTCCATTTACCTGAGCAGGATTTCATGTGTCCCTTTCCAGTCACCCCCCCCCCCCCCACCTCCTGAAGACAATGATTACTATTGGTATCACCATAGATTAATTTACCTGTTTAGAACTTTAAATCAGGGAAATCATATGGTAGGGACTCTTTTATACCTGGTTTCTTTCATTAAACATGATTCACCCATGTTCTTGTGTGTATCAGTCATAGTCATTCTATACTTTCTACTCTGAGTATCCTATTATATGAATATATCACAATTTGTTTATCCATTCAACTGTATCCACCACTGGCTGGACACAAGATCTATCAAGGGTGAAATCTTTAATTCCATTCATAAAGTTTCAAGGAACAGACTACCCTGACATTTATATTCTGTTGGTGAAAGAGTAGGATGTGTCTCTAAAATATTTTAGCCAATGGAGCACCTGGGTGGCTCAGTCGGTTAAGCATAAGCTTTGGCTCAAGTCATGATCTTGTGGTCTGTGGGTTTGGGTCGGGCTCTGTGCTGACAGCTCAGAGCCTGGAGCCTGCTTTGGATTCTGTGTCCCTGTCCCCCTCTCTGCCAGCCCCCATTCGTGCTCTGACTCACTCTGTCTCTCAAAAATAAATAAATGTTAAAAAATTAAAAAAAAATTCTAGCCAAAACATATATCTTACATACCTTTATTTAAAGACCCATGTCTGGGCACCTGGCAGGTTCAGTTGGTGGAGTATGCAACTCTTGATTGTGGGGCTGTAAGTTCAAGGCCTGTGTTAGGTGTGCAGATTACTTAAAAAAAAAAAGACCCATGTCTAACATTCATTTTGGTATTTAATATGCCACTACTTTTGCCAATAAAAACCTAATATCCATCATGCTCTGTTATTTAGCAATGTTTCAGGTATTGCTCAAGATGTGGATAGCTGAATCGTAGTTTCCTGTGCCATGGCTTTCCATCACAATGCAAGCTGATACCCCCTCTGCAAATTGTTTTCTTGATGAGGCCATTGCCTCTCCGTAGAGTGGAAGCTTAATTTAAGTGGCACACATATATGATATCTTATTGTCTATGTTGAAAAAGTTTTAAGGTAAATGGTACATCCTAACACTTTCATATACATTTGACCCTTAAGCAATGTGGGGAAGAAGGGAGTGTGTGGCCGCTGTCCCCGTGCACAGCATCCCTGCCCTTCCCTCTGCCTGGAGTCATTTTCATTTACTAGCCTCATGGCTTATTCCTTCACTTTTCCTAGTTTCAGCACCTTGAGAAACATGTGAATAAAGAAGAATGCTCAGAAGGGCTTATTGTTGTATTATATTTCATAATAAAAAAGTCAACATCTTAACACTTCATCAATAGAAGAAGGGATGTATAAATGGTGGTATATTCATAACATGGAAGACGACGCGACAGAAGGATGTATGTGTGTTAACATAATAAGACATCCAAGATTTATTATTGAGTTTAGTTTCCTTCTTTCTTTTTGAAAAAATGTTTATTTATTTTTGAGAGAGTGCAAGTGGGATAGGGGCAGAGGATCTGAAGTGGGCTCTGCACTGATAGCAGTGAGCCCAAGGTGGGGCTTGAACTCATGAACTGAAGGTCATGACTTGAGCCGAAGCTGGATGCTCTACCAACTGAGACACCCAGGTACCCAAGGTTTTTTCTGTTTATTTTTTATTTTTTATTTTTTTAAATTTTTTAAAATGTTTTATTTATTTTTGAGACAGAGAGAGACAGAGCATGAACAGGGGAGGGGCAGAGAGAGAGGGAGACACAGAATCCGAAGCAGGCTCCAGGCTCCAAGCTGTCAGCACAGAGCCTGACGCGGGACTCGAACTCACAGACTGCGAGATCCTGACCTGAGCCGAAGTTGGATGCTTAACTGACTGAGCCACCCAGGCGCCCCGGTTCTTTCTGTTTTTAAGAGAGAGCAAGAAAGTGGGGGAGAAGGGCAGAATGTGTGTGTGAGAGAGAAAGTCTTAGGCAGACTCCAGGCTCAGCATGGAGCCTGAAATGGGGATGGGTCCTAAGATCATGACCTGAGCTGAAATAAAGAGTTGGACGCTCAATCGACTGACCCATCCAGACACCCCTATTATTGAGGTTATAAAGTTACAGAAAGATATGCACAATATATGTCATTTTGTATTAAAAGCCTGTAAATAAAACTACACTTATAGTTTCTGTGGATTCATGTATTGGTACATGTGTGTAAATCTACAGTAAAACACCTGGAAGCATCAAGTCAAATTGGTGAATAATAAAAAGGTAAGAATTGAGAGTCATAGTCAAAGGGGATTTTAGTTCTTATGTAATGTTTCATTCCTGTAGTAATTCACATATTCATGAAATCTCTTTTTTGAGAGAGGGAGAGGGTGCAAGTGAGCTGGGGGCAGAAAGAGAGAGAGAGAGAGAGAGAGAGAGAGAGAGAGAGACAGAGACAGAGGGAGAGAGAGAGGAGGGAGACAGGGAGAGAGAAGCAGAGCCTGCTCAAAGTGGGGCAAATGCTACCTGATGCGGGGCTGGAACTCAGAAACTGTGAGATCATGACCTGAGCCAGAGTCAGATGCTTAATGACTGAGCCACCCAGGTGCCCATGAATTCTTGTTCTTAATATTAATAACAATAAGGTAACAACTAATAACCTATAAAGGTTTATATTTTCCTCCGTTCCTCTCATCAAAAAGGAGGAAAATAGAGAATAATCGCCTTCTTCATAAACTTTGTCCAACCACCCCACACGTAAGTATTTCTTTTTAGTTCATACTCCTCTTAGGGTCCTATTCTTTGACTCTACTCTAGTTATGTGTATTTTGTCTTCCCCAGTAGATTGGAATCTACTGTCTCATCCCTTTTACATATTCCTAACACCTGGTGAATTCCCTCATTTATGGTAAAACTTCAGCAAATGTGTATGCAAGTCTTTTGAGCCATGTAAAACAAATCAAATAACAGAAGATGAGAATTGCCAAATTATTTTATGACATTGACCTCCATTAAATTCCATTTTAAAAGTAGGATTTGGTTCACTTTTAATAGCCACTCAGTCTAAGCAGTTACTTTGTTTTCTGATCATCTGCTTCATCAGGAAGCATAGAATGAATGGGGCTGGAGGTGGGTGCCTGCTGAATTGCGTGGTCTGAAGTGGTCTTTGTGGACTGTGTTGGGCCACTAGGGGGCACTCTAGGCTTTAAAAAAAAAAAAACAAGATTTTTTTTTTTTTTTTTTTTTTTTTTTTTTTTTTTCTGATGGTAGGAGAAGAGACAAGAACAGAAAACATGTAAGTCAATCATATTATAGATAGCAAAGGTGGGGAGGGGGAAGGGGCAAACGTGCTTGTGTAAAGTTGACCTCAGGTGTTCAGTTCTGCTATTCCATATAAACTTCAAGAGGTTGTAGGCTATATCTCTTTACACCACTGTGGGGGTGATTCTCTGAGCACAGTATGGAAATAATATTTCTGGGCACGCATGAGGTAGCTCAACAGAAAATGTCCCATGATGTGTTTACAATTTTCAAATTGTTTTGAGTAAAATCCTCCCAAACCACTGACTTAGAAATTATTTCAGTATTATACCTTTTCATATATCTTGGCTGGGAATGGAAGGAAGAAGAATGGAGAGAAGAAAACAGAATAAAATAAGGAGAAAAATCAAAGGAAAGGGAGATGAAAGAATTTACTCTGACCAGTACTGTGGGGCCTGCCCAGAATCAGCTTTGTGGGTGAGCAAGGTGCCCATGAGTTGCACAGGAGAGGTAGAGAGGTGGAAATTAAATCAGGGTAGACATTATGCAGACATCCTATTTTTTACCAACCAAATTCTGGTTGGAATCATTGTCTTTTTTTAAAAAAGGTTATTTATTTATTTTGAGAGAGAGAGAGAGAGAGAGAGAGAGAGAGAGAGAGAACAGGACAGGGGCAGAGGAAGAGGGAGAGAAAGAATCCCAACCAAGCAGGCTCCACGCTCAGTGAGAAGCCCCACACTGGTCTTGAACTCACAAATCATGAGATCATGACCTGACTCAAAATCAAGAGTCAGATGCTTAACCGACTGAGCCACTCAGGTGCCCCTTGGAATCATTTTCCGTGGAGGTGGTGACTATATGTCTTGGATTCTAGATCTCTCTGATTTCAAGAAATTGTATTTGCTTCTGCAATACAAAATGCATGCTATCAGCTAGTTTTCCTTTGTCAGAATTTTCTTATAACTGAATTCTCACATTGTCCAACTATGCAATTTGGGAAATGGAGTCACTCTTCTCTATGATTTCCAAGGTTCTGTGTAACTCACTGAGACACTGACTCTTCTAGAAATATCATTCACCTTTCCTCAGTCACTAACCTACAAATTTCTCACATAACATGTTTCAAGAAAAAAAAAAGCCCTTATGAGTGCATGTATTGGAAATACCGTCCCTACCTCCCTGCAACGTTGGCAAGCACAGTTTTGGACAGATTGCTCTGCAGTCTCCTGGGCTGCGGTGGGTGGAGTCTCAGTCCTGGGACTGACAGGGTTCAGGTGTGATTGGTGCTCAGTGATTCTGGAGGGACGTGGTGACTGTTGACAACACAACTTCTCTGACCCAAGACTCTACACTCTTCAGAGTAGGGGTGAAGGCACATCAGCGACTAGACAAGGAGTCATGAAGAGACAGCGGGGAGCCCTGCTGGGGCTTCTGTGGGTGCAGGTTTGCTGTGAGTGGGGGCGTCCCAGACCGGGGCGGGGGAGGTTCACAGCCCGCAGTGGAGGGGGAGCAGGCACAGAGCTCCTGCAGGGTCTACGCCCTCAGCGGGTGTTCCCGGGAATACTCTATGGGTTTGAAAACTGCCTCAGTGGCTCTGCAGTGACTTCTTTTGTGTTTGGTTTTGTCTTTCCAAGCAGGGGTGAGAGGGATGGACGTGGAGCAGACACCTGCAGCCCTGAGCCTCCAGGAGGGAGCCAGCTCTACCCTGAGGTGCAATTTTTCCAGCTCGGTGAACAACGTGCAGTGGTTCCGACAGAACCCCGGGGGCGGCGGCCTCACCCGGCTGTTTTACATAGTTTCAGGGATGAAGCAGGATGGGAGGTTGAACTGCTCGGTGAACACTAAGGACCGGCACAGCAGCCTGCACATCAGGGCCTCCCAGCAGGAAGACTCAGCCACCTATCTGTGTGCTGTGGAGGCACAGTGCTCCCTGCTGCTCTGCAGCCTGTCCCCAAATTGCAGCGGGGCTCCCAGCCCAGGCTCCTCCACCAGGAAGCCTTCCTTGTGCAGCCGCATTTGCACAGCGTGCTTGGGACCATCTGGGGCTTTGCAGGCTCAAAGCTGGTGGTGGTAAACCTTGCCAATAAATTATTCAAAGTGAAAGTGTGTATGTGCACATTGCATGAAGCATATTGGAGGGATGTTAGTTCTTAAAATGTTTAGAATCTCTGGTTTTGGAAATTGCTGCCACATGGGAAAGCAAAGATCCATAGGCTTTGAAATAGAAATTTAAGATAAAGATAAGAGCTTCAATGGAGAAGAATAACATTTTCATATGAAGTTTGAACTTATCCAATGAACCCATTATTAACACAGAAGATAATTTGAAATTAATTTTTCTTGTAACTTAAGATGTAGTAAGATGCATAGACCAGCATTCTGAATTATATACAAATCATGAAGTCACTTTTAAGTTTCATATACACCTTTCAACAGTTACAGAAAATGTTAGAGAAAACAATAAAATGCTGCTGTGTAAATTTACATTTAAAATTAAATTCAGATTTACATAAAACTGAATGGTATTCAGAGTTAAATCATATATAGAGAAATTGTTCCCCTAGAAGCATCAGCTCTAGATTTATGTTATTTATATTTCAACTAACTTATCATATATCTATGCTTTTTTGTCATAGCATGTAAAATACTTTTTAAGGTCTGTAATATCAGTTGCAATGACAGAAATATTCTTCTCAAAATTAAAAATTATCAGAAATTCTGTCTGTAGCATTACAGTTACCAACAATGATACTGCTTTAAATTATATTGATTAAAGTGAAGTTACTAAGAGTATAAATTTTGAGAACCTAATAAATTAATTTGGAGTAAAGCAAGGCAGAAAAATATTATTATTGTCAAGATATTACACTACCAAAGTATTATTCTATTTTTAGTGTTTGATATATTTAATAGTTTTGATATATTTATTATATTAACCTATTTTAATAGATTAATATACATTGGATTCTTTTTTTAATGTTTATATTGAGAGAGAGAGAGAGTGAATGGGAGATGGATAAAAGGAGAGAGAGAGAGAGAGAGAGAGAGAGAAAGAATGAGAGAGAATCCCAGGCAGGCTCCATGCTCAATTTTGAGCCTAACTTGGGGCTCAATCTCACCACTGTGAGATCATGACTTGAGCCAAAATCAAGAGACAGAGTCTTAACCAACTGACCCACCCAGGCTCCCCATGCATTTGATTCTTAAGAAATAGAAATATTTTTGGTTTTTTGGGTATCTTACGATACACTTTCATACATTTTATATTATAAAAGACAAAATAACTTTGTAGCAATACGTAGCTACCATTTACTGTGTTTTTAAATATCAATTAAGAGTAGTTTCATTGGGGAAGAAAAAGTATTGGGATACCATCCCACTACACAGATCCACTTCCAAGATGTGAAGATAATGCTGCAATTTATTTTATATAACTGAAAATATTAATCTTATGACAAATGTGATTGATATTATTTAAATTAAAAAAATATACTACCACAATATTATTGTATATTGTATTATGGAAACTTTTTTTAAAAATTTTTTTCTTTAACGTTTATTTATTTTTGAGACAGAGAGAGACAGAGCATGAACAGGGGAGGGGCAGAGAGAGAGGGAGACACAGAATCCGAAACAGGCTCCAGGCTCTGAGCCATCAGCCCAGAGCCCAACGCAGGGCTTGAACTCACGGACCGCGAGATCGTGACCTGAGCTGAAGTCAGACGCTTAACCCACTGAGCCACCCAGGCGCCCCTGGAAACTTTTTTTATTTAGCAAATTTTCTAACAATGTTTTTGCATATTGTAAATTTATGTTTTTGCTTATGTATTATTATAAGTTCTATTGTGTTTTATAAGTAGAAAGATTTTTAAAAATATTTATTTATTTTGGAAGAGAGTGAAAGAGAGAGCATAAGTGGGGGGAGGAGCAGAGGGAGAGGGAGAGAGAGAGAGAGAGAGAGAGGGAGAGAATCCCAAACAGGCTCCATGACCAGCATGGAGCCCAATCAGGGTGCAATTTGGGGCTGCATCCTTCAACCATGAGGTCATGACCTGAGCCCAAATCAAGATGCTTAACTGACTCAGCTACCCAGGCACCCTTGAGACACCAAGTCACCCTGATCAGTAAGAAGATTTTTTTAAAGAGAACTTTCTTTATATTTTATTACATAATGTAATAGTTTTTCCTGTTTTTGAAACATGGGGCCACAAATTTTCTGTTTCATTGTGTGCCACCAATTACACAGCCAGCTCTGCCTGGGAAGTTTGAACACCCAAGTTAAACTGGAATAAGGGAACTAGAAGCCAGAAAGCAATCAGGCTGTATGAGAAAGTATTTGTTGCTTTACATACGTGTGAGTAAGCTCATCCTCTATGGAGCCAACCCCATCTCACTGCCTGTGGTAAGTTAAAAAAAAAATGTTTTTTAATGTTTATTATTTTTTAGAGAGAGAGAGAGACAGAGAGCAAGCAGGGAAGGGGCAGAGAGAGAGGAAGACACAGAATCGGAAGCAGGCTCCAGGCTCTGAGCTGTCAGCACAGAGCCTGATGTGGGGCTCAAACTCACAGACTGTGAGATCATGACCTGAGCTGTAGTCGGCCGCCCAACCGACTGATCCACCCAGGCGCCCCTGCCTGTGGTAAATTTTATACAGAGTGAGTAAAGTTCCATTTTATTCCATTTTTTTCCTACAGATTGAGATCCTCCCTGAACTGTCTTTGGTCTCCCCGAAGAAAAGAAAACCCAGAGAGGATCTTATCCTGAAGACTCTGTCTCTGTTCCCGATGAGGCCCTAGGATTGGTTAGGAGCAACCTCAGACCCACAAGATCACATGTGGTTGTGGAAATGGGCTTGGGATTCCACAACGCAGGCCATTTCTCCCCATTCTCACACCAGTCCACATGGCTCACAGCCAGTCCTCAAAATATTTGCTTTGTTACATAGTATAAAAGAAATTTAGAGCTGGCAGAGCCCTTAGAAAGGCTTTAGTCCACTTCATTTTACAAAACAGAGGCTGTATCCAAGATGACACTATGGAACAATTAGATGGTCAATGAGCTGGGAAAGAAACTGGGTTTCCTCACTTCCTCTTTGGCATTCTCGCCCCTGCCTCCTTGCTGCAGGGCCATCCTGCTGGGTAAAGAGATTGTGTCTAATGCAAGCCCAGCCACTTAGATCTCTGCAGTTTGGGTCTGGGAGAGCCGTGGTCCAATCAGTTTAATTGCCTGAATGGAGAGTTGCAATTTGTATAAATGTCTGACACCTTGGGCAGGAAAGAGGACTCAGGCTGAACCACTGTTATTCTACCAGCAAACTCATCTCCCACTCACTGGTTTCCGGAAGAGGAAGCCAAAGGTGTTGGTGTCATGTTAACATCTACATGTAATTCTAAGGACTTTCCTAAAAATAGCAGATATATGTATATCCCAGGTGGACATCTCTTGAAGGCAAGATGTGAATATAGAGCATTACTAATACATTGTTATGAAATGTAATCACTGCTATCGGGAGACTACGGGGGAACATTGTCCTCATGCAGCTGGCCGTCCATGAAGGTATTAGAAAAAGCCTTTCCAGGTCAACACTTTTTGATGATGAGTCAGGCAATATTCAATGAAATAATCATGGGGCTATGAATTTTTCCCAGGGGATGATTATACTTGTGCTACAGCTCATATATAGGACATTGTGCTAAATAGAGCATACTCATACTAAAACGTTCAGTTCTGGATAACATAACTCAAAAGGGAAAATATTGACTCAAAGTATATGACTCCAAGAAGAGAGAAATTTACCCAAAGAAGGATTTGGGAATTCTTTCTATGGAGGATGGATGAGTAAATAGAGGAGGATTCTTAAAATAGAGAAAATTTACGTATGAAAACACACACAAATATATTTACAAAGAAACTAATATGTTGATTTTGATTCTTCATGGGAGTTGTCCCTAAAGTTTTAAGGGTGTCAAATGTGGATGAGGATTATATATATCCTGAAAAACTCCAGAGGACTAGTGAGTACAATTTCAGGAAAAGGGCTTCCACTTAATGTAGGTGAGGCAGTCTTGATTTCTCAGGGATCAGTTCTCAGGATCAGTAGGCTAAATGTACTCCGCCTCTGGGCAGCCATGGCAATATTTAGGCTTCTGTAGATTGTCTTTCTTACAGAAAATCTACAGGACTAAAAACTTTACCAATATCTTGGGGGAAATTCTCCATGGCAGTGGAGTTTGAGAGAAAAATGACAGAGTATGGAATCTGAACCAGCAGTGGCCAAGGCAGCAGAAATCTATGCCAGCAGAGTTGGCTTACACTTTAGAGGAACCTCCACTAAGGATATGAGTCACTTACTGCATTTAGGACCTGGAAACCCTTTTGATATCAGAAAATAAAAACATCTGTATAATAAATTTACATATAGCTACATGTTTTGAAACTGAAGCCCCATGTATTGTGAGAATTTCTATTCTTTCCCCCAATACTTTGCAGTATATAATCCACGTAACAATAGGAGTAGATTTCTTATGGCATGTCAGATTTCCCATGAAAAATCAACCAAGTCTATGGGTCAAATTGCTTCCTAACTCATGGACTTGTCCCCCTGCTCTTTTATCACTGACATTTTTATGACAGTCATATTAACTGACGAAGATTCTGCATTTTGACTGCTGGTAACATCACTTCTCTGGAGATTGCCAGGTCACAAGCAAGACCAACTCAGAGGAGCAGAGTCTGAGATAAGAGACATTTGAAATATTTATTCTTTGGCTTACATGTTCCTTTTAGGAAACTTTTTCTCCATAACAGACAAATGAGGCTGGTAGATTTGGCAGAAAGGGAAGGTTTTCTATGTTCTTTGTTTAAGACAGTGAATCATGATTCCTTCCTCGTTTCAAACATGTACACGAGGCCCATCATTGAATAAACGGCAACAGGATCTACTCTTTTGAACTTAACAGTGACTCAGTAGTGTGCAGAGGTATAAATCTTAATGTTGACATTCTTCCTGTGCATCTAGTCTCTGGTCTAGGATGTAATTTGTTTGACGTATTGCTGCCATTGTCTGAGTCCCTCAGAGGAACGGGGTAGGGGAAGAAGGTTTTCCCCAGTGAGTTCAGTACAGACGTGACCACAGGAGGGTGCACCTGAGCTGCCGCAGACCAGGCGGAGGGTCCATGATACAGCATCTGCATGAGTAGGTCTGGCAGAAGCACAGTCGTCTTCTTATTGGCTGGTGGACACGTGGGAACCCACTCTGACTGATGCTGGAAAGAAGGGCGGGCCGGTACTAGAAGTAGCTGTGCTGGCTGGAGGTGGCAATTCTGAAAGTGATCGTAATTGTAATTGGGAGGAACCATGAGGACATCCGAGGGGGCTTTCATCATGCTCTTGTGGCTGCCGCTGCACTGTGAGTTGAGTGTTTATGAGAAACAGAGTAATTAGTGGATAGTCTTGAGAAGTCAAGACTGGCTTTACTCAGGTTTCCTCCGGGTAGTGGAGAAAAGGGGAATTCTGAAGCATAATAACGCGGGAACTGCTCTCCTTTCTCTGACCTTTTCTTTCTGCACAGGGCTCAGCCGAGGAGAGAATGTGGAGCAGAGTCCTTCCACCCTGAGTGTCCAGGAGGGAAACAGCTGTGTTATCACCTGTAGTTACTCAGACAGTGCCTCAGACTACTTCCCTTGGTATAAGCAAGAACTTGGAAAAGGTCCCCAGTTCATTATAGACATTCGTTCAAGTGTGGCCAAAAAAGAAGACCAAAGACTCACTGTTTTACTGAATAAGACGGCCAAGCATCTGTCCCTGCACATCGCAGCCGCCCAGCCTGCAGACTCAGCTGTCTACTTCTGTGCAGCAAGTGCACATTGCGTCCCAGACACCTGCTGCCTGCACCCAAACCTGTGACCGGGCAGCCCCTGTCCTTTGACACAGAACTTCAAGTAGATCGTTTGTGCTATTGTTTGCCTGCAGGCGGAAGCTAATGTGTTAGACATTAAAGCATAACTGAAGACAACTGGGATCGAGATGACCCAGACAGGGTTAGAACATTTTGTTGAATCATTGCTGCTTATTGGATTTTTGAAGGGAGTTAGTAAGGTTTTATTTTGCAATTCAGGTTTAAAGCTGATTTACATTTGCTGTTCAGACTCCTGTCATACAAACAACTTCTTGGTAAATTGTCACATTCCTGTCATGCATTAGCTTTCAACTCTTATCTTTCCAGTACTGCAGATGTTGCTTTTGTTCTGTTATAAAACATTGTGTGCTAAATATAGAAAATATGTAAAAAGCAAAGTGTGAAATTGATAATTGTGTACCCAGCTAATTTATTATCAATGTTTCATTTACTCTCTTCTTAAATCCTAATGTAATTTGGATTCTGATTTTTTCCACTCAATGTTATATCCTGAATTGAGCATTCTCCTCTAACACCTGAGTTTTAATAGCTCCATGAGAGATTTTCAAGGGTCACAGTTATAATTTTAACTTCCTTACTCTTCTCTCTTTCTGGCATATTTGACAGTCCTTTCTGTGTGTTCTGATTATTTTCTTGTTGAGATAATGTGTCTTGGGATTTTCTTGAGAGCCCAGTGATGGTATGTATTTTATGTGTGTTTGAGGGAAATTAAAAGCAGAAGTGTTTTAGTCAAGAATTTGAGTGGAGAATTAGACTCTTCAAAATTTTGTTAGTATGTGTTTATATCTATAGTCAAATAATTTAGAAGGGAAAGTTGTATCCTTTAATCATTTTTATATAGCACAAACTGTTTTACATAGTTGATCATCAGTAGATGTTTATTAATGAAAGAAGGAAAAGGTGAATTCTGCTATTTATTTAGAATTTTTATTTAAGCTTTGTGATTACATTAAATTTATAACTTGTGAAGAATAAACTCCTAAAAGTCTTTGGTTATTGAAGAATATAGTATTTACCTGTTTATCTATGTGTTTTTCAATAAAGCTCCATTGTTTTAAGGAAAAGAAACTTATTCCTAGACACTTAATTTTTATTGTTCCTCATGACTGAAATCTTTCTTTGTGGGATATGTGGGAATTTTTGTCATATACATTCATCATGCACCTTACTGAAGTCTTACTAGTGGATTGCAGAAGGCATTTAGATTAACATTTATTGTGTAGATAACTTGCTTCATGTTTTGATGGAATTAAACATTATTTGTGCAGGTGTTTTTAAGGTAATTCTTTTAGTGTTGAGGATAGAATCAATGTAAGGAAAGAATTTGCATAAATAGTTAATTCCCTAATTCTCCCAACCCTGCTCAAGGGCAGGGTATTTTCAAGATATCTCATATTCTTCCTAAAGATGGATATAATTGGTGATTTGGTATGGTGAGAATGATCCCTCTTGGCTGAGTTATGGTGGTCCATTATAAGCTAACTGGTTTGTTGTTGTAGGGAAAGTCATTAGGTTAAATTAGGTTTAAAATATCTGAATAAGAAAGGTCAGTATTGTACCCCAACATCTCAGTCAGCTTGGATTATTTGATTATATGGTTATACACCAGCTCCTGTGCAGTAGAAGGAAGGCGACTCTCGATTGGTCCATTTCCTCCAAGCCTGATAAGGAGTCAGAGGGAAGGGCAGTTTATATTTTACTGTTTTCTTTCTTCTTAAACTGAGTTAGAAGAGAGAAAGGGTGCAGTTATTCTTAGCTCAACTGCTTTCTCATACTTAGGCGAGAATGTATTCAACAGAAGAAAAGAAAAAGCTAGTCAGAGTGCAGAGTCAGTTCATAGCTTAGATTCAAACATATTCAGGCTTTAAACCTTCATCTTGGTTGGCGGATTTGTTTCGTACTGCTTCTGGACAATTATCATAGGCTCAGTGGCCTAAAACAACAGAAATTCTTTCTGCCATTGTTCTGAAGACCAGAAGTTGAATTAGTTTCTCCAGGATGATATCATGATGCCAATAAGCTGTACCCTCTCCAGACGCTCTAGGGGAGACATTTTTCCTTGCCTCTTACAGCTTTGGTTGCTGCCTGCATTTTTGGCCTGTGACCACTTCACTCTAACCTCTGCTTCCATGGTTTTGTTGATTTCTCTTTTTCCTGTCTTCAAGCCTCCCTCTGCTTCCTCTTAAAAGTACACGTGTGACTACATTTAAGCCATATAAACCAGGATTATCTCTTCATCTGTGGACTCTTAATCATATCTTCAAGGTTTTGATATAGTTTTTGTTTTTGTCCCCTCCTTTTTCACCTGACATTGTTAAATTTATTGTTCCTTATTTTGCCTATCACAGTTGGCAAAGCTAGTGCTTTCTTTGCCAACTGAGAAAATAATTCACAAGGTAGGCAGACTCCAATCATGAAAATAGAAACCACTGCAGTTATTTTATTTTTTTTAGTATTTAAAAATTTTATTATAGAAATTATATTAAAAACTTACTCTTTGGGGTACAGTTATATCTGTGAATATTGAATTAAATGTTTTTTAAAGTTTGTTTACTGACTTTGAGAGATAGTGAGTACAAGTAGGGGAAGAGCAGTGAGAAGGAGAGACAGAATCCCAAGCAGGCTCTGCACCATCAGTGCTCAGCCCAATGCAGGGCTCAGACTCACACTGTGTGAGTTCATGACCTGAGCCGAGATCAAGAGTCAGACATGTAACCGACTGTGCCACCCAGGTGCCTCCTAATTTTAAAGTATACTTTAGATTCATCTAAGCATCATACAATCATGATACAGAATGACTTCATTGCTCCAGCCAAATCCCTTGTTCTGTAACTTTCTAATCACACTCTCTCCCATCCATAACTTTTTGCACACCTAGTTTGTTCTTTCATATTTTTATCTTGTGAGAGTATCATATGAATGGAACCAGGCAATACATAGTCTTTTGATAATTCTGCGTCTTAATGGGAGGAAGTTCCTGCCACAGGCACCTGTATGATCTCTGCCTCTGAAGCCCCTCTGTTTCCTATCCCTGATTTTTTGAACTTGTAAGTTATTGT
The DNA here is from genome assembly GCF_018350155.1 of Leopardus geoffroyi. Lineage (NCBI taxonomy): Eukaryota > Metazoa > Chordata > Mammalia > Carnivora > Felidae > Leopardus > Leopardus geoffroyi. The sequence continues at coordinate 72,695,402 of NC_059337.1, forward strand.
AAGAAATAACTCATCATTTCAAGTGTTTGGACTCTTTTAGAAATTAAATTTCTAGTTCCAGAAAGGAAACAGTATAGCTATTAATAATAGAGAAGTTCAATGGAGTGTTGGACCAACTCATGTATTCAGGTTAGTACATTGTTCTTTATATAAGTCTAGTTATATGAACTCTATTCTAAAATTTTCTGACATTTTAAGACAAATTTTATTGATTAAAAATCATTTTAGTCATACTATTTTGGGCATGGTTTTTTTTTTTTTTTTTTTTTTTTTTTGGCTTTTCCAGGAGTTGACGTGAAGTAACATATCCAACAAATTTATTTACCTTTGTTTTACTGATTATGGCTTTGCAGAGCTGCACTATAGCATTAGGATGGGTATTGTCTCGAATAAAGGCCATATTCAAGTTATTTTATTAGTAAGAGAACAAAGTCAGGTAATTCTGAAATATAAAGTTTATCATTAAAGTGGGAATATATTTCTAAAAGGACAGAGACAAAAGAATGGAAAGAAGAGCATGAGAATCAGTGATGTCAAACATCTAAGAGAATTCTCTTCTAAATGGCCTTGGCTGGTGTTGTCTTCTTTGTGCGATAATGTTTGTTTGAAGTTTCTTGGGTCGGCACTCAGTTCTGTGAATGGTCTGCTTCTGCTGATTCTCTCAAGAACCTCAGTTTAAGATTCCTAATATGAGCAACATTTTCCATTTCGTCTATGAAGGATCCATGAGGTCATAAGAGTTGGTAAATGTGTAACCAAGGATCCGTTTTTAGTAATTTATCTGCTGAACTGGTAATAAAAAGTGCCTAATAAGGTCATTTTATACATTTCATTAGGAGTCTTTCCTGAGATTTTTGTTCAGAACTGATTAAATTAAAGTCCAGAGAGCATCTGCCTGGGATGAAAGGAAGAGTGTGAAGGGTTTATTGATCGAGTTCTGTTTGTGAAGGTTGGACTATGTGTGGGTTGGGACATCTGAGCTACATGGGCTGCAGTGAGCAGTTTATGTTAAGACAGCACAGGACTTCGTGAGGGAAGGATGCAGGGCCTGAGGGCTAAGGCTAACATGTACCAGGCCACACTAGTTCCAGGGTGTCTGCTATAGTAACCCATTTCAGTTTTTTTTTTTTAAGTTTATGTATTTATTTTGAGACAGAGAGATAGAGGGTGAGCAAGCCGACAGAAAGAGGGAGAGACAGAATTCCAAGCAGGCTCAGAGCTGTCACACAGAGCCCAAGGTGGGGGGGGGGGCAGTGGAGGGGGCTCGAAATCACAAACTGTGAGATCATGACCTGAGATCAAGAGTTAGATGCTTAACTGACTGAACCACCCAGGCACTCCCCACCCCCCATTTCACTTTTAACATTCCATTTGTTGTTCCACTATAAGAGAAGATTGGGGGTGGGGGTGATAGTAGAGGTGAATTTTCTGTGTGAGGGCAAACCTTACCTAATTGTCCCAGAGAAACTTGCTCTGCTTATAGAGAAATTAACAGAAACGGCACAGGTAGTAAACACAAAGTCCACTTGATATTTAGCTCTTTTTTTGTGATTGCTGTGATTTTCTGATAGGAGAGTGCTCAATCCATGTCATAAATGAAATGCTGTAACTAGTACACACTCATGGCTCCTGGAGGAAATGCAATTGTGTAAGTTCCTTATGGAGATACTCAAATGCTTCCTTGGGACAGAATTCCAGACCATATTCCAGCTTTCCAGATTTTATGGGATTTTGCTGGTTCCAAGACAGGCATGAACAGTCCCATGTTGATTGTCCTAGAGAGTTTCCGTAGCAGTGTTTGTTTCATGTTGCAACCAATTGTCCCTCCTGTGATGCGTGGTCTCTGCAGAGTTTTACAAGTGTTCAGTGGAGATCATTTGGCTCCACCAGGCAGTTGTCCTAGGTTTGATATATCTTGTTCTCATGGATCCAGCAAGCCAAACATTTTTAGATTCTTTACAAAATTGGTGCCAAGTTTTCTACATCTAAGATTGAATTGTTGAACTTTTCCATGGATTTGTCTTTTTGTGTTGTAAGAGGTGCTTGCATAAGAACCTTGGTTAGAAAAGTGTGTTCAGTACAATGACTGCCTCACTTTTCCTAGCTCCTACAGTGTCTTTTGATTAAAGACTTTGTCTTTATGACAAAATTATTTTAATGTTTATTTATTTTTGAGAGGAGAGAGAGACCGTGAGATAATGACCTGTGCCAGTGTTCAACGCTCAACCGACCAAGCCACCCAGGTGCCACTATGACAGTTTTTGAATAGCATGAAGACATCCAATACTTCATGTATTTGCTGTCCCTTTCTGAAGGTTGCATGAGAGGGTTAAGAAATGTTAAAAAGTTAAGAAACCTCATTGTCTTCATAGTATTTGGAAGCTGTGAAGGACATTAAAAGCATATTCACTGACACTGACTACATAAGTTTTTGTAAATTGACATGCCCTAGAAATATCTACTAGTTCAGCCACTAGAGTTAATATCGCTTCTGCTAAATGATGGGATTTTATAAAGGAGTCTGGAGTGGTCATTGCATGACAAGTGTGGTATTGTCTCTTTCAATGTTTAAGATAAGATGATTAAAAATCTATTGATTCAGAATCTGGTCTAAGAGTCTGCAAAAGATTAAACCTGGACATGGACACTTCTTGGGTGACAGAAGCACAATCATGAGACTCCCTTCATTGAGAAATGTGTTAGAGTTGAATAATAGGAGGAGAAATTAACAATATTTCACATTTACTCAGCCAGCTGGTAGAAAAATGTTAGGTGTTTTCAGAGAGTTATAGTCTATCTCTTAGCCGGACAGTTGTACTGTATGTGGTTCCATCATATTTCATGGAGACTGTAGTACAAACTCTGAAGATGCTTCAACCAACTTAGCTGAGGCAACAATGATTTTGAGATGAGGATGTTAAGCCTTGGCTACTCTTTCAGGAGACAGACAATGATGGGCAATAGATCTTTGCAGTTTGCCATGATGTTGAGGACTATCCCTCGGGCACACCCTTCCTTTTTTTTTTTTTTTTTTTTTTTTTTTTTTTTTTTTATTGCCGGAAGCCAAGCTTTCCAACTAGCCTGATGGGAGGGCCAGGGCAGTGGACGGATCAGGACTGCATGGCTGCCCACCGAAAGTGAAGCTTCTTGTACTCCTGCTTTTATGTAATTTGGCCTTAGCATTGGTCAGGGCAGCCCCCCTACCAGTGAAAGTACCTGGGGATTTGTCGGTTGGAGAATTGCCCACGATAGGCCCCCTGGGTAAAGAACCATCGAGGAAAGAAATAAGATTCTGCAGAGAAATTATAAGGCCCTACATCTAGCTGCCACCCCCTACAAAGACTCCTCTACCTAACGGAAAGATAGCCCCATATATTTCCCAGCCAAGGAGGGGATAAATGGATTCAAAATCCTCACTCCAGCAACAAAGGAATGTATCCATGGATACAAGTTACTCCAACCCCTAGGCCCACTTGGCCCCCCAGGAGGCATTCCAGATGATGATTGGACCTGGTGGGTTAAGGTACAGAATGGTTCATTAGTTCCTAGGTATACATTGTCTCTCTGGGAGCACATAAGGCGTGGGTTCCCAGGGCCCTCTTGGCTCCCTCCCGGCACCCCAGACCAAAGTGAATACTTTTGTTCCTTGTACTGCAAATGCTTCAAAGAAACATTTAAGAAGTCATGTCCTGGAGGGAGGAGCCAAGATGGCGGAAGAGCATGGAAGCTTTTTGTACGTCTCGTGTCCATGAAATACAGCCAGACCAACACTAAACCATCCTACACACCTAGAAAACCGATTGGAAGATTAACACAACAATCTGCACAACCTGAACCACAGAATTCAGCAGGTACGTGACACAAAGAGCTGAACTTGGGGAGCAAGAAGCCCCAAAAGGTAGGGAACCACTTTTGCAGATGGAGAGAGGACAGAGACTGGGGAGGGGGGGAGAATATGGGAAAAGCACCCCTCCCCAAAAGCAGATGGAGAGAAAGTGGACAATTGGAAATGGCCACAGGGACTAAACTAAAAAGGGAGAAAGGAGAAAGGAGAGGGTTTAAATTCCATTAAGACTGTAAACAAGGGGAGCTCAAAGGCTGCAACTCCGCAGCTCCCTACCTGGTGGTGCTCTGGTGGGAAGGGCGAATCCGCAGGAATAGAGTGGGGTCCGGGAGGTTCTCGCGGGCCACACCGGGAAAAGCGGTTCCACTGCTGGAAGGACGTTTGGTAGAGACGGTTGAAGCCACCTGGTCCCAGGAGACCCCAGAAAACAGCCACATTTGCTGGTGCTGGAACAAGGTCGTTAAGGATGAAGCCTGGTGCCAGATGTGTGTTGCGATTTTCCATGGTCCCTGAAACGCTGAGGCTACACTGTCTCACAATTTTTTGGGGTGGCGGGCTGGCACCTGGCCGCAGTCTTGGGGCACCGGCAACAGCAGGGTCCAGTGGGCGTTCCTGGGTACAGCTGACATTTGGCCATCACTCATTTGGCCATCTCTCGGTGAGACCCTCCTGCAGAGGGGCGGAGTGGGTCACAGCCACAGTCCGTCAGAAGTAAGGGGCCAGGGAAAACAGCCGCATCTGAGACAAAACTCGGGAGAGAGGTACTGCCTGGGGCCTGGTCACGGAGAGTGGAAAAGCAGGGAGTGGACGAGAGCTGAAGACGGAGGACCGGTGCGTGACTGCTGATCCGGGAGAACAGACTGGGTGGCTGGGTGGCGCCATTTTTCACCACTCCCGCGCGTGCACATGCGCACTGAACAGCACCACAACAATCCACCCGCGTAGGCTAGCAGCTCCATCTAGGGGAGAACAGAGCTGTTATACCGAGCCCTGCCCAACTGGACCAACTTCCCTCTTCAAGAACACAAACCTCACCGCTGGTGTAATTTATGGACTATAAAGAGCTACATGGACTGACCTCTAGGGGAAAACGAAGCAATTTCAGTCCTACTTCAATCTGTTAGTAGGTCATCTATTCAAACTTTTTTTCTCTCTTTCTCCTTTTTCTCTTTTACAATTCTTTTCCTTTTCTTGAATACAGAAAGAGAAAAAACTCATTTTTATTTTCAATTTTTATTTAAAATATGTGTCTTTAGGGGCGCCTGGGTGGCGCAGTCGGTTAAGCGTCCGACTTCAGCCAGGTCATGATCTCGCGGTCCGTGAGTTCGAGCCCCGCGTCGGGCTCTGGGCTGATGGCTCAGAGCCTGGAGCCTGTTTCCGATTCTGTGTCTCCCTCTCTCTCTGCCCCTCCCCCGTTCATGCTCTGTCTCTCTCTGTCCCAAAAATGAATAAACGTTGAAAAAAAAAAATTAAAAAAAAAAAAAATAAAATATGTGTCTTTAATTTTTATTACTATATTTTTTACTTTTGTGTAAATTTTTTCAAATTCTACTTTACTCCCATCATTTAATTTTAGTCTACTTCAGTGTACTCACCTTTTCAAATTTTCAAACAATTTCCTTTTTCTTTTTCTTTTTTCTTTTTAATTTCTTTTCTTTTTCTTGAATGCAGAAAGAGAAAAATTTCATTTTTACTTTCAATTTCTTTTAAAAACATTTTTAATTTTTTTCACTATATTTTTGGCTTTTATGTAAATTTTTTCGAATTCTATCTTACTCCCATCATTTTATTCAGTCTACTACAGTGTACTCATTTTTCAAATTTTCAAATGATTTCTTTCTTTTTGTCTTTTTTCTTTTTTAATCTTTTTTCTCTTTTTCATTTCTTTTTTCTTAAATACAGAAAAATAAAAATTTCATATTTCTTTTTAATTTTTATTAAAAATATTTTTCTATATTTTTCTACTACATTCTCTACTTTTGTGTATTTGAGTCTACTTTAGTGTATTCATTTTTTTCAAATTCTCAAACGACTTTTTTCTCTCCCCCCCTTTTCTTTGTTTTTTTTAATTTGTTTGTTTGTTTCTCTAATCTGTCAAACCACTTTCTACACCAAGATCAAAACAAACCTAGGATCTAGCATCATCTATTCAATTTTTGTGTGGGTGTGTTTTCAATTTTTAATTTTAATATTTTTTTCATTTTAATTTTCTTTTTAATTTCAATTTTTCTACCCCATTAATTCCTTTTGTCCCTTCAAAATGATGAAACGAAGGAATTCACCCCAAAAGAAAGAGCACAAAGAAACGACAGCCAGGGATTTAACCAACACAGATACAATAAGATGTCTGAACGAGAATTTAGAATCACGATAATAAGAATACTAGCTGGAGTCTAAAATAGATTAGAATCCCTTTCTGCAGAAATAAAAGAAGTAAAAAATAGCCAGAATGAAATAAAAATGCTATAACTGAACTGGAATCATGGATGGATACAGCAGCGGCAAGGATGGACAAGGCAGAACAGAAAATCAGTGATATAGAGGACAAACTTATAGAGAATAATGAAGCAGAGAAAAAGAGGGAGATGAAGCCAAAAGAGCACGATTTAAGAATTAGAGAAATCAGGGACTCATTAAAAAGGAACAACATCACAATCATAGGGACCCCAGAGGAGGAAGAGAGAGAAATAGGGGTAGAAGGGTTATGTGAGCAAATTAGAGCAGAAAACTTCCCTAACCTGGGAAAAGACACAGACATCAAAATCCAGGAAGCACAGAGGACTGCCAATAGATTCAACAAAAACTGACCACCAACAAGGCATATCATAGTCGAATTCACAAAATACTCAGGCAAGGAGAGAATCATGAAAGCAGAAAGGGAAAAGAAGTCCCTAACATACAAGGGAAGACAGATCATGTTTGCAGCAGACCTATCCACAGAAACCTGGCAGGCCAGAAAGGAGTGGCAGGATATATTCAGTGTGCTGAATCAGAAAAATATGCAGCCAAGAATTCTTTCTCCAGCAAGGCTCTCAATCAAAATAGAAGGAGAGATAAAAAGTTTCCCTGACAAACAAAAATTAAAGGAGTTGTGACCCCTAAACCAGCCCTACAAGAAATATTAAAAGGGGCTCTCTGAGGGGACAAAAGATGAAAAGTTATATATATAAACAAATAAATACCAAACACAAAAAAAGATCAGAAAGGACCAGAGAACAACACCAGAAACTCCAACTCTACAAGCATCATAATGGCAATAAATTCATATCTTTCAGTACTCACTCTAAACGTCAATGAACTCAATACTCCAATCAAAAGACCTAGGGTAACAGAATGGATAAGAAAACAAGACCCATCGATATGCTGTTTACAAGAGACCCACTTGAGACCTAAAGACACCTACAGATTGAAAATAAGGGGATGGATGGGGCGCCTGGGTGGCGCAGTCGGTTGAGCGTCCGACTTCAGCCAGGTCATGATCTCGCGGTCTGTGAGTTCGAGCCCCGCGTCGGGCTCTGGGCTGATGGCTCAGAGCCTGGAGCCTGTTTCCGATTCTGTGTCTCCCTCTCTTTCTGCCCCTCCCCTGTTCATGCTCTGTCTCTCTCTGTCCCCAAAAAAATAAATAAACGTTGAAAAAAAAATTAAAAAAAAAAAAAAAAAAAAGAAAATAAGGGGATGGAGAACCATCTATCATGCCAATGGTCAACAAAAGAAAGCCGGAGTAGCCACACTTATATCAGACAATCTAGACTTTAAAATAAAGGCTGTATCAAGAGATGCAGAAGGGCATCATATCATGATCAAGGGGTCTATTCACCAAGAAGACCTAACGATTGTAAACATTTATGCACCAAATGTAAAAGCACCCAAATATATAAATCGATTATCACAAACATAAGAAACTCATCGATAGTAGTACCATAATAGTAGGAGACTTCAACACCCCACTCACAGCAATGGACAGGTCTCTAATCAAAAAATCAACAAGGAAACAATGGCTTTGAATGACACATTGGACCAGATGGACTTAACAGATATATTCAGAACATTTCATCCTGAAGCAGCAGAATATACATTCTTCTCCAGTGCACATGGAACGTTCTCCAGATTAGACCATATACTGGGACACAAATCAGCCCTAAGTAAGTACAAAAAGATCAAGATCATACGCACATATTTTCAGACCACAATGCTATGAAACTCAAAATCAACCACAAGAAAAAATTTGGAAAGGAAAAAATACTTGGAGACTGAAGAACATCCTATGAAAGAATGAATGTGTGGGGCGCCTGGGTGGCTCAGTCAGTTAAGTGTCCGACTTCAGCTCAGGTCACGATCTCACGGTCCATGAGTTCGAGCCCTGCGTCGGGCTCTGGGCTGATGGCTCTGAGCCTGGAGCCTGCTTCTGATTCTGTGTCTCCCTATCTTTCTGCCCTTCCCCCATTCGTGCTCTGTCTCTCTCTGTCTCAAAAATAAGTAAACGTTAAAAAAATTTTTTTAATAAAAAAAAGTATGAATGCACTAACCAAGCAGTTAAAGAGGAAATTAAAAAGCATATGGAAGTCAATGAAAATGATAACACCACAACTCAAAACCTATGGGATGCAGCAAAGGCAGTCATAAGAGGAAAGTACACAGCAATCCAGGCCTTCCTAAAGAAGGAACAAAGTCTCAGATACACAACCTAACCTTACACCTTAAGGAGCTGGAAAAAGAACAGCAAATAAAATCCAAAACCAGCAGAAGACAGGAAATAATAAAGATTAGAGCAGAAATTAATGCTATTGAAACCAAAAAAACAAAACAAAACAAAACAAAACAAAAAAACCCCAGTAGAGCAGATCAATGAAACCAGAAGCTGGTTCTTGGAAAGAATTAACAAAATTGATAAACCACTAGCCAGTTTGGTCAAGAAGAAAAAGGAAAGGACCCCCCCCCCCAAAAAAAAATAAAATCAAGAATGAAAGAGGAGAGATCACAACCAACACAACAGAAATAAAAACAATAATAAGAGAATATTATGAGCAATTATATGCCAATAAAATGGGCAATCTGGAAGACATGGACAAATTCCTGGAAACATATACACTACCAAAACTGAAAGAGGAAGAAATAGAAAATTTGAACAGACCCATAACCAGTAAGGAAATCACATTAGTCATCAAAAGTCTGCCAAAAAACAAGAGTCCAGGGCCAGATGGCTTTCCAGGGGAATTCTACCAAACATTTAAGGAGGAGTTAACACCTATTCTCTTGAAACTGTTCCAAAAAATAGAAATGGAAGGAAAACTTCCAAACTCTTTCTATGAAGCCAGCGTTACCCTGATTCCCAAAGCAGACAGAGACCCCACTAAAAAGGAGAACTATAGACCAATTTCCCTGATGAACATGGATGCAAAAATCCTCAACAAGATATTAGCCAACCGGATCCAACAATACATTAAAAAAATTATTCACCACGACCAAGCAGGATTTATACTTGGGATGCAGGCAGGGGTGGTTCAATATCCAGAAAATAACTAACGTGATTCATCACATCAATAAAAGAAAGGACAGGAACCATATGATCCTCTCAATAGATGCAGAGAAAGCATTTGACAAAATACAGCATCCTTCTTGTTAAAAACCCTCAAGACAGTAGGGATAGAAGGATCATACCTCGAGATCATAAAAGCCATATATGAACGACCCAATGCTAATATCATCCTCAATGGGAAAAACTGAGAGCTTTCCCCCCAAGGTCAGGAACAAGACAGGGATGTCCACTCTTGCCACTGTTATTCAACATAGTATTGGAAGTCTTAGCCTCTGCAATCAGACAACACAAAGAAATAAAAGGCATCCAAATCGGCCAGAAGGAGGTCAAACTGTCACTCTTTGCAGATGACATGACATGCTACATGGAAAGCCCTAAAGTTTCCAGCAGAAAACTGCTAGAACTGATTCATGAATTCAGCAAAGTTGCAGGGTATAAAAGCAACGCAAAGAAATTGGTTGCTTTTCTATACACCAACAAGCAACAGAAAGAGAAATCAAGGAATCGATCCCATTTACAGTTGCACAAAAAACCATAAAATAGCTAGGAATAAATCTAACCAAAGAGGTGAAATATCTATACACTGAAAACTATAGAACACTGATGAAAGAAATTGAAGAAGACACCAAAAAATGGAAAAACATTCCATGCTCCTTGATAAGAAGAACAAATATTGTTAAAATGTCGATACTACCCAAAGCAAACTGAATTGATATTCAGCTCAATTCCTATCAAAATAACACCAGCATTCTTCACAGAGCTAGAACAAACAATCCTAAAATTTGTATGGAACCAAAAAAGACCCTGAATAGCCAAAGCAATCTTGAAAAAGAAAACCAAAGCAGGAGGCATCAGAATCCCAGACTTCAAGCTATGCTACAAAGTTGTAATCATCAAGACAGTATGATTCTGGCACAAGAACAGACACTCAGGTCAATAGAACAGAATAGAGAACCCAGAAATGGACCCACAAACGTATGGGCAACTAATCTTTGACAAAGCAGGAAAGAATATCCAATGGAATAAATACAGTCTCTTCAGCATGTGGTGCTGGGAAAACAGGACAGCGACATGCAGAAGAATGAACCTGGACCACTTTCTTACACCATACCCATAAACTCAAAGTGGATGAAAGACCTCAATGTAAGACAGGAAGCCATCCAAATCCTCAAGGAGAAAGCAGGCAAAAACCTCTTCGATCTTGCCCGCAGCAACTTCTTACTCAACATGTCTCCGGAGGCAAGGGAAACAAAAGCAAAAATGAACTACTGGGACCTCATCAAAATAAAAAGCTTCTGCACAGTGAAGGAAACAATCAGCAAAAGTAAAAGGCAACCGACAGAATGGGAGAAGATATTTGCAAACGACATATCAGATAAAGGGTCAGTATCCAAAATCTATAAAGAACTGATCAAACTCAACACCCAAAAACCAAATAATCCCGTGAAGAAATGGGCAAAAGACACGAATAGACACTTCTCGAAAGAAGACATCCATGTGGCCAACCGACACATGAAAAAATGCTCCACATCACTCATCATCAGGGAAATACAAATCAAAACCACAATGAGATACCACCTTACACCTGTCAGAATGGCTAACATCAACAACTCAGGCAACAACAGATGTTGGCGAGGATACGGAGAAAGATTATCTCTTTTGCATTGTTGGTGGGAATGCAAGCTAGTGCAGCCACTCTGGAAAACAGTATGGAGGTTCCTCAAAAAACTAAAAACAGAACTACCCTATGACCCAGCAATTGCACTACTAGGCATTTATCCACGGGATATAGGTGTGCTGTTTTGAAGGGACACATACACCCCCATGTTCATAGCAGCACTATCGACAATAGCCAAAGTGTGGAAAGAGCCCAAATGTCCATCGATGGATGAATGGCTAAAGAAGACGTGGTATATATATACAACAGAGTATTACTTGGCAATCAAAAATAATGAAATCTTGCCATTTGCAACTACGTGGATGGAACTGGAGGGTATTAGGCTAAGTGAAATTAGAGAAAGACAAAAAAAAATATGACTTCCCTCACATGAGGACTTTATGAGACAAAACAGAGGAATGTAAAGGAAGGGAAACAAAAATAATATAAAGACAGGGAGGGGGACAAAACAAAATAGATTCATAAATATGGAGAACAAACTGAGGGTTGTTGGAGGGGTTGTGGGAGGGGGGATGGGCTAAATGGGTAAGGGTCATTAAGAAATCTACTGAAATCATTGCTTCACTATATACTAACTAATTTGGATGTAAATTTTAAAAAATAAAAAATAAAGTTTAAAAATATAGATGATATTAACCATGAAAATAGAAAAAAAAGAAGTCATATCCCTATAAACGTTCCACTTGATGTTTTAAGAGCTAGGTGACTTTTCATGAAAATAGCAAAGCAAACGCTTTACGAACTATAAATAAACGCAGATACATAGTGAAAGTAGTATGAAGTAATTAATCAATAAGCAAAAGGCAGGAGGGGACGTTACAAAGAAATAACCATGAGTTTCCTCAATGGATGATTACACAAAGGAACGTTTTTAGAATTAGGTAAAGCCGAGAAACATAGATGATACACGCTACCATGAAATTGCTAACAAATATAATGCCACGCTTGCCACAATAAAGCAGTCAGTCTAACATACTGCTGTTGTCTGTGTCCATTTGTTATTTTCACTGATGCCGTTCAACCTTCGGGAACCCCTGGACCTGCTGGGGCCGGACCCCGGCATTTTTTTTTTTTTTTTAGGGAAAGAGAGAGAGAACACATGCATGAGTGAGAGTGGGGCAGAGAGACAGAGAGAGAGAAAGAGAGAGAGAGAGAGGGAGAGTTTCTCAAGCAGGCTGCACTCTCAGTGCGGAGTTCAATGTGGGGCTAAATCCCATGACCATGGGATCATGACCTGAGCTGCAATCAAGAGTGGGATGCTTAACTGACTGAGCCCCCCAGGAGCCCCACAACCTTATTTTTACTGTACACACACAGAGAATTTTTTATTACAATCAAATATCGTATGACCAGCAGTCCTGTGGAGGTGTATGGGGTCACCTAGGTTTATTCTCTTCAGAATTGAGCATAGAAAGTATCAAGCTTACTGTGGTTCAACTGAGGTAATCAAAAAATATAAATTCAAACGTGGATAACCTAATGACCAAACTCTGATGTCTATTCTGAACTTTCTGAACAGAGCTGAGCTGTCAAAACTAAACAGTGAAGAAAAGGAGACCTCAGTGACAGGATCTATTGTCTGAGGACTTCAGTCTAAAAGCTTCAGCAACGAGTGACTAGATTTTTCTCTTTGGGCCTCAACACAGGGATGTGAACAGGTATGAGCATATCATAGTTAGATCATCAATCCTCATTTCAGTGTTAAATTTTACAAATTCATTTTCAGATGGAATTATTTCCAAGTTGAGAGTTGCTTAATGCGAAAGGATGTTTGGGCAGTGAGACTCTCAGCTGGTACAGGGAGAAGTGTGACCTGACCCACACAACGTGCTACCCCAGGAAACCCCTGTTTCCTGTTCTGGGGCGGCAGCAGCACATACCCAGCCATCCTTCCCTCACCTGGCAGGCTCCCCTCACAGTACCCAGCCCTGACATTGAAGTAGACAGTTCCCATCTAGTGGAAGATCTCAAACATGTTGCTGTCCAGGCTTCTGAAGGTGGTCATGGCTTTAATGTGGTAAGTAGGTATGGCTCCTGTGGAAACGTCCCTCTCCAGTGACCTAAAAACAGGGGAGATTGCAGTGTCTTGTGGGGGGTGGGATAGTATCATATAAAATAGGACTTCTTTGTGCCACATCTTAAACCTCTGATTCCATGTTTTTTCCTTTAGGATCCAGTATTTCCCAGAAGGCAACTCAAGTCCAACCAGCAATGTTACTGCAGGAGAAGGTGGCTGTCATCCTGGAATGCACATATGACCCCGGTGATCTAAGTTATAGTCTATTGTGGTACAAGTAGCCCAGCAGCGGGGAGATGATTTTCCTTGTTCTTCAGGATTCTTAGAAGCAACAAAGTGCCACAGAAGCTTGCTTGTCATTGAATTTCCAGAAAACAAGAAAATCCATTCATCATGTCATCTCAGTTTCACAGCTGGAAGACTCCCCAGTGTATTTCTCTGCACTGATGGAGTCTACAGTAAGAGGCGTGTTGGGGGGAGGTACCCAAACCCCAGGGCTCTTGTTGATACATCCACCTGCTGTAGGGTTCAAGGCATGGAATTTCTGACCCACACAGGAAGTGGCTAGGGCTGTGGCAGCTCAGGTGTAGGCTAGAGGGAAAACCTGACTCTGAAAAAGTACTTCTAGGTAAGAATTATCATGATTAAAAATCATCCTTATTCCTGAATCATTGCCTATATTATGAACATACAAAAATATATATATATTCCTTTTTATGAGAGAGAGAGAGAGAGCATGGGTGAGTGGGGTAGGGAGAGAGAAAGTCTTTTAGACAGACTACAGGCCAGCATAGAGCCTGATTTCATCAACTGTGAAATCATGACCTGAGCCAAAGTCAAGAGTCAGACGCTTAACAGACTAAGCCACCTAGGAACCCCACACATAAAAAATTTTGGACAAAGATTGGAGAGAAGGAACAGCCACATCACATCTTTGCCATTGGATTATTAGATTGTGTTAGTGAATTGGCTACAAAAGTTCAAAAACATTTGACTGAGAAATCAGTAAAAATTTGTTTGAACTGCCTGGTTTTCAGGTCAATTTGTTCAGTAGATATTTTTTGAGTGTATATTCTGTATGGTCAGAAAAATTATCCTCTACCCTCTTTGGGTTCCTGACTGTGTGTAAGAATTAAAGTGACAGTAGACAGATTAACAAGAGGAAAGCGTACAAATTTTATTGAATTTTTTCACATTCATGGGAGCCTTCAGAAGAAAATGAAGACCTGAAGTGACTAGAACAGGAAGCTTTATATCTTTAAAATAAGAAACAAAAAAATTGTGAAGAATTGGCAAGACAATAGAGTTTGGACTGGTGGTAGTTCAACCAGGGCCTGGTAGACATTATCTTCCTTAACTAGGAACATGAGGATTAATTTAACACAGTTTGCTGATTTTCTGGTACCATCTTTGGGCTGGTTAAGACTCTGTCTGCAGCAAAAGAGAATTTGTTTCCTACCTTAAGGCAGAGAAAGAGGAGAGGGGCTTTTCTGAGTTTATTGGTGCTTAATTGCCTTCAGTTCAAAGTAATTTTTATGTGATGGAGGCGTATTTTGGGGTAACGTATCTGCTTTCCTGTAATCATGCCCCAGGCATTGTGTTCAATAACGAAGGTTATGAAATCTCTCCATGTGTTTCCTCTTTTTATATATCATGCTGTTTAATACTATTTAATGACCTAGTCTAGGTTTGTTTGCTGTGAGTCAGTGGTACTCACGTTCACTTTCTGAAGTGTCTACCCTGCGGCAAACTTTGTGCCAGCACTCATTCCACCTGATTAACACCTCTGCACAAATGAGCTCAAATCCCATAGTGAATGTTTACCTGCCTCCCACCAGTCTTCTCCCCAAATGATCAGTGATTAGTGGGTCTTTGAGGGTCATGTGGGAGATGTCTCCAACAGAGACACAAGCCTCTTTACTTGTACGTAAATGAGGCATCCTGTTTTCCTACTATAAATCACCATCATGTATCTTATGAAATTCCTCTTTTCATTGTTTCCACATGCTTTATTTAGTCCCATTGATCTATTGTCTCTTTCTATACCAACCTGAGAAGACAGTTTTACAGAAACCTTTATTAGTGGTGAGGGTCAATCACTCATCACTATTTCTGTTTTTTTTGCAAGAATTTGGGGGTGGGGGCAGGTAAGTTTTACACTATCAGTGAAATCTTGCCCTTTGCAACCATGTGGATGGAACTAGAATGTATTATGCTAAGTGAAGTAAGTCAGTCAGAGAAAGACAGATATCATGTGATTTTACTCACATGGAATTTGAGAAACAAAACAGATAACCGTAGGGGAAGGGAAGGAAAAATAAAAACAGAGGGAGGCAAATCATAACAGATTCTTAAATAAAGACAACAAACTGAGGGTTGCTGGAGGAGTGGTGGGTGGGGGGATGGGTTAAATGGGCAATGGATGTTAAGAAGGGCACTTTTGGGAATGAGCACTGGGTGTCATATGTAAGAGATTAATCACTAGATTCTAATCCTGAAGCCATGACAACACTGTATGTTAACTGATTTGAATTTAATGTAAAAAAAATGTCAAAAATTCTGTCCCGTCTTCCTTCTGCTCAATATCCCTCCATTAAAAAGAAATGAAGCAACAAAAGCGAAAACATGAAAACCAGAAAGCTGGGATTTCACATAAATGACTATGTTAACATTTAAAGTATCCGTTTCCTATTTTTTAAAGTCGGGAAAATGCTATTTTTCTCAGTAGATAAAGGACTTTTAATGTTTTTCATTATATTTTGAAGTTTCTTACCTTTATCTTCAAATGAATTTCTCCCTCTAGATCCCTACATATTCATCTGTATATGTGTATTTATTTGAATTTTCTATTTTGTATTCATTTTTAGTGGTGTTCCAAGTACAAAAAAGGTTATTTGAAAATTGCCATGGTTATACCGCTAAGAATTTCTAACTTTCAAAGTACTGATGATTTGCAATGTATTCTTATTATCTAGACCATGAACTTGATTTTACAGAGGTAGCCTAAACTTAATCCAACATCTATGAAAGATAGCACAGTAAAAGCCATTCACTCTTGAATAGAGATGCAAATATTTAAATTAACAAATTACAACTGAAGACAGTGTGTTAACAGAACAATGTAGGTTGATTTTTAATAAAAGTTATTTATTCATTTAGATACATCCATTTATTCAGGAAAAGCCATTGAGTGCCTACTGTGTGACACATTTTCTGCTAAGAGCATATTTCATTTAATAGCCTTATTAACATCTCTAGCATGGAAAAGCTCATTTCTTATAAAATAGGCTTATCTAACCCCTACCAGCCTTATCCGTAAAATGGTCAGTAATAGTGAGTACTAGGGGTATACTGTGAAGAGGCCAAGTTTGAATTCTTTATTTTCTCTGCTCTTGTCCTTCACCACTCTTCAAAAGCATTTAAGGCCATCAAGTGGCTCATTTTGTACATCTGCAGGTGTGCTATGCTCAATGTTTTACAATCCAAACTCTTCATTCTTTCCTATTTCCTCCTCCACGTGTAACCCCATGTTCTCAGTGTCCTAACTTTTGAATGGTAATGTTGGTTGGTAGGTGATCTTGCACCATACCTCCCTCTTATATTTGCATTTGGAAAACAGATGTGTAGAATAGAAATCTTAAAAATAAGCATGTGTTTAATTTTTATTACATTTAAAATTATTTTTTTCTATTTTATTTATTTTTTAAAAATAATTATTTATTTTTGAGAGAGAGAGAGAGAGAGAGAGAGAGAGAGAGAGAGAGAGTAGGGGAGGAGCAGAGAGGGAGGGAGACAGATACCAAAGCAGGCTACTTGCTATAGCACAGAGCCAGATATGGGGTTTGAACCCACAAAATGTGAGGTCAGGACCTGAGCCGAAGTCTGATGCTTAACTGACTGAGCCACCCAGCACTCCAGTTTTTTTTTCTTTTCTTTTTTTTTAGAGAGAGAGAGAGTGCAAAGGGAGGAATGGGGCAGAGGGAGGGAGGGAGGGAGAGAGAGAGAGAGAGAGAGAGAGAGAGAGAGAGAGAGAGAGAATCTTAAGCAAGCTCTACACTCAGCACCAAGTCGATGTGGGGTTTGATCCCTTGACCCTGGAATCATGACCTGAGTTGAAATCAAGAGTCAGATGCTCAATTGACTGAGCTACCCAGGCACTCCAATGAACATATTTTTTAAATTAAAAAATATTTTAATTGTGATAAAATGCACCTAAGATTCAATTGGCCATCTTAATAATTTTTAGGCGTAGAGGTCAGTGATATTAAGTGCATTCACATTGCTATATAGCCATCGCCACCATCCATCTCCAGGACACTTTTCATCTCACAAAACTGAAACTGTTTACCCATAAATAATAACTCCCCATTTCTCCTTTCCCCTCAGCCACCCTTCTACTTTCTGTCTTCATAAATTTGACTTACATACTTTACATATGTGGAGTCATACAGTATTTAACTTTTTGTGACTGACATTTCATTTAGCATAATGTCCTCAAGGTTCATTTATGTTGTACCATGTTGTCAGAATCTCTTTCTTTAGAAGGCTGAATAATATTGTATCTAATTGCATCTAATACCACATTTTATTTACATTTCATCTGCTGATGGGTACTTGAATTGCTTCTACCCGCTGGCTATTGTGAATAATGTTGCTATAAACGTGGGCATCCAAATATCTCAGTAATTGTAGTGTATCCCCAAATGCTTTCAAATTTGGTCGGTCTGTCCCAGAAATGGAATTGGTGGATCATACAGTAATTTGATATATATATTCCCAAGGAACTGCCATACTGTTTTACCCAGAAGCTGCATTTTGCATTCTCACCAACAGTAAACAAGGATTCCAATTTCTTCACATCTTTGTCATCGCTTGTTATTATTATTATTTTTAACAGTAACCATCCAAATGGGTGTGAGGTGGTATCTGATTGTGGTTTTGATTTGCATTCCCCTAATGAGTAGTGATGTTTAGCATCATTTGATGTGCTAATTGGCCATTTGTACATCTTAAGAGGAATGGCTTTTCAAGTCCTTTACCTTTGTTTAAATTAGGTTGTTTGGTTTCTTGTTGAGATGTAAGTGCTCCTTTCATATTTTGGATGTTAAAATGATATATGATTTGCAAAGGTTTTCTTCAATTTCCTAGGTGGCCTTTTCATTCTGTGGATTGTGTCCTTTGATGCACAGAAGTTTTAAATTTTGCTATAGTCAGATTTATCTATTCTTCTTTTGTATCTTCTGCTTTTGGTGTAAAATCATGAAATTATTGCAAAATCCCATGTCATAAAGATTTTCGCGCACGTTTTTTTTCTAAGAGACTTTGGTTTCAGTTTCACATTTAGGCCCTTTATTCATTTTGTGTTGATTTTTGTATATGGTGTAAGGTTAGGGTCCCATTCATCTTTTTTGTGATGTGGATCTGAAATTTTCCCATCACCACTTGTTGAATACACTGTCCTTTAACAACGAAATGGTCTTGGAACCCTTGTTGAAAGTCATTAGACCATGTATGCAAGGATTTATTTCTGAGTTCTCTATTCTACTTCATTGATCTATATGTCTGTCTTTATGCTAACGCAACACTCTTTGGATTACTATAGTTTTGTATCAAGTGTTGCAGTCACGAAGTATAGGGCCTCCAGCTTTATCCTTCTTTTTGAAGATTGTTTTGACTATTTGGGGTCCCTTGAGATGGCCTATGAATTTCTGGGTTGATTTTTATATTTCTGCAAAAAAGGACCTTTAGGATTTTGATAGGAATTGCATTAAATGTGTAGACCACTTTCTGTAGTATTGACATATTAACAATATTAAGTCTCCCAATCCATGAACACAGATGTCTTCCCATTTTTTGTGTCATATTTAATTACTCATAGCAATGTTTTGTAATTTTCAGCATACATTCTTTAGTCCCTGTGGTTAATTTTATTCCTAAATACATTACTATTTAAAACATTTTTTTAATGTTTATTTATTTTTGAGAGAGAGAGAGAGAGAGAGAAAAAACGAGTGGGAGAGGGGCAGAAAGAGAGGGAGACACAGAATCCAAAGCAGGCTGCAGGTTTTGAGCTGTCAGCACAGAGCCCAATGTGGGGCTGTAACCCACAGACCGTGGGATCATGACCTGAGCCAAAATCTGACATTTAAGTGACTGATCCACCCAGGCAACCCTATTATTTTTGATCTTATTGAAAATGGAAATGTTTTCTTAATTTCCTTTTTGGATTATTTTGTTAGTGGATGGAAGTGCAATGGAGTCTTGCGTGTTGTTTTTGTATCCTGCAATTGTGCTGAATTCATTTATTAGTTCTAAGGGGAATGTTCCTCAGACTGGAATTTCAGGTGTTGGGACAGTTGAGTTGGGAACAAGAGATTTGTTCCATGCACTCAGGTAGGCCCCAAATCTTCAAGCATGCATAGGAGTATTAACTCCATAATAGAATCATTTTATATCTTTAATACATCAGTGCCCTTCAAAATGTAGTTTAAAAGTTGAGACATGAAAGCATGACGTCTTTGTAAGAATAAGTATTCTAATATATGATAGTGTGCCAAATAAGATACAGAATTTGTAGTTGGATGATGAGTCTTCAAAGCATTGTTTAGCTAGTAATTGAAAATACTTAGCCAGGAGAAAATTTGGTCTGTTTTATTTACATATATTTTTATTTGAGGATAGTTGACACGTTACATTAGTTTCAGGCATACAACATAGTGATTTGACAAGTTTAAACATTGTGCTGTGCTCACCACAAGTGTAGCTACCATCTGTCACCATATCATTGACTCTATTCCTTATGCTGTGCTTTTATTATTGTGGCTTGTTCATTCAGTAACTGGAGGCCTGTATCTTCTGCTCATCTTCACTCATTTGGCCCATGCCCAGCCCCCTCCCCTTTGGCAACCATCAATTTCTTCTTTGCATTTATGAGTCTATAACAGCTTTACTTTTAACAGCCCCCAAATGGGACTAACAGAAATGTACACCAACAGGTGAATATATGAACAAGTTCTTTTCTATCTCTGTAATAGAATACTACTCAGCAACAAAAAGGAACCAACTTTTGATACTTATAGCCATGGAAAAATTTCAAAATAACTATGCTGAGAAGAAGGCAGGCAAAAGAGTACGTATGATTCCACTTATACAAAATTATAAATTATGCAAAATGATTCATGACAGAAATGTTGCCTGAAATGGGGGTGGGAGAGGGAGACGGATTACAAAGAGACATGAGGAAACTTTTGGGGTGATCATATGTCCTCGATTGTGGTGATGGCTTCACAGGTATATGTATATACAATATCTTAAGTCTTATAACATTGTTCACTTTAAATTGATGTGGTTTATTTTTTATGTCAGTTATACATCAATAAATCCATTAAAAATCCAAACTGAACAGATGTCTTTTTTCAGTGTTGTACAAGTCTTCTGGTGTCACTCAAAATGCAAAATACTTTTCCTCTAGGTTTTTGATGGCCTAATGCTGGAAGCCGAGCTGTCCCAGCCTAAGTGGCAGGGCCCGGGCTGTGGATGGATTGGTGACTCCAGGGCGGCCCGCCGACAGTGAAGCTTCTTCTACTCCTGCTTTTAGTAATTTGGCCTTAATAAAGTACCTGGGGTATTGTCTGTTGGGGGATTGCCCCCAGAAGGCCCCCTGGAAGAAGAACCATTAGGAAAGAAATAAGGTTCCACAAGAAATTGTGCGGCCTTACGGTTAGCCCTTGTCATCCCCTATGGAGACTCCTCTACTTGCAGGAAGGATAGCCTCATACATTTGCTAGCAAAGGAGGCTGATAAAGGAGAGACATATGGATCTGAAAGCCTCACTCTGGCAACTAAGTAGTGTATCTCTGGGCACAGGTGACTTTAACCCCTAGGCTCACCTGGCCCCCCAGAGGCATTCCAGATGATGACTGGACCTAGTTGGTTAAGCTACAGAACGGTTCATTGGTTCCTAGGTGCATTGTCTCTCTGAGAATGTGTGAGGCATGGGTTTCTGAGGCCTTTTCGGCCCCTTTCTGGCACCCCAGACCGAGGCAAACACATTGTTCTTCTGACCTCATGTGGTTAGGAGGTCATGTCCCTGTAACTGTTCCTCTTGAGGTGTTGAGAAAAGGAGGGCCTTTCATGAGAACAGCAAAGCAAATGCTTTGTAGATTATAGATAAACGCAGATGCATAATGGAATAATGTAAGAAATTAATCAATAATCCAAGGGTATGTGGGAAAATTAGGGGATAATCGTCATGTTATTTCTTAAAGGTTGATTACACATAGGAACATTTTCAAAATTAGGTAATGTTAGAAAAACATAGATGACATATGTTATAAGGAAATCACTAGCATATATAATGCCACGTTTGCTACAATAAATCGGCCAGTTCAACACACTGCTGTTGTCTGTATCCATTTTTATTTTTGTTTTTTATTTTAGTTTTGTTTTATTTTCACCAATGCCGTCCATCCTTTGGGAACCCCTGGCCCCTCTGGAGCTGGACTCCAGCAGCCTAAAACTGCTTTTTTTTTTTTTTTAAAGTGTAGATAATGACTTTCTTCATCAATGTGCTATACTCTTTATTTTCAAACCAGCATCATCCCAGCCTATCTGGCATCCTCCCTGCATATCTGAATAGAAGTTGATAGCTGCTTGTCTCAAATTCCTTCCAGCATAGTTTTGAGGCAGGTTCTGACAATGTGATTTGGAAGGCAGAGGAGAAGGGAAGGAACGTGTGAACTCAAACAATAGCCAGGCTTGAATTCCTTACTTCCCTCTGTCTGGGAAACTGTTCCTATGTTGTCTTTGGACTCATGAAGCTCCTTGATGTGAATCCGTGGAGAGTGGCTCCAAAAAACAGCCTGAGCTAAGCTTCCATCTATGTATCTGGAGATAAATGTTTACAGGGCTTTATAGAAGATGTGTCCCTCTCCGGAAGTTTCCCTGATAATCCTCAGAGGTTTTTGTTTTATTTTATAAAATGAACAGTCCTAAAATGGGAGCTGAAGAAGTGTTTGTTTTGCCTTTGGTACATCATAGAAAAAACCAGTTTGTAAAAATTTGTATAGCCTTGGGGGCATTTTCCCCTGCTGACCCCAGAGCATTCTCTTTAAGCTTTGACCACCCTGTTGGCCTGAGGGCAGTTACCACAAAAGAAATCTTGTAAACTGGTATGGGACCAGCTGCAACATAACTGTGGTGGGGAGCTTTAAAAATTACAAACTTGTGGGTCTCAATCCTGCAAAAAAGGAGTCATGGAGTTAGTGGTGGGATCATAGAATCTATAGTTTTAAATCAGTGGCACATTGTTTCTATCAGCTATTGTATGAATATCAGCTGTTATGTCTTTGATAATTTGAAAATCTGGGAAGAGGAGAATCCTAAATTACGCTCCAAGGTTTTGATGCAAAACCACATCTTCAGGGTTACCTACCCTGTGGAAGAAATACACCTGATTAAAGTTTGGCAACAAAATGATACACACAGACAACAGTGGAAAGCATACTTGAGGTTATATGGCCACTAAGTGTAGAAGATTAGTACTTGCTGCTTCATTCACATATGCTGGTTACGTTATGTTGGAGTCATTGAAATGGTGAAATAAGGCATTGATCCCAGATAATTTTTATAGGGATCGGTAACTGCAATTATGATATTTTCCTGACTAGGATTCATATTTTTCACTTTTTAAATGATTTTGAATGCAAGGATATTTGACTATTGACAAGATAATGTGATTTTTTATTCCTAAAAAGCTTTTATTAAAAAGATTGCATTCCTTACAATTGGTATAATTTAGGATTAAGGAAATACTGTATTCTAGTCAGAGTGAGTCCTCAAAGGCTTTTTACTTATTATTTTTGTGTCATTTAACAAATATGTAGTGAGCATGGATGGAATGAAGGATAGTCTCTGGTCTACATGAGTCAACAGTGAATTGATTATTTATTACCTCCTCTGATATCAATTCAAAGCCTTTTTCTGACATTCTACTGGATTACAGGCTGACTCTGAATGGGTATATGAAAATATAAAAAGCTCTCTTAAAATGCTCAAGAAAATAGCTACAGAAATATCCTGGGATGCTGGGTTAAAGAACTTCCAGGTCAGGTAGACATTAATGCATTTCAGTCCCTGTCCAGCAGGGGGTGCAGCTTCCTAACACAAACACCTTTCCTGAGAAATGTGGGCTTCCACTGATCATTGCTCTGTCTCTCCAATGCTTCTTTCTGCTACGAATGAAGCACATTAGCTACGTGACACTCTAGAGATGAACTCTTCTCCAGGCTTCGTGACTGTGGTACTTTTGATGCTTGGTAAGTAAAATGCCTCTTAAAATTTGGATTCTTTCTTCTGTTCTGTCAGCAAAACATGTAAGTATAAATTTATCCAGGAGATTTATGCCCAAGGTAACACAGGTCTCTTTTCTTTTTTCCCAGGACAAACCCACGGAGACTCAGTGACCCAGATGGAAGGCCCAGTGACCCTCTTCGAAGGGGAGCCCCTGACTATAAACTGTACTTATTCAACAGCAGTGTCCCCCACTCTTTTCTGGTATGTCCAGTATCCCGGAGAAGGTCCACAGCTCCTCCTGAAAGCCTTTAGGGACAAGGAGAAGGGAAGTCACAAAGGTTTTGAAGCCACCTACGATGGAAAATCCAAATCCTTCCACTTGGAGAAGTCCTCAGTGCAAGCGTCAGATTCGGCTGTGTACTACTGTGCCCTGATGGACACAGTGACAGGGACTGCAGGGGGAGCTGAGCACAAACTCTGAGCAGAACAGGGGCCCAGGTGCTGAATGTCTCTGATCTACTCTGGTTCCAGCATAGTGTATGATGGTTTGCCCCTCAGTGTCTGCTTGATACACAAGTCATACAAATGGCTAGAGCATGGGAACCAGAAGGAACATCCCCCAAACCCAGCTGTTCATTAGTGCAATGAGAAATTCCAGTAGTTCCTCAGTCAGGACCTAAGTAATTTCAAGGTGAAACCACATAACACTGAAGTGGTGTCTTGCTCACCCTGCAGTGAAAGTCCAGCCCCACAAGTTGCTGAGGCCCCCCGGTGGGTATTGCTGTGTCTCATGACACATGGAGAGAGCCAGGGTGTGCCCGAGAAGGTGGTGTCCGTCCCATGTCTTCCTGACAGAGGATGGGCAGGAGAGGTGATGGGAGAGCTGCAGCCCCAAACCAGGTTTGAATAGAGAAAGAAGGGGAGGGAAGAAAGGAGGGGAACATATGGAAGTGAGCAATGAAAAGAGAGACAAGGAACCTCAGTCCGGGTTTCTTTTCTAGACAGTAGACACAGGCTGATATTCAAAATGAAGGGAGGGGGCAAAAACATAACTGAGGAAGTGACTCCTGTCCAGACCAGTTAGGTAGATCATTTGGCTTTCAAACAGTAATAAGTGAGATGATTTTCAGTGCCCAGGAATTACAGTGAGAGAAAATGCTTTTGGTCTGATTTTTCTTTTTCTTTTGAAGTTTATTGACTTATTTTGAGAGAGAGAGAGAGAGAGAGAGAGAGAGAGAGAGAGAAAGAGAGACAGAGAGAGAGAGATGGAAGGGCAGAGACCAGACAGAGGGAAAGACCAGACAGAGAAAATCCCAAACAGCCTCCATGCTGTCAGCACAGAGCCCAACGAGGGGCTGGAAGTCACGAACTGTGAGATCATGACCTGAGATGAAATCAAGAGTCAAAGGCTTAACTGATGAAACACCCAGGCGTCCCCAGAGACGGTTTATCACAAAAAAGTTTTGGAAATAGTATGAATGCAAGCCTTTTTTAAGTTTTGAACTTTTTTAAAGTTTATTTATTGAGAGAGAGACAGAGAGAGAATGTGTGTGAGCAGGTTGGGGCAGACAGAGGGAATTCCAGTGAGAATCCCAAGCAGAGAATCCCAAGCAGGCTTCACTCTGCCAGCAGAGTCCGACTCAGGGCTCCATCCCGCAAACTGTGATATCATGACCTGAGCCATGATCAGGAGCCAGACACTTAACCAAGTCAACCACCCAGATGCCCCTGCTGTCCCTTTCTAATAGGATGTATGAAAGGGTTAAGAAAAGTTAGGAAAGTAAGAAACCTCATTTGCTTCATAGTATTTGGAAGCTGTTGATCTACAGTAAAAACATATTGACTGACACTGACTACATCATTTTTCGAAGATTTTTTTAAAGTTATTAAAAATCTATTAATTCAGAGGGAGCCAAGATGGTGGAACAGCATGGAAGTTTTTTGTGTGTCTCACATCCACGAAATACAGCCAGAA
Organism: Leopardus geoffroyi; assembly: GCF_018350155.1. NCBI lineage: Eukaryota > Metazoa > Chordata > Mammalia > Carnivora > Felidae > Leopardus > Leopardus geoffroyi. The sequence continues at coordinate 72,720,745 of NC_059337.1, forward strand.
CAACGTTAAACCATCCTGCACACCTAGAAAACTGATCTGAGGATTAACACAACAATCTGCACAACGTGAACCACAGAATTCAGCAGGTACGTGGCGCGTAGAGGTGAACTCGGGGAGAGAGAAGCTGGCGGTGGACAGGTTGCTGCCTTTGCAGGTGGAGAGAGGACGGAGACTAGGGAGAGGGGGAGAATACGGGAAAAGCACCCCTCCCCAAAAGTGGAAAATTGGAAAGAGCTGCAGGGACTAAACTAAAAAGGGAGAAAGGAGAAAGGAGAGGGTTTAAATTCCATTAAGACTGTAAACAAGGGGAGCGCAAAGGCTGCAACTCCGCAGCTCCATACCTGGTGGTGCTCTGGTGGGAAGGGCGAATCCGCAGGAACAGAGTGGGGTCCGGGAGGTTCTCGCGGGCCACATGGGGAAAAGCGGTTCCACTGCTGGAAAGACGTTTGGTAGAGACGGTTGAAGCCACCTGGTCCCAGCAGACCCCAGAAAACAGCCACATTCGCTGGTGCTGGAACAAGGTCGTTAAGGATGAAGCCTGGTGCCAGATGTGTGTTGCGATTTTCAGTGGTCCCTGAAAAGCTGCTGCTACACTATCTCGCTAACTTTTTCTGGGGCGGGCTGGCACCTGGCCGCAGTCTTGGGGCACCGGCAGCAGCAGGGTCCAGCAAGCATTCCTGGGTGCATCCGACATTTGGACATTGCTCGGTGAGACCCTCCCACAGAGGGGCGGAACTGGTCAAAGCCACAGTCCTTCAGAAGTAAGGGGCCGGGTAAAACAGCCGCATCTGAGACAAAACTCAGGAGAGAGGTACCGCCTGGGGTCTGGTCACGGAGAGTGGAAAAGCCAGAAGTGGACGAAAGCTAAAGACAGAGGATGGGTGCGCGATTGCTGATTGGAGAGAACGGAGTTCCCATACTAGAGAGTGGATAGTAGGGTGACTCCATTTTCACTGTTCCTGCGCATGCGCGTACGCACCTACGAGCGCTGCAACAATCCATACCAGTAGGCTAGTGGCGCCATCTAGTGGAAAACGGAGCTGTTACACCGAGCACCGCCCCACTGGGCCAACCTCGCTCTTCAAGAACACAAGTCTTACCGCCTACTGAGTTTATGGACCATAAAGTTATATTGTCTGACTTCTAGGGGAAAAGGAAGCAATTTCAGTCCTATTTCAATCTGTAGGCAGGTCCATCTATTCAATTTTCTTTCTTTCTTTTTCTCTATCACACTATTCTTTTTCTTGAATACAGAAAGAGAAAAAATTCATTTTTATTTTTGATTTTTATTAAAAATATTTTTCTTAAAATTTTTATTATATTTTTTACTTTTGTGTAAATTTTTTCAAATTCTTACTTCCATCATTCTATTTTAGTCTACTTCAGTGTATTCATCTTTTCAAATTTTCAAACAAATTTCTTGTTTTCTTTTTTCTTTTTTCTCTTTTTCGTTTCTTTCCTTTTTTGTGAATGCAGAAAGTGAAAAACTTCATTTTTACTTTGAATTTATATTAAAAATATTTTTCTTTAAAAATTTTTTACTATATTCTTTGCTTTTATGTAAATTTTTCAAGTTCTATTTTACTTCCATCATGTTATTTTAGTCTACTACAGTGTATTCACTTTTTCAAATTTTCAAATGATTTCTTTTTTTCTCTCTTTTTCATTTCTTTTCTTTTTCTTGAATACAGAAAGAGAAAAATAATTCATTTTTATTTTTAATTTTTATTAGAAATATTTATCTTTAATTTTTTTCCTACTATATTCTTTACTTTTGTGTAAATTTTTTCAAAATCTATTTTACTTCCATCATCTCATTTTAGTCTACTTCAGTGTATTCATTTTTTCAAATTCTCAAACGATTTCCTTTTTTTTCTTTCCTCGCTTTTTTTTCTCTAATCTGTCAAACCACTTTCAACACCCAGACCAAAACACACCTAGGATCTAGCATCATCTATTCAATTTTTGTGTGGGTGTGTTTTCAATTTTTAATTTTAATATTTTTTTCATTTTAATTTTCTTTTTAATTTCAATTTTTCTACCCCATTAATTCCTTTTGTCCCTTCAAAATGATGAAACGAAGGAATTCACCCCAAAAGAAAGAGCACAAAGAAACGACAGCCAGGGATTTAACCAACACAGATACAATAAGATGTCTGAACGAGAATTTAGAATCACGATAATAAGAATACTAGCTGGAGTCTAAAATAGATTAGAATCCCTTTCTGCAGAAATAAAAGAAGTAAAAAATAGCCAGAATGAAATAAAAATGCTATAACTGAACTGGAATCATGGATGGATACAGCAGCGGCAAGGATAGACAAGGCAGAACAGAAAATCAGTGATATAGAGGACAAACTTATAGAGAATAATGAAGCAGAGAAAAAGAGGGAGATGAAGCCAAAAGAGCACGATTTAAGAATTAGAGAAATCAGGGACTCATTAAAAAGGAACAACATCACAATCATAGGGTCCCCAGAGGAGGAAGAGAGAGAAATAGGGGTAGAAGGGTTATGTGAGCAAATTAGAGCAGAAAACTTCCCTAACCTGGGAAAAGACACAGACATCAAAATCCAGGAAGCACAGAGGACTGCCAATAGATTCAACAAAAACTGACCACCAACAAGGCATATCATAGTCGAATTCACAAAATACTCAGGCAAGGAGAGAATCATGAAAGCAGAAAGGGAAAAGAAGTCCCTAACATACAAGGGAAGACAGATCATGTTTGCAGCAGACCTATCCACAGAAACCTGGCAGGCCAGAAAGGAGTGGCAGGATATATTCAGTGTGCTGAATCAGAAAAATATGCAGCCAAGAATTCTTTCTCCAGCAAGGCTGTCAATCAAAATAGAAGGAGAGATAAAAAGTTTCCCTGACAAACAAAAATTAAAGGAGTTGTGACCCCTAAACCAGCCCTACAAGAAATATTAAAAGGGGCTCTCTGAGGGGACAAAAGATGAAAAGTTATATATATAAACAAATAAATACCAAACACAAAAAAAGATCAGAAAGGACCAGAGAACACCACCAGAAACTCCAACTCTACAAGCATCATAATGGCAATAAATTCATATCTTTCAGTACTCACTCTAAACGTCAATGAACTCAATACTCCAATCAAAAGACCTAGGGTAACAGAATGGATAAGAAAACAAGACCCATCGATATGCTGTTTACAAGAGACCCACTTTAGACATAAAGACACCTACAGATTGAAAATAAGAGGATGGAGAACCATCTATCATGCCAATGGTCAACAAAAGAAAGCCGGAGTAGCCACACTTATATCAGACAATCTAGACTTTAAAATAAAGGCTGTATCAAGAGATGCAGAAGGGCATCATATCATGATCAAGGGGTCTATTCACCAAGAAGACCTAACGATTGTAAACATTTATGCACCAAATGTAAAAGCACCCAAATATATAAATCAATTAATCACAAACATAAGAAACTCATCGATAGTAGTACCATAATAGTAGGAGACTTCAACACCCCACTCACAGCAATGGACAGGTCTCTAATCAAAAAATCAACAAGGAAACAATGGCTTTGAATGACACATTGGACCAGATGGACTTAACAGATATATTCAGAACATTTCATCCTGAAGCAGCAGAATATACATTCTTCTCCAGTGCACATGGAACGTTCTCCAGATTAGACCATATACTGGGACACAAATCAGCCCTAAGTAAGTACAAAAAGATCAAGATCATACGCACATATTTTCAGACCACAATGCTATGAAACTCAAAATCAACCACAAGAAAAAATTTGGAAAGGAAAAAATACTTGGAGACTGAAGAACATCCTATGAAAGAATGAATGTGTGGGGCACCTGGGTGGCTCAGTCAGTTAAGCGTCCCACTTCAGCTCAGGTCACGATCTCACGGTCCATGAGTTCGAGCCCTGCGTCGGGCTCTGGGCTGATGGCTCTGAGCCTGGAGCCTGCTCCCGATTCTGTGTCTCCCTATCTTTCTGCCCTTCCCCCATTTGTGCTCTGTCTCTCTCTGTCTCAAAAATAAGTAAACGTTAAAAAATTTTTTTTTAATAAAAAAAAGTATGAATGCACTAACCAAGCAGTTAAAGAGGAAATTAAAAAGCATATGGAAGTCAATGAAAATGATAACACCACAACTCAAAACCTATGGGATGCAGCAAAGGCAGTCATAAGAGGAAAGTACACAGCAATCCAGGCCTTCCTAAAGAAGGAACAAAGATCTCAGATACACAACCTAACCTTACACCTTAAGGAGCTGGAAAAAGAACAGCAAATAAAATCCAAAACCAGCAGAAGACAGGAAATAATAAAGATTAGAGCAGAAATTAATGCTATTGAAACCAAAAAAAAAAAAACCAAACAAACAAACAAACAAAAAACCCCAGTAAAGCAGATCAATGAAACCAGAAGCTGGTTCTTGGAAAGAATTAACAAAATTGATAAACCACTAGCCAGTTTGGTCCAGAAGAAAAAGGAAAGGACCCCCCCCCCCAAAAAAAAAATAAAATCAAGAATGAAAGAGGAGAGATCACAACCAACACAACAGAAATAAACAATAATAAGAGAATATTATGAGCAATTATATGCCAATAAAATGGGCAATCTGGAAGACATGGACAAATTCCTGGAAACATATACACTACCAAAACTGAAAGAGGAAGAAATAGAAAATTTGAACAGACCCATAACCAGTAAGGAAATCAAATTAGTCATCTAAAGTCTGCCAAAAAACAAGAGTCCAGGGCCAGATGGCTTTCCAGGGGAATTCTACCAAACATTTAAGGAGGAGTTAACACCTATTCTCTTGAAACTGTTCCAAAAAACAGAAATGGAAGGAAAACGTCCAAACTCTTTCTATGAAGCCAGCATTACCCTGATTCCCAAAGCAGACAGAGACCCCACTAAAAAGGAGAACTATAGACCAATTTCCCTGATGAACATGGATGCAAAAATCCTCAACAAGATATTAGCCAACCGGATCCAACAATACATTAAAAAAATTATTCACCACGACCAAGCAGGATTTATACTTGGGATGCAGGCAGGGGTGGTTCAATATCCAGAAAATAACTAACGTGATTCATCACATCAATAAAAGAAAGGACAGGAACCATATGATCCTCTCAATAGATGCAGAGAAAGCATTTGACAAAATACAGCATCCTTCTTGTTAAAAACCCTCAAGACAGTAGGGATAGAAGGATCATACCTCGAGATCATAAAAGCCATATATGAACGACCCAATGCTAATATCATCCTCAATGGGAAAAACTGAGAGCTTTCCCCCCAAGGTCAGGAACAAGACAGGGATGTCCACTCTTGCCACTGTTATTCAACATAGTATTGGAAGTCTTAGCCTCTGCAATCAGACAACACAAAGAAATAAAAGGCATCCAAATCGGCCAGAAGGAGGTCAAACTGTCACTCTTTGCAGATGACATGACATGCTACATGGAAAGCCCTAAAGTTTCCAGCAGAAAACTGCTAGAACTGATTCATGAATTCAGCAAAGTTGCAGGGTATAAAAGCAACGCAAAGAAATTGGTTGCTTTTCTATACACCAACAAGCAACAGAAAGAGAAATCAAGGAATCGATCCCATTTACAGTTGCACAAAAAACCATAAAATAGCTAGGAATAAATCTAACCAAAGAGGTGAAATATCTATACACTGAAAACTATAGAACACTGATGAAAGAAATTGAAGAAGACACCAAAAAATGGAAAAACATTCCATGCTCCTTGATAAGAAGAACAAATATTGTTAAAATGTCGATACTACCCAAAGCAAACTGAATTGATATTCAGCTCAATTCCTATCAAAATAACACCAGCATTCTTCACAGAGCTAGAACAAACAATCCTAAAATTTGTATGGAACCAAAAAAGACCCTGAATAGCCAAAGCAATCTTGAAAAAGAAAACCAAAGCAGGAGGCATCAGAATCCCAGACTTCAAGCTATGCTACAAAGTTGTAATCATCAAGACAGTATGATTCTGGCACAAGAACAGATACTCAGGTCAATAGAACAGAATAGAGAACCCAGAAATGGACCCACAAACGTATGGGCAACTAATCTTTGACAAAGCAGGAAAGAATATCCAATGGAATAAATACAGTCTCTTCAGCATGTGGTGCTGGGAAAACAGGACAGCGACATGCAGAAGAATGAACCTGGACCACTTTCTTACACCATACCCATAAACTCAAAGTAGATGAAAGACCTCAATGTAAGACAGGAAGCCATCCAAATCCTCAAGGAGAAAGCAGGCAAAAACCTCTTCGATCTTGCCCGCAGCAACTTCTTACTCAACATGTCTCCAGAGGCAAGGGAAACAAAAGCAAAAATGAACTACTGGGACCTCATCAAAATAAAAAGCTTCTGCACAGTGAAGGAAACAATCAGCAAAAGTAAAAGGCAACCGACAGAATGGGAGAAGATATTTGCAAACGACATATCAGATAAAGGGTCAGTATCCAAAATCTATAAAGAACTGATCAAACTCAACACCCAAAAACCAAATATTCCCGTGAAGAAATGGGCAAAAGACACGAATAGACACTTCTCGAAAGAAGACATCCATATGGCCAACCGACACATGAAAAAATGCTCCACATCACTCATCATCAGGGAAATACAAATCAAAACCACAGTGAGATACCACCTTACACCTGTCAGAATGGCTAACATCAACAACTCAGGCAACAACAGATGTTGGCGAGGATACGGAGAAAGAGGATCTCTTTTGCATTGTTGGTGGGAATGCAAGCTAGTGCAGCCACTCTGGAAAACAGTATGGAGGTTCCTCAAAAAACTAAAAATAGAACTACCCTATGACCCAGCAATTACAGTACTAGGCATTTATCCACGGGATACAGGTGTGCTGTTTCGAAAGGACACATGCACCCCCATGTTTATTTATTTATTTTTTTTAATTTTTTTTCAACGTTTATTTATTTTTGGGACAGAGAAAGACAGAGCATGAACGTGGAAGGTGCAGAGAGAGAGGGAGACACAGAATCGGAAACAGGCTCCAGGCTCTGAGCCATCAGCCCAGAGCCTGACGCGGGGCTTGAACTCACAGACCGCGAGATCGTGACCTGGCTGAAGTTGGACGCTTAACCGACTGGCGCCACCCAGGCGCCCCCGCCCCCATGTTTATAGCAGCACTATCAACAATAGCCAAAGTGTGGAAAGAGCCCAAATGTCCATCGATGGATGAATGGCTAAAGAAGATGTTGTATATATATACAACGGTGTATTACTCGGTAATCAAAAAGAATGAAATCTTACCATTTGCAACTACATGGATGGACCTGGAGAGTATTAGGCTAAATGAAATTAGTCAGAGAAAGACAAAAGTCATATGAGGACTTTAAGAGACAAAACAGATGAACATAAGGGAAGGGAAACAAAAATAACATGAAAACAGGGAGGGGGACAAAACAGAAGAGACTCATAAATATGGAGAACAAACTGAGGGTTGCTGGAGGTGTTGAGGGAGGGGGGATGAGCTAAATGGGTAAGGGGTACTAAGGAATCTACTCCTGAAATCATTGTTGCACTATCTTCTAACTAATTTGGATGTAAATTAAAAGAAAAAAATAAAACAAGTTAATAAAAACAAAATCTATTAATTCAGAATCTGGCTAAGAGTGTCCAAAAGATATATCCTGGATATGGACACTTCTTGAATGACAGAAGCATGATAATTTGATTCCTTCATTGAGAAATGTATTAGAGTTGAATAATAGGAGGAGAAATTGTTGTTGTTGTTTTTAACTCAGACACAGGTTTATCTGACACCGAAATCCATTTTCTTGACCACTTTTCACTATGGACTTCTTGGAGACATATTTTTTTTCTTTTTAAAGCTAATCCAAGTTAGTTAACAAATAGTGTAATAATAATTTCATGACTAGAATTTAGTGATTCATCACTTACATAAAACACCCAGTGTTCATCCCAACACGTGCCCTCCTTACTGCCCCTTACCCCTTTAGCCCCCCACCCAAAACCCCACCAGCAATCCTCAGTTTGTTCTCTGTATTTAAATCTTTTATGGTTTATATCCCTTTCTGTTTTTATATTATTTTTGCTTCCCTTACCCTATGTTCATCTGTTTTGTATTTTAAATTCCACATAATAGTGATACCGTATGATATTTGTCTTTCTCTGACAGACTTATTTTGCTTAGCATAATACACTCTAGTTCCATCCACATTGTTGCAAACCACATGATTTCCTTCTTTTTTATCGCTGAGTAATATTTCCTTGTATATATATATATACCACATCTTCTTTATCCATTCATCTGTCGATGGACATTTGGGCTCTTTCCATACTTTGGCAATTGTCAATATTGCTGTTATAAATATTGGGGTGCATGTTCCCCTTTGAGTCAGTCTTCCTGTATCCAATACTACTACTAAGTATTGGATAAATACCTAGTAGTGCAATTGCTGGGTCATAGGGTAGTTCTATTTTTAATTTTTTAAAGAACCTCCATACTGTTTTCCAGAGTGGCCGCACCAGTTTGCATTCTACTCTGTGCTTCTTGAACAGAGCTGAACTGTCAAAACTACAGTGAAGAGAAGAGACCTCAATGACAGGATCTATTGTCTAAGGGCTTTAGTCTAAACTCTTCAGGAAAGAGTCATTAGATCTTTCTGCTTTTGTCCCCACCAAAGGGCCATGAACAGATACTGATAGAGAAGAGATATACTGACATAACAATAGGTAGACTGAAAGAGCCATAGTGGTTAGTCTAAACACTTTGTATTCTTATAATATGATGTATTTCTATGTTAGGTGATAGAACATAGCGTGAACATACATGATTCTTAATCTTAATGTTGTTTTCATAATCCATCACAGGTAGTATTTTTAAGTGAGTGCCATCCACCCACTTTCATCACAGACACGATGAATGAACATATCATAGTTAAACATCAAGCCTCATTTCAGTGTTAAATTTTACAAGTTCTTTTTCAGACGGAATTGTTTCCAAGTTAAGAGTTGCTTAATGCGAAAGGATGTTTGGGCAGTGAGACTCTCAGCTGGTACAGGGAGAAGTGTGACCTGACCCACACAACGTGCTACCCCAGGAAACCCCTGTTTCCTGTTCTGGGGCGGCAGCAGCACATACCCAGCCATCCTTCCCCCACCTGGCAGGCTCCCCTCACAGTGCCCAGCCCTGACATTGAAGTAGACAGTTCCCATCTAGTGGAAGATCTCAAACATGTTGCTGTCCAGCCTTCTGAAGGTAGCTGGGTAGTGACTGACCCTTTGGAAATGTGCCTCCTCTATGATCTTAAAATACTGAGATATTTGTGGGTACTGTGGGAAGGAGGGAAGGTAATGTGTAAAATAGAATTTCTTTGTGCCACATCACCTACTCTGATTCCATGTTTTTTCCTTCGGGATTCAGTATTTCCCAGAAGGCAACTCAAGTCCAACCAGCAATGTTACTGCAAGAAGGTGGCTGTCATCCTGGAATGCACATATGACCCCAGTGATCTAAGTTATAGTCTATTGTGGTACAAGCAGTCCAGCGGCAGGCAGATGACTTTCCTTGTTTGTCAGGATTCTTAGAGTCAACAAAATGCCACAGAAGTTTGCTTGTCATTGAGTTTTCAAAGACAGGAAATCCCATATCTTGTCATCTCAGCTTCATAGCTGGAGGACTCCCCAGTGTATTTCTCTGCACTGACGGTGTCTACAGTAAGAGGAGTGTTGGAGGGAGGTACCCAAACCCCAGGGCTCTTATTGATACATCCACCTCCTGTAGGGTCCAAAGCAAATTGCTGACCCACACAGGAAGTGGCTAAGGTTGTGGCAGCTCAGGTGTAGGGTTAGAGGGAAAACCTGACTCTAAGAAAATAACTCTCTAGGTAAGAATTATTGTGCATCAAAAACATCCTTACCCCTGAAAATTTGTGTTGAAAGTGTTTATTGATCACTAAAATAGTCACGATAAACAATTTGCCATTTTGTAATTATATTCAGCTAGAAGAACTGGCTAAAGAAATTTGTAAACATGCGACTCAAAAATCAGCTAAAATGTGTATGAGGTGTTGGATTTTCATATCAATTTTGTTCAGTAAATACGTACTGAGTATATATTGTGTTTCAGGCATTGTTTAGAATAAGGAAGGCTGTGAAATGTCTCTGTGGTTTTCCTTTTTTGCTTTAAATTTTTTTTTCAACGTTTATTTATTTATTTTTGGGACAGAGAGAGACAGAGCATGAACGGGGGAGGGGCAGAGAGAGAGGGAGACACAGAATCGGAAACAGGCTCCAGGCTCTGAGCCATCAGCCCAGAGCCTGATGCGGGGCTCGAACTCACGGACCGCGAGATCGTGACCTGGCTGAAGTCCGAGGCTTAACCGACTGCGCCACCCAGGCGCCCCCCTTTTTTGCTTTATATTATGATGTTTTGTACTATTGAATTAATTCGTTTAATTAGGTTTGTTTACTGTGAGTCAACTGTACTTACGTGCATTTCCAAGGTGCCTACTCTGTGACATGTGTCTGTACTGTTGTTCATCCCATCTTATTAACACTGCTAGCATCAATGTCCTCAATTTGCATTCTGGAGGGTTTGCCTGCTTTCCAACAGTCTTATCCACAAGGTCAGTAGTTAGTGGCTTTTGGGGGACCCTGTGAAGTGGAAGACTGTGAATTATCCTCCTTGTTGGGTTCCTGCCTTTCACTTCAACACTCCCTCACAAGCATTTTTTTTGCCGACACGTGGCTCAGTTTGCACACTTCTGAGCCTTGCTTGTTTGATCAGTGTTTCACAATCCAAAGTCCTCATTCTCTCCATTTTCCTCCTTCCACCTCTAAACCTATTTCCCCAGTGCCTTCAGATTTGAGTGGTAATGGATGATGGATGTGTAGGGTAGAAATCTTAACAAGAACCTCTTACATTTTTTTTTCATTAAAGAATTTTACCATTGTAACATAGATTTTTACCGTTTTAACCATGTGTAAGCGTACAATTCTATGGTACTAAATACATTTTCATTATTGTTCAACCAGCACCACCATTCGTTTCCACAATTCCAGAATTTTCATTGTGACGAATTGAATGTTTGTATTCATTAAACAATAGCTCTCCATTACCCTATCTTTCCAGTCCTTGGGAACTACCATTCTGCTTTCTCTTTCCATGGGTTTGACTAGTTCAGATACCTCATAGAAGTGGAATTATGCAGTATTGGTCATTTTGTGATATTTCGTTTGACATAATGTCCTCAGGGTTCATCCACCTTGCAGCCTGTGTCAGATTTTTTTTTTTCCTTTTTAAGGTTGAGTAATGTACCGGTGTCTGTACGTGCTACATATTGTTTATCCCTATGCATCTGTGGATGGTCTTTGGGATTGCTTGCGCCTTTTGGTGGAAACGTGAATTTATAAGCAGCTCAGTATTTTGGGTTTATAGCCAAATTCTTTGAATTTTTGAATATATACCAGAAGTGGGATTGCTGGATCATAAGGCGATTTTATTTGAACATTTTTGAGAAACATGTGTACTGGTTAATTGGAACAACTACACTCTAGACTGTGTTATCATAAGCAAGTTTCAAGCAACAGAGAAAGGGAGTGATTACTAGTCATGAGGGACGTTCTCGTATATTGGTGGGTCACAAAACCTTTGCTACCATGCACTGCTTCAATCACGTGTCTAATAATTGCTCTGAATGAAATGGTGAGGCCCCTACACAGGGGTCAGCTCCTGAATAGCAGTTTGGGTATCTATTATAATAGGTTTTCTTTCCTTTTTTGGTAAAAGAGCCAAATATGCAATCATTTAGTTCTTCTTTATCAGTTCCACTTGCATCAATAAAGAACCTGTTAAAGAACGTCTTAAAATATTTGAAAGGCATAGGGAGAAGTCATTTTGCCACCCTCTTGTGTTTCTCTCAAATTTTCTGTGACAGCGATCTATAGCGGCAAAAACAGGGAACAGGTTTTTGCTGTCATCGAGCACTGTGTTCAAAACTGTTAGCTCAGCCATGAACTTTGGTACTTTTGAGCCTTGTTTCATTGTTTGTAAAACAGGAGAGTGATATCTTCTTTAATATTTTGTTGTGACAATTTATCAATAATGTATCCAAGATGATTGACAAGTAGCAGATGACCAATTTATGAGGGTAATCTCAAAAGGTACAGATAAAGCATTTTTATAAAATCCGTATCAATTCCTGACTGAACCCCACAGCAAATTAGAAAGTAAAGGGAATTTTCTCAACCTAAAAAAGGGGCTCTACAAAAAACCTACATCAAATGTCAGACTTGATGGTGAAAACCTAAATGCTTTCTCTTTAGTTTCAGAAGTAGGGGAAGAAGTTTGGCTCTCACCACTTGTATTTAATATTGAACTAGAAGTTCTAGCCAATTTAATAAGGAACATGGAAGAAGCAAAAGCCATACAGTTTGGAAAGGAAGAAGTGAATTTATCTTTATTAGAATAATCATCTGAGCATAAAATGCAAGGGAATCTACAAAGAAGCTACTAGAAAAAATTGGTTTAACAAAGCCAAATATACACCTACCATATAATCCAGCTATTCTACTCCGTTATTGACCCAAGAGAGATGAAAACATATGTCAATAAGAAATCATATGCACAGGGCACCTGCGTGGCTCAGCCGGTTGAGTGTCTGACTCTTGATTTCCGCTCAGGTCATTATCAGTTGTGATATGGAGCCCTGTGCTGGGCTCAGCATGCTGAGTGTGGAGCCTGCTTGGGATTCTCTCTCTCTGCCTCTTTATGCTCCACACCACTGTGTTTTCATTCTCTCACTCTCTCTAAAAATAAATTAAAAGAAAACATTAAAAAATCATATGCACAAAGGTTCATAGCAGCTTTATTTGTAACAGCTTCCCTGGAGCTAATCTGAAGGCAGCAGGTGAATAGACAAACTGTTTCATAGGTCTATGATGGGATACTACCACAGCAACAAAAAGCAAAAACCTCCTGACAGTTATAACCATGGAAGAATCTCAAAATAATTATGTGGAAGAATATTAAAATAATTGTGCTGAGAAGCAGCCAGACAAAGGAGTACATGTGATTCCACTCATACAGTATTATGAAATATGCCAACTGATTCATGACAGAAGTGTTGCCTGGAATGCAGGAGGGAGAGGGCTGAAAGAAGGATTACAGAGACATGAGGCAAATTTTGAGGTGATGCATATGTTCATTACCTCCATTGTGGTCATGGCTTCACAAATACACATGTATGTCAAATCCTATAGAATTGTTTTCTTTAAATTTGTACAGTTTATTTTTATGAAAATTATACATTAATAAAGCCATAAAGATGCAAATTTACTATGTGTCTTCCCTCCATGTTGTGCAAGTCTTCTTGTGTGACCCCAGATGCAAAATATTTCCCCTGTAGGTTTTCACTGGCCTAAAATTATGCTTTGTAAAAACTTATGGATGATGACTTTCTGAATCCATGTGGGATACTGCTTATTTTGAAACCAGCATCATCCCAACCTATCTGGCAATCTCCCTGTGTATCTGAATAGAGGTTTAATGCTGTTTGTCCCAAATTCCTTCTAGCAGAGTTTTGAGGCAGGTTCGGACAGTGTGGTTCGGAAGGTGGAGGAGAAGCGGAGGGACGTGTGAACACAAAAAGTATCCAGGACTGAATTTCTTACTTCCCTCTGCATCTGGGAAACCAGTACCATGTTGTCTCTGGACTCATGAACCTCCTTGATGTGAATCCGTGGAGAGTGGCCTCCAGGGAACAGCCTGAGCTAAGCTTCCGTCTATGTGTCTAAAGATAAATGTTTCCAGGGCTTTAGAGAAGATGTGTCCCTCTCCAGAACTTTATCCTGATAATCCTCATTCCTTACCTTTGGGAGAAAAATAGTTGACTAATGGTTATCAAGAAAATGTGATAGGGGCGCCTGGGTGGCGCAGTCGGTTAAGCGTCCGTCTTCAGCCAGGTCACGATCTCGCGGTCCGTGAGTTCGAGCCCTGCGTCAGGCTCTGGGCTGATGGCTCAGAGCCTGGAGCCTGTTTCCGATTCTGTGTCTCCCTCTCTCTCTGCCCCTCCCCTGTTCATGCTCTGTCTCTCTCTGTCCCAAAAATAAATAAACGTTGAAAAAAAAATAAAAAAAAAAAAAAGAAAATGTGATAAATGCTACTGTATAGCATCTTTGAGGCTAAAACTTGTTAATACTATAGGATTAGTAATTGTTGCCTAATTCACATAATAGTCACCTTATACATATAAGACTCAACAAAGCAGTGAGAGAATGAGATAAGAATCTCAGATCATTTGATAGGAATTCGACAACTTCATTTATGACATTTCTTCGGTCTAGAATTCACACTTTTTAACTTTTTAATGATTTTGAAAATGAAGAATACTTGACCAAAATATTTGACTATAAAATAGTGTGACTTTTCTTCTGAAAAGCTTTTATTAAGAAGACAGTATTCCTTACAACTGGTATTATTTTAGGACCAAGAAACACTGTATTTCAATTAAAGGCCATTTGTTCATTATTTCTGTTTAAGAAATATTTAGTGAGTGCTTAGAAAAGGACAGTAAGTGTTCTAAATATTGGGGTACAGTGCCGAAAAACACAGAATCACTCAGTAATGACTTGACTTCTTATTACTTTCTCTGTATTCAAACCCAACTGTTTTCTGGCAGTCAGTGGATTATAGGCTGGCCCACAGTGGATACGTGAAAACATAAAGTACTGTATTTAATGCTTTAGAGACTGTTATCCTCTCAGCTACAGAAACGCGCTGGGATGTTCTGTTAAAGAACTTCCACATCAGGTAGTGTCCTAAGAAGAAAGTAGACCTGAGAGGTCAGGATTGCTGCTGTTCAGATTTCCATGTGCCACCTGAAGACTGCCACGCGCCTCATAAAGTCAGGGACAAAGACATCTTGCTGACTCTGGGAGGACTCTGGCCACCATGCACCCTTTTTCAGTCCCTGTCCAGCAGGGGGTGCAGCTTCCTAACACAAACACCTTTCCTGAGAAATGTGGGCTTCCACTGATCATTGCTCTGTCTCTCCAATGCTTCTTCCTGCTACGAATGAAGCACATTAGCTAGGTGACACTCTAGAGATGAACTGTTCTCCAGGCTTCGTGACTGTGGTACTCTTGATGCTTGGTAAGTAAAATGCCTCTTAGTATTTGGATTGTTTCATCTATTGTGACAGCAAAACCTAGAACTATAATTTTATCCAGGAGATTTATGCCCAAGATAACACAGGTCTCTTTTCTTTTTCCCCAGGACGAACCCATGGAGACTCAGTGACCCAGATGGAAGGCCCAGTGACCATTCCTGAAAGGAAGTCCTTGACTATAAACTGTACTTATTCAACAACATGGACCCCCACTCTGTTCTGGTATGTCCAATATCCCAGAGAAAGTCCACAGCTCCTCCTGAAAGCCTTGAGGGACAAGGAGACGGGAAGTCACAAAGGTTTTGAAGCCACCTATGACAGCAAATCCAAATCCTTCCACTTGGAGAAGTCCTCAGTGCAAGCGTCAGATTCGGCTGTGTACTACTGTGCCCTGATGGACACAGTGACAGGGACTGCAGGGGGAGCTGAGCACAAACTCTGAGCAGAACAGGGGCCCAGGTGCTGAATGTCTCTGATCTACTCTGGTTCCAGCACAGTGTATGATGGTTTGCCCCTCAGTGTCTGCTTGATACACAAGTCATACAAATGGCTAGAGCATGGGAACCAGAAGGAACATCCCCCAAACCCAGCTGTTCATTAGTGCAATGAGAAATTCCAGTAGTTCCTCAGTCAGGACCTAAGTAATTTCAAGGTGAAACCACATAACATTGAAGTGGTGTCTTGCTCACCCTGCAGTGAAAGTCCAGCCCCACAAGCTGCTGAGGCCCCCCTGGTGGGTATTGCTGTGTCCAATGACACACTGAGAGAGCCAGGGTGTGCCCAAGAAGGTGGTGTCCATCCCATGTCTTCCTGACAGAGGATGGGCAGGAGAGGTGATGGGAGAGCTGCAGCCCAAAACCAGGTTTGAATAGAGAAAGAAGGGGAGGGAAGAAAGGAGGGGAACATATGGAAGTGAGCAATGAAAAGAGAGACAAAGGATCTTTGTCCTGGTTTCTTTTCTAGTAAAACAGATGGTAGACACAGGCTGACATTCAAAATGAAGGGAGCGGACAGACACATAATTGAGGAAATGACTCCTGTCCTGGCGGTTAGGTAGATCAGCTGGCTTTGGAACGTAAGAACTCAAGTGAGAGGTTTTCAGTGCCCAAGAATTACAGTAAGAGAAAATTCTCTTGGACTGACCTTTTATTATTTTTTTTAATATTTATTTATTTTTGAGAGAGAGAGAGACAGAGTGCAAGTGGTGGAGGGGACAGAGAGAGGGGGAGACACAGAATCTGAAGAAGCTCCAGGCTCTGAGCTGTCAGCCCAGAGCCCGATGCGGGACTAGAACTCACGAACCGCAAGACCAGGACCCGAGGTAAAGTCGGACGCTCAACCGACCGAGCCACCCAGGCGCCCCTGGACTGACCTTTTATAATAATACAGATGGATAGGTGACACTGGCAGGGACATCCTATAGATTTCTCTAATTCCTCTCACAGAGGAGGAAAAATAATGGGTTTGGGAGAAGGTATGGGAGGAAGAGAAGTAGTGAAAAGAATAATAGAAAAAGCAATCTCTGTCTTTCCTGCAAATATACTGACAGAATTTGCCAAAACCCCTATTCTTTAATTATTTTCTCCTTATCTGTAAATTTTCTGAATGATATATGATCAGAATATTAAATCACTTCCTTGTATATTAGCTATATATTCTTGGTTTAATTTTTTATTTGATTGGTTTAAAATGTAAATTTTATTTTCAAATCTCTATAAATATCAATGGATGTTAAAATATATTTTAAATAATTCAAAAGGGTATATACTAAGAGTTTTTCTCAGACATTTGGTAAACGGGGTAGAGCAGGGGTGCTGGGTGGCTCAGTCGGTAGAGTATGCTACTCTTGATCTTGGGATTGTAAGTTTGAATCCCACGTTGTACTTAGAGATTACCTAAAAATAAAATTAAAAAACAATTTGCATGCAAGTTTTGTGCTGATAGAACTTTTCCAGTCATTTGGATAAACACTAATGACTGTAATTGCTAGATCATACGGTAGGAGTTTGTGCAGTTATATAAATAACTTCTACACTTGTGTTCCAACGTGGCTGAATTCCCATCAGCCATGGAACAGATTTCCTGTTGCCCCTTGTGGGTATTACAATAAAAAACAAACAGACCAGCCTTGAGAATTCCCAGGGCAGACAAAACCAGTTTAGTTATACAAATAAAGCTTAATTTAGTTTATTTTGCAAGACTAACTAGACCTGCATCATTTTTGGCTGTGCCTCTGGAAATCATAAGCAAAACTTCAACAATAAACCTTTACCAATTACTACTTTGGTGAAATTCATTGGATTTACCTGGGTGATTTCTACGTTTTTGATACCTGCATTGGTGTTGTTAGTGTTTTGGACTTTGGCCATTCTAAAGGATGAAGCCTGTGGTGTTGAATTAAAAAAAAAAAAAATTATTTGTATTGTGTAAAGAACACAACATAAGATATAGCTTCTTAAAATTTTAAGTGTACAAAACATGATTGTTGGTTATGGATACAATGTTGTACACCAAATCTCTATTCTTTCATCTTGCTCATTGATTAGCAACTTCCCATTACCCCTTCCCCAGAGCCCATGGCAACGTCTTCTTTGTTCATTCTTTAATTCTATGAACTTGACTATACCACATTTAAATGGAATCATACATTATTTGTCTTACTGTGACTGGCTTATCTCAGTCAGCTGAATGTCCTCAAGATTCATTCATGACGGGGCACCTGAATGGCTCAGTTGATTCAGCATTCCCTTCTTGATTTCATCTCAGAACATGATCTCAGGGTCATGGGGTTGTGAGATCAGGCTGAGTCAGGCTCCATGCTGGGTGTGGGTCCTGCTTAATATTCTCTTTCCCTCTCCCCTGCTAGTGTGATCTTACTCATTGTCTCTCTCAAAAAAAAAAATTCATCCATGTTGCTGCATATTGCAGAATCCTTTCCCCCTTTTTAAGGCTGAACAGTACTCCATTTTATGTATATGCCACATTTTCTTTACCCATTTATCTGTTGTTGTGCATTCAAGTTGTTTCCATGTCTTGCTTATTGTGAACAGTGCTGCCGTGAACATAGGAGTGCCTAATTTCTCTTTGAGATCCTTTCAATTTCTTTGTGATAAATACTCAGAAGTGGGATTACTGGATCATATGGTAGTGCTATTTTTAACTTTTTAAAGAACCTGTATCCTGTTTTCCATGCTTATACCATTTTGCATTCCCACCAACAGTGTGCAAATGCTCCAATCTCTAATCATCCTCGACAACACCTGTATTTTGTGTTTTGGATAATAGCCATCAATTTTTTAAATGTATAAAGCCTGAATGATATCAAGGAATTTATTATAAATGTAGTGGCAAATACATTGACACAGTTATCATCAAAAAGGAACTAGAGAATTACACATGTTTCAAGTATGTGCTTTTTTTCTGCCACTTTTAAGTAGTGGCCAGTACCAATATTTTAAATACTGAAATACTTAATAGTATGGTCCTGTTTACCTAATTGCATGACTGTGTCAGATGATATTTCACTGGGGTTTTGATTTACGTTTTCCTGCTGACTAGTGACATTGAGTATTTTTTCACATACTTGTTGTCCATTAGAATGTCTTCTTTAAAGAAATGTCTATTCTAGTCCTTAGTCCATTCTGTTTTGGCTTATTAGTTTTTCTAAAAAATGTTTATTGTAGGAGTTTCCTATATTGTTTAGATATTAACTCCTTTTCATGTATGTGGTTTGCAAATATTTTCTCCCATTCCTTAGGATCACTTTAAAAAAAATTTTTTTTTCTCAACGTTTATTTATTTTTGGGACAGAGAGAGACAGAGCATGAACGGGGGAGGGGCAGAGAGAGAGGGAGACACAGAATCGGAAACAGGCTCCAGGCTCTGAGCCATCAGCCCAAAGCCTGACGCGGGGCTCGAACTCCCGGACCGCGAGATCGTGACCTGGCTGAAGTCGGACGCTTAACCGACTGCGCCACCCAGGCGCCCCAGGATCACTTTTGATGTTGTTGATTGTTGCCCTTGCTGTGCTGAGTTTTTCAGTTTGATGTAGTCCCCCTTGTTATTATTATTTTTTTAATGTGTATTTATTTTTGAGAGAGAGAGAGAGAGACAGAGTATAAGTGGGAGAGGGGCAGAGTGAGAGGGAGAAAAAGAATCAGAAGCAGCTTCCAGGCTGTGAGCTGTCAGCACAGAGCCCGACACCAGGCTCGAACTCACAAGCCATAAGGTCATGACCTGAGCAGAAGTCAGATGCCCAACCAATTGAGCCACCAGGTGCCTGCCCCCCCACCCCCGGCCGTTGATTTTTGCTTTTGTTCCCTGTGATTTTGGTGTCACATCATTGCCAAAATCACTTTTCTTCTATATTTCTCTTCAGAAAAATAACTCTTAGTTTGTGACTTTTTCTGTTGTTTTGCTTTTTTCTGCTGTAGTCTTTGTTATTTCCTTCTGCAGACTGTGGGCTTCCTTTATTCTGTTTTAGTTCCTTGAGCTGTAAATTAGTTTATTTATTGGGAATCTTTTATAGTTAATTATACCCCCATACTGAATTCCTTGGGTATGAGGGAACACTTTTATTTAGGAATGCACTACAACTTGTATATGAAAGATCAACTGTTAAAATGTTTAAGATATTTTATATATGTAGGTATGACTCCAAGATTGCTTTTTCTGGTACATTTCACTTAATAGGATACTGAAATTGACCCTTCTAGTAAATAAATATGAGGTGCATAAAAAAGACAGTTGAAGCCTCCCTTGATTCAAATTTGCCCTTGATTTCTTGTGCAGAGAACGATTATACACAATTTTGATGATGATGTCTCAACTTCTCTTAAAGTGGTTTAAGAGGAATTTGAAATGTGCATTTTTCAATAGTCATAAAGCATTCTCAACTGTGAAAGAATGGGGATTGGAGGGACCACTGATGAAAATGTAAAAGCTATTATTCACACTTGACTTTTTCATGCTGTGCTGTATCAAGATATGGAATTTCCTTAATTTTACTTTCCTCCTTTTCTATAAATCTCAATTTCTTTTTGGTATTTCATCTCTCCTGATTTTCTTCTTGTTCTGTTCTCATTTCTATTTAAATATTAATGTTTTTTTTTCAAATTTTTAATGTTTATTCTTTTGAGAGAGAGAGAGAGGGAGAGGGAGAGAGTGCGAGTGGCGTTGAGGAGCACAGAGAGAGGGAGACACAGAATCAGAAGCAGGCTCCAGGCTCTGAGCTGTCACCACAGAACCGATGCCGGGCTCGAACTCATGGACTGCGAGATCATGACCCGAACCGAAGTTGGAGGCTTAACCGACTGAGCCACCCAGGCACCCCTTA
Source organism: Leopardus geoffroyi (assembly GCF_018350155.1). Lineage (NCBI taxonomy): Eukaryota > Metazoa > Chordata > Mammalia > Carnivora > Felidae > Leopardus > Leopardus geoffroyi. The sequence continues at coordinate 72,741,264 of NC_059337.1, forward strand.
ATGTTTTTAAGGTCTGTCTTTTCTTTCTTAGACCTTACCTTTGCAGGAGTTAAGTTAGTTTGCTCGCTAGGTGTTCTCTTAGACATCTTGGGCTGCCTCTTTGGCAGAATGACATCCCTTGGGATATCTCTATTGGGTGCAGTGGGTTTAGTGAGTGAGGAGGGGGCTTTAGTCTTTGCACAAGGGAGCAGCAGGAAAATGCCCTCCTATCTGCTCACCTTTCTCTGTTGTTTCCTTTTAGGTTTGTCTCTTAAGCAACATGGAGAAAGAGTTTTAATTTTGACTCAGTCCAATAATTTCTTTTTATCTATGGTCTGATTACTGATATATCTGGACTCATTTCTAATATTTTGGTTGTGCTCCATATGCTTTTGTTTCTTCCTTTTCTTTGCTAGACTATCTTCTGTTGCGCTTGTAGAATTTTTTTTTCCTGTTCTAATGACAAGTATACTTAACTTGTGTGAGTGTGTGTGTGTACATTTTTTATGTCTAATTTTATTCTATAATATGTTTTCCTTGTGTCTACTGCAGCTTCTCTTTGGGTGTGCTTTTTCTTTTGCTGATTTCCTATATTTAGAAAAACCCAGTGCGTGGCTAGAGCAAACTATACAGTATCTACATATCAGGAGAGTAATTTCAGAAAGAGTTTATCGAATGAGCTGATAAATGACAGGTGCAATGCACCTTAAGAAAAACTAATAGCAAAAGAAAACCATGCAACACAATAACACAACTTTCTTCTGCCGGAAGTAATTTTCACCTACTAGCTTCATGGCTTTTTCCTTCATTCTTCCTAGTCTCTGTTCCTCCTAGAAAAACTTGTGCTCATGTGAGGAATGCTTAAAAAGGTTCATTTAGCGTAGTATTTCATAGATTAAAAAAATTCATTTTAACTAGTAATCAATAGCAAAATGGATGCATAAATGGAAGTATATGCACAATATGGAATCTAATGGAACAGAAGGATGTATATGTGTTTGTGTAATAAGATCTACAAGATTTAGTATGAGTTTATAAAGCAAGCTACAGAAAGGTACACCTAAAATGTGTCTTTGTATTATAATAAAATATAAATAAATTAACTACATATGTCCTGGTGATTGAAATCTGGTAAAACACCTAGAAACATCAACTCCAAAGTGTACAAGATGAAGAAAGATTTAGGGTAACAAGGATGAAGTTTCAGAATAGGTAGCGGTAGTCAAAAAAATTTTACTCTAAATATAATGTTTTATTACTCTTAATAATTCATATATTCACCAATTCCTCCTATTGTTAGAAGTAATAAAAAGTCTTAAAAGCCATCAGAAATGTTTATTCATAGTCTCTCTATTCTTGTCAGCAAAAGGGGGAAAGGAGAGAATGATCCCTTTCTTTAGAAGATTTTGTCCAACCACCCAAAGTTGAAGCATTTCTTCCTCCTCTGTGATCACATACTTTTTAGTGATCACATACTTTCTTCCTCCCTGTGATCACAGGTTTTTACTCTTTGACTCTATTACGGATAGTTATGTATATTTTTGTCTTCCCTGTGGACTGTAAACTAGTATGTTATCTACTTTTATTTATTCTTTTAAAATTAAATAATTAATTCCTATCTTTTAAATTCCAGGTAGTTAACATAAAGTGTTTTGTTAACTTCTGGTGTACAGTATAGTGATTCAAGACTTACCTACATTCACAAAAATAAATTCAAAATGGATAAAGGACCTGAATGTGAGACAGGAAACCATCAAAACCCTGGAGGAGAAAGCAGGAAAAGACCTCTCTGACCTCAGCCGTAGCAATCTCTTACTCGACACATCCCCAAAGGCAAAGGAATTAAAAGCAAAAATGAATTACTGGGACCTTAGGAAGATAAAAAGCTTCTGCACAGCAAAGGAAACAACCAACAAAACTAAAAGGCAACCAACGGAATGGGAAAAGATATTTGCAAATGACATATCGGACAAAGGGCTAGTATCCAAAATCTATAAAGAGCTCACCAAACTCCACACCTGAAAAACAAATAACCCAGTGAAGAAATGGGCAGAAAACATGAATAGACACTTCTCTAAAGAAGACATCCGGATGGCCAACAGGCACATGAAAAGATGCTCAACGTCGCTCCTTATCAGGGAAATACAAATCAAAACCACACTCAGGTATCACCTCACGCCAGTCAGAGTGGCCAAAATGAACAAATCAGGAGACTATAGATGCTGGAGAGGATGTGGAGAAACGGGAACCCTCTTGCACTGTTGGTGGGAATGCGAATTGGTGCAGCCGCTCTGGAAAACAGTGTGGAGGTTCCTCAGAAAATTAAAAATAGACCTACCCTATGACCCAGCAATAGCACTGCTAGGAATTTACCCAAGGGATACAGGAGTACTGAGGCATAAGGGCACTTGTACCCCAATGTTTATAGCAGCACTCTCAACAATAGCCAAAATATGGAAAGAGCCTAAATGTCCATCAACTGATGAATGGATAAAGAAATTGTGGTTTATATACACAATGGAATACTACATGGCAATGAGAAAGAATGAAATATGGCCTTTTGTAGCAACGTGGATGGAACTGGAGAGTGTGATGCTAAGTGAAATAAGCCATACAGAGAAAGACAGATACCATATGTGTTCACTCTTATGTGGATCCTGAGAAACTTAACAGAAACCCGTGGGGGAGGGGAAGGAAAAAAAAAAAAAGAGGTTAGAGTGGGAGAGAGCCAAAGCATAAGAGACTGTTAAAAACTGAGAACAAACTGAGGGTTGATGGGGGGTGGGAGGGAGGGGAGGGCGGGTGATGGGTATTGAGGAGGGCACCTTTTGGGATGAGCACTGGGTGTTGTATGGAAACCAATTTGACAATAAATTTCATATATTGAAAAAAAATAAAAAAAAATAAAAAAAGACTTATCTACAGTTTCTAGGTGCTCACAAGGACAAGAGCACTCTTAATCCCCTTGACCTTGTTAACCCCTCCCTCAGCTCTCTCCTTTTAGGTAACCACAAGTTTGTTCTCTTTAATTAGGAGTCTATTTATTGACTTATTTCTCCTTCTGTCTTAATTTTTCCCTTTGCTTATTTCATTTGTTTCTTAAATTCCATGTGAATGAAAGCATATGGTATTTGTCTTTCTCTGACTGACCTGTACCCCTTAGCTAGCCCTCTCTAGCTCCATCTATGTTGCGGCAAATGGTAAGATTTCATTGTTTTTTTTTATGGCAGAATGATATTCCGTTATACTTTTATATCTTTTTTTTTTTGACTTAAATTCAAGTTAGTTAACATATAGTAGAATACTGGTTTCAGAAGTAGAATTTAGTGATTCATCACTTACATATAACACCCAGTGCTCATTCCAACAAATGTCCTCCCTAATGCCCATCACCCACTTAGCCCATTCCCTCCACCCAAACCTCTCCAGCAACCCTCAGCTTGTTCTCTGTATTTAAGAGTCTTTTATGGTTTGCTCCCTCTCTGTTTTTATGTTATTTTTCCTTCCCTTCCCCTGTGTTCATCTGTTTTCTTTCTTAAATTCCACAAACAAGTGAAATCATAGGGTATTTGTCTTTCTCTGACTTATTTCGCTTAGCATAAAACACTCTAGCTCCATCCATGTTGTTGCAAATGGCAAGATTTCATTCTTTTTTATCATTGAGTAATATTCCATTGTGTATATACATATATACCACATCTTCTTTATCCATTCATCAGTCAATGGACATTGGGGCTCTTTCCAGAATTTGGCTACTTTTGATAGTGCTGCCATAAACATTGGGGTGCATGTGCCCCTTTGAATCAGCATTTTTGCTTCCTTTGGATAAGTACCTAATAGAGCAACTGCTCAGTCATAGGGTATTTCTATTTAAAAAATTTTTGAGGAACCTCCATACTGTTTTCCAGAGTGGCTGGACCAGTTTGCATTCCTACCAATAGTACAAAAGCGTTCCCCTTTCTCTGCATCCTCACCAATATCTATTGTTTCCTGCATTGTATGTGCTTTTATATATTCTTAAGATCTAGTAAATTACCCCATTGAAACTAAAATCCATAAATATTTATGGATTTATTTTGAACTAACGTAAATAAATCAAATAATTAGCAGGAATTGAAATTTACCAAATTATTTGCTGATATTAATTTCCATGAAATTTCATAAAAGTAGTCTTTTATGCAGTTCTCTTCTTTTCTGACCATCTGTATTTCCTTCATCAGGAAGCATGGGATGGGGGCTGGGGATCTGTATCTGCTGAGTTGCTTTGTTATAAAGTGATCTTGGATGACGGTTTCAGTCCACCAGGGGGCACTCTAGGTTTTACAAGAAACAAAGACTTTCTGATGGTACAAGGGTTGAACAGTTTATAGGGAGAACAGAAATCCTGTGAGCCAGTCAAATTATAGATAGCAAAGGTGGGGGGGGGGAGAAGAGGGGAACAGTGTTTGTATAAAGTTCATTTCAGGTTTTTAGTTCTGCCATTGCATATACACTTCAGATCTGGAGTCCATATCTTAATAAATGCATTATGAAGATAATTCTTGGAGCACAGGTACCAGGATAGGAATATTTTTGGGCATCGAAGTCATGGAAACTCAACAGAAAACATCCCATTACTTGTCTTCAATTTTTTAATTGTTATGAATAAAATTCCCCACACCCACTGACAAAGAAAACTATTTCAATATGCCTAAATATCCTACCTTTTCATATATCTCACCTGACAGTGAAGTGAACAAGAATGAATAGAAGAAAAGAGATAAAAATAAGGAACAAAAACAGAAGGAAAGGGAGATGACAGTATTTACTTTGACCAGCAACATGTGGCCTGGCCAGAATCAGCTGTGTGTGAAACAGGTGTCCACAAGTTGCACAGGAGAGGTAGATAGGTGGAAATTACACCAGAGTGGACATTATGCAGACATCCATATTTTTTACCAACTGAATTCTGGTTGGAATAATTTCCTATTTCGTCTGTCTTGGTCTCTAGAACTCTCCTGATCTCAAGAAATTGTATTTACTCCTACAATACACAATGCATGCTATCAGATAGTTTTTCTTTATCAGTATTTTTATACAACTGAATTTTCACATTGTCTGTCCAACTATACAGTTTGGGGAATGGAGTCATTCTTCAAGGTTGTGTAACTCACTGAGGCACTGACTCTTCTAGAAATATCATTCACCCACGCGGTGGGTGGAGTCTCAGTCCGGGGACTGACAGGGTTCAGGTGTGATTGGTGCTTAGTGATTCTGGAGGGATGTGGTGACTGTTGACAACACAACTTCTCTGACCCAAGACTCTACACTCTTCAGAGTAGGGGTGAAGGCACGTCAGCGACCAGACAAGGAGTCATGAAGAGACAGCGGGGAGCCCTGCTGGGGCTTCTGTGGGTGCAGGTTTGCTGTGAGTGGGGGTGTCCCAGACGGGGGCAGGGGAGGTTCACAGCCTGCAGTGGAGGGGGAGCTGCACAGAGCTCCTGCAGGGTCTCACCCTCAGCGGGTGTTCCCGGGAATACTCTGTGGGTTTGAAAACTGCCTCAGTGGCTCTGCAGTGACTTCTTTTGTGTTTGGTTTTGTCTTTCCAAGCAGGGGTGAGAGGGATGGACGTGGAGCAGACACCTGCAGCCCTGAGCCTCCAGGAGGGAGCCAGCTCTACCCTGAGGTGCAATTTTTCCAGCTCGGTGAACAACGTGCAGTGGTTCCGACAGAACCCCGGGGGCGGCGGCCTCACCCGGCTGTTTTACATAGTTTCAGGGATGAAGCAGGATGGGAGGTTGAACTGCACGGTGAACACTAAGGACCGGCACAGCAGCCTGCACATCAGGGCCTCCCAGCAGGAAGACTCAGCCACCTATCTGTGTGCGGTGCAGGCACAGTGCTCCCTGCTGCTCTGCAGCCTGTCCCCAAACTGCAGCTGGGCTCCCAGCCCAGGCTCCTCCACCAGGAAGCCTTCCTTGTGCAGCCGCATTTGCACAGGGTGCTTGGGACCATCTGGGGCTTTGCAGGCTCAAAGCTGGTGGTGGTAAACCTTGCCAATAAATTATTTAAAAATGAAAGTGTGTATGTGCACATTGCATAAAGCATATTGGAGGGATGTTAGTTCTTAAAATGTTTAGAATCTCTGATTTTGGAAATTGTTGCCACATGGGAAAGCAAAGATCCGTAGGTTTTGAAATAGAAATTTAAGATAAAGATAAGAGTTTCAATGGAGAAGAATAACATTTTCATGTGAAGTTTTAACTGATTCAATATCTGATTATTAACACAGAAGATAATCTGAAATTAAAATTTCTCATAACTTAAGACATGGTAAGATATATAGACCAGCATTCTGAAAGCTAATGTGTTAGACATAAAAATATAACATAAGACTATTGGGATTGAGATGACCCAGACAGGGTTAGAACATTTTGTTGAATGATTGCTGTTTATTGGATTTTTGAAAGGAGTTAGTAATATTTTATTTTGAAATTCAGGTTTTAAAGCTGACTTTACATTTGCTGTTCAGACTCCTGTCATACAAACAACTCCTTGGTAAATTATCACATTCCTATCATAGATTAGTTTTCAACTCTTGTCTTTCCAATACTGCAGATGTTATTTTTGACTTGGTATAAAACAGTGCATGTTAAATATAGAAAATATGTAATAACCAAAGTTTGAAATTGATAATTGTGTACCCAGCCAATTTATTATTGTTTGTTTTGCTCTCTTCTTAAATTCTAATATAACTTGGATTCTGATTCTTTTCACTCAATGTTATATCCTGAATTGAGTCTTGTCCTCTAACACCTGCTTTTAAATAGCTCAGTGAAAGATTTTCAGAAGTCACTATATTTTTAATTTTCTTCTTCTATCTTTTGCAAAATTTGGCAGTCCTCTTTCTATGTGTTCTGAATATTTTCTTAAAAAATTTTTTTTAATGTTTATTTATTTTTGAGAGAGAGACAGAACATAAGTGAGGGAGGAGCAGAGAGAGAGGGAGACACAGAATCCAAAGCAGGCTCCAGGCTCTGAGCTGTCAGCACAGAGCCCGATGTAGGGCTCGAGCCCACTAACTGTGAGATCATGGCCTGAGCCGAAGTCAGATGCTTAACCAACTGAGCCACCCAGGAACCCCTGATTATTTTCTTTTTGAGATAATGTGACCTGTGATTCCCTTGAGAGTCTAGTGATGGCATGTATTTTATGTGTATTTGAGGGAAATTAAAAGTAGAGGTGACTTATTCAAGAATATGACTGAGAATTAGACTCTTTTCAAAATTGTGTAGTACGTTTTCACATCTACACTCATATAATTTAGAAGGGAAAGTTGTATCTTTCAATCATTATTATATAGCACAAACTTGTTTACATAGTTGATCATCAGTAGATGTTTATTAAAGAAAGGAAAGGTGAATTCTGCTATCTATTTAGAATTTTTATTTAAGCTTGTGAGTAAATTAAATGTATAAGTTGACGTGTGAAGAATAAACACTTAACAGCCTATATTTGGTTATTGAAGAACATAGTATTTTCTTCTGTTGATCTATGTATTTTTCAATAAAGCTCAATTGTTTTAAGGAAAAAAATGTCTTCCTAGACATTTAATTTTTATTGTTCCTTATGACTGGAATCCTTTTTCCTGGGATATGTGGGAAAAGTTTTCATATACATTTATATAAATGCACCTTACTTAAGTCTTCCTAGTGGATTGCAGAAGACATTTATTTATTTATTTATTTTTTTTTCAACGTTTATTTATTTTTTTTTTTTGGGACAGAGAGAGACAGAGCATGAACGGGGGAGGGGCAGAGAGAGAGGGAGACACAGAATCGGAAACAGGCTCCAGGCTCTGAGCCATCAGCCCAGAGCCCGACGCGGGGCTCGAACTCCCGGACCGCGAGATTGTGACCTGGCTGAAGTCGGACGCTTAACCGACTGCGCCACCCAGGCGCCCCTACAGAAGACATTTAGATTAGCGTTTATTATAGAGATAGCCGGCTACAAATTTCCCTGTCTCATCTCCATGTTTTGACTGAATTAAACAATCCTTGTGCAGGTTTTTTTTTAAAGGTAATTTTTTTAGTGTTGAAGATTGAATCATTGTAAAGAAAGAATTTGCATAAATAATTATTTTCCTTATTCTTCCACCCCTGGTCAAAGGCAGGCTATTTTCTCTACTCTTCCCCCTCCCCCCCACCCCCGCCCCTTGTATTATATCAAAAATAAATAAACATTAAAAAAATTAAAAAAAGGTAATTCTTTTAGTGTTGAAGATAGAATCAATATAAGGAAAGAATTTGCATGAATAATTATTTTCCTAATTCTCCCACCCCGGCTCAATGGCAGGCTAATTTTCAAGACATCTCATATTCTTCCTAAAGATGGATACAATTGGTTATTTGGTATGATGAGAATGATCCCTCTTGGCTGAGTTATGGTGGTCAGTTATAAGCTAACTGGTTTGTTGTTGTAGGGAAAGTCATTAGGTTAAATTAGGTTTAAAATATTTGAATAGAAAGGTTGGTATTGTAGCCCAACGCCTCAATCAGCTTTTATTATTTGATTATTTGGTTATACCGTTGGCTCTTGTGCAGAAGGAAGGCAAGTCTTGATTGTTCCATTTCCTCCAAGCCTGATAAGGAGTCAGAGGGAAGCACAGCTTATATTTTACTGTTTTCTTCCTTCTTAAACCGAATTAGAAGAGAGAGAAGGTGCAGTTACTATTAGCTCAACTGCTTTCTCAAACTTAAGTGAGAACGTATCCAACGGAAGAAAAAACACTAGCCAGAGTATGCAGAGTCAGTTCATAGCTTAGATCCAGACACATTCAGGCTTTAAAGCTTCATCATGGTTGGCAGATTTGTTGCTACTGTCTCTGGACAGTTTATCACAGGCTTTATCACAGAAATTCTTTCTTCTGTTGTTCTAAAAGCCAGAAGTTGAATTAATTTCATGGGGCTGATATCATGATGCCAGCAAGCCTGTACCCCCTCTAGAGGCTCTAGGGAGAAACTATTCTTTGTGTCTTCTTGCTTTGGCTGCTGCCTGCATTTTTTGGCTTGTGACCACATCGCTCTAACCTCTGCTTCCATGGTTTCATTGATTTCTCCTGTCTGCAAACCTCCCTCCACTTCCTCTTAAAAGTATGCATGTGACTCCATTGGGCCCAGGATTCTCTCTCCATCTGAGGATCCTTAACTTAATCATACCTCCAAGGTTTTTATTTCTATTTTGTTTTTCTTTCTCTCCATTTTCACCTGATATTTATTTATTTATTTATTTATTTACCATTATTTTGCCCCTTACAGTCGGCATGGTTGCTGCTGTCTTTTCTAAACTGAGGAAATAATATACGTATTAAGGGGCCAGTTGAAAAGTAGAAACCACATCAATTATTTTATTTTCTCAGTGTTTTAGATTTTTATTAAGGAAAATCTATAGAAAGTGGACCACTTTTATTTAGAGTCATATCTATGAATATTGAAATTTAACATGTGATATAGATTCATCTGAGCATTATACAATCATGATACAGAACGACTTCATTGCTCCAGCCAAATCCCTTGTTCTGTAACTTTCTAATCACACTGACTCCCATCCATAACTTTTTGCACACCTTGTTTGTTCTTTGATATTTTTATCTTAAAGGAATGTCATATGAATAGAACCAGACAATACATAGTCTTTTGGTAATGGCGTCTTAGTGAGAAGAAGCTCGTGCCATGGTCACCTGCATGATTTCTGCCTCTTCCTTACTCTCGGTGTTTCCTATCCCTGATTCTTTTTTTTTTTTTTTTTGAGAAAAAAAATCTTTTTATTTGTTCTTTTTTTTTTTTTTTGAGAGAGAGAGAGGTTGCAAGTGAGTGAGGGGCAGAGAGAGAGAGAGGGAGAGAGAGAGAGAGAGAGAGACTCCCATGAGGGCCAGAGAGAGAGAGAAAGGAGAGGGAGGAGAGAAAGAAAGAGAGAAACAGAGATCACCCAAAGCAGGGCTCGAGCTCATCATAAGCTGGGCATGAGTTCACCCAATGTGGGACTCAAACTCATGAACAGTGAGATCATGACCTGAGCTGAAGTCAGATGCTTAACTGACTGAGCCACCCAGGCACCCTATCTCTGATTTTTTTTAACTTTTAGTTATTTTTATAAAAATAACTCATAATTTCAAGTGTTTAGACTCTTTTAGAGATTTAATTCATAGTCCTAGAAGAAAAACACTACAACCATTAATAATGGAATGGTTCAAGGGCGTGTTAGACCAACTCATATTTTCAAGTCGAGACATGTTATTTATACAAGTCTAATTATATCTATTCTAGTCTAAATTTTTCCAACATTTTAAGACATATTTTATTGATTAAAATTCGCTGTCCTCATACTAGTTGGGGTATGTTTATTATTTGGCTTTTCTAGGAGTTGACATAATATAACACGTCCAACAAGTTTTTACCTTTGTTTCAATAACCGTGGCTTTGCAGAGCTGAGTTATAGCATCAGGATGGGTATTGTCTCAGGTAAAGGCTATACTCAAACAAGTTATTTTATTAGTAAGAGAACAAAGGTAATTCAGAAATTATAACATTTATCATTAAAGTGGGAATATATTTCTAAAAGGACAAAGACACAAAAGAATGAAAAGAAAAGTATGAGAATCAGTGGTGCCAACCATCAAAGAGAATTCTCTTCTAAATGGGCTTGGACAGAGTTGTCTGTTTCGAGCAATATGTTTGTTTCAAGTTTCTTGGGTCAGCACTCACTTCTGTGAATGGTCTGCTTCTGCTGATTCTCTCAAGAACCTCAGTTTAAGATTTCTGATATGAGCAACATTTTCCATTCTTGTCAATGAAGGATCCATAATGTCATAAGAGTTAGTAAGTGTAACCAAGGATCCATTTCTAGTAGTTTATCTACTGAACTGGTAATAAATAATACCTAATAAGGTCATTTCACATGACTCCATGGACATCTTCCTCTGGGGTTTTGTTCAGATATGATTAAATGAAAGGCCAGAGAACAATCTGGGCCTGGGATGAAAGGAAAAGTGTGAAGGGTTTGTAGATCGAGTTCTGTTTGTGAAGGTTGGACTATGTGTGGGTTGGGACATTTGAGCTACATGGGCTGCAGTGAGCAGTTTATGTTAAGACAGCACAGGACTTCGTGAGGGAAGGATGCAGGGCCTGAGGGCTAAGGCTAACATGTACCAGGCCACACTAGTTCCAGGGTGTCTGCTATAGTAACCCATTTCAGTTTTTTTTTAAGTTTATGTATTTATTTTGAGAGAGAGAGATAGAGGGTAAGCAAGCCGGCAGAGAGAGGGAGAGACAGAATTCCAAGCAGGCTCAGAGCTGTTAGTACAGAGCCCAAGGTGGGGGGCGGTGGAAGGGGCTTGAACTCACAAACTGTGAGATCATGACTTGAGCCAAGATCAAGAGTCAGATGATTAATGACTGAGCCACCCAGGCACCCCCCATTTCACTTTTAATATTCCATTTGTTGTTCCACTATAAGAGAAGATTGGGGGTGGGGGTGATAGTAGAGGTGAATTTTCTGTGTGAGGGCAAACCTTACCTAATTGTCCCAGAGAAACTTGCTCTGCTTATAGAGAAATTAACAGAAACGGCACAGGTAGTAAACACAAAGTCCACTTGATATTTAGCTCTTTTTTTGTGATTGCTGTGATTTTCTGATAGGAGAGTGCTCAATCCATGTCATAAATGAAATGCTGTAACTAGTACACACTCATGGCTCCTGGAGGAAATGCAATTGTGTAAGTTCCTTATGGAGATACTCAAATGCTTCCTTGGGACAGAATTCCAGACCATATTCCAGCTTTCCAGATTTTATGGGATTTTGTTGGTTCCAAGACACGAACAGGCATGAACAGCCCCATGTTGATCGTCCTAGAGAGCTTCCGTAGCAGTGTTTGTTTCATGTTGCAACCAATTGTCCCTCCTGTGATGCGTGGTCTCTGCAGAGTTTTACAAGTGTTCAGTGCAGATCATTTGGCTCCACCAGGCAGTTGTCCTAGGTTTGCTATATCTTGTTCTCATGGATGCAACAAATCATCATTTTCAGTGATTCTTTACAAAATTGAGGCCACGGTTGCGACATCTAAAGTGGAATTACTGAACTTTTCCGTGGATTTGTCTTTATGTTCTGGCAGAAGCGTTTGCATAAGAACCTTGGTCAGAAAGGTGTGTTCATTACGATGACCTCATTTTCCCCTAGCTTCTGCAGTGTCTTTTGTATTATGAGACACTGTTCTTGACAAAAAGTTTTGAATAGCATGAAGACATCCAGTAATTCATGTATTTGCTGTCCCTTTCTAATAAGATGCATGAGAGGCTTAAGGAAAGTTAGAATATTAAGGAACTTCATCGTCTTTACAGTATTTGGAAGCTGGGAACTGCATTAAAAATATATTGAATAACACTGACTAGTTAAGTTTTTGTAAATTGACATGCCCTAGAAATATCCACTAGTTCAGCCACTTGAATTAATGTTTTTGCTAAGTGATTGGATTTTATAAAGGAGTCTGGAGTGGTAATTGCATGGCCAGTCTGGTATTGTTCCTTTCAGTGTTTAAGATAAGATTATTAAAAATCTATTAATTCAGAAACTGGTCTAAGAGTGTCCAAAAGATTAATCCTGGATAAGGATACTTCTTGAACAACAGAAGCACAATCATGAGATTCCTTTCGTTGAGAAATGTGTTAGAGTTGAGTAGTAGGAGGAGAAATTAATAATATTTCACATTTACTCAGCCAACTGGTAGAAAAATGTTAGGTGTTTCCAGAGAGTTATAGTCTATCACTTAGCAGGACAGTTGTACTGTATGTGGTTCCATCATATTTCATGGAGACTGCAGTACAAACTCTGAAGTTGTAGCTGAAGCTACAAGGACTTTGAGACAAGGATGTTAAGCCTTGGCTACTGTATCAGGAGATCGACCCTAATAGACAATAGATATTTGCTATTTGTCATGAAGTTGAGGAATATCCTGAGGGCACAACCTTCCTTTTTATAATTTTAGGGAGAGTGAGACCGGGCGTGTGGGAGCGGCAGAGGGAGAGAGAGACAGACAGAGACAGAGAGACAGAGAATCTCAAGCAGCCTCCACGGGGAGCTCAAAGTGGGGCTCAAATTTATGACTCTGGGATCTTGACATGATCCGAAATCAAGATCGCATGCTCAACAGACTGAGCCAATCAGGGACCCCATAACCTTACTTTTAATGCACACACACAGAGAACGTGTATTTACAATCAAATATCATATGACTAGCAATCCTGTGGAGGTGTATGCGGCCACCTATGTTTAGCCTCCTCAGAACTGAGAATAGAAGGTATCAAGTGCACTGTTGTTCAACTGGGGTAATAAAAAAATATAAGTTCAGAGGTTGTCTAACCTAATGACCAAACTCTGATGTCTATTCTGGGCTTTCTAAACAGAGCTGAGTTGTCAAAACTAAACAGTGAAGAGAAGGAGACTTCAGTGGCGGGATCTATTATCTAAGGGCTTCAGTCTAAACTCTTCAGCAAAGAGTGACTAGATTTTTCTGCTTTTGGCCCCAACAGGGAGACATGAACAGATACTGATAGAGAAGAGAAATACTGACATAACAACAGGTAGACTGAAAGAGCTACAGTGATTAGTCTAAACACTTTGCCTTCTTATCATAAAGTGACTTATTTCTACATTAGGTGATAAAACATAGAGTGTGCATACATGATTCTTAATCTTATATTGTTTTCATAATCCATCACAGGTAGTATTTTTAAGTGAGTGCCATCCACCCACTTTCATCACAGACGTGATGAATGAACGAATCACAGTTAAACCATCAAGCCTCATTTCAGTGTTAAATTTTACAAGTTCTTTTTCAGACAGAATTGTTTCCAAGTTAAGAGTCGCTTAATGTGAAAGGATGTTTGGTCAGTGAGACTCTCAGCTGGTACAGGGAGAAGTGTGACGTGACCCACACAACGTGCTACCCCAGGAAACCCCTGTTTCCTGTTCTGGGGCGGCAGCAGCACATACCCAGCCATCCTTCCCTCACCTGGCAGGCTCCCCTTACAGTGCCCAGCCCTGAAATTGAAGTAGACAGTTCCCATCTAAGTGGAAGAACTCAAACATATTGCTGTCCAGCCTTCTGAGAGTGGTCATGGCCTCATTGTGGTAGGTAGGAATGGCCCTTGTAGAAACGTGCCTCCTCAATGACCTTAAAACTGGGGAGATAGGCACTGTGGTATGGGTACCTTGGGAGAGAGGGATAGTAGCGTGTAAAATACAATTTCCTTGTGCCACATCCCTTACCCTGAAACCTCTGATTCCTTGTTTTTTCCTTCAGGATTCAATATTGCCCAGAAGGTAACTCAAGCCCCACCAGCAATGTTAATGCAGGAGAAGGGGGCTGTCATCCTGGAATGCACATGTGACCCAGGTGATCTAAGTTATAGTCTATTGTGGTACAAGCTGTCCAGCAGCAGGAAGATGGTTTTCCTTGTTCGTCAGGATTCTTATAGTCAACAAAATGCCACAGAAGGTCGTTACTCATTGAATTTCCAGAAGACAAGAAAATCCATCCATCTGGCCATCTCTGCTTCATAGCTAGAGGACTCCCCAGTGTATTTCTCTGCCCTGACGGAGCCTACAGTGAGAAGCGTGTTGGAGGGAGGTGCCCAAACCCCAGGGCTCTTGTTGATACATCCACATGCTATAGGGTCCAAGGCAGGGAATTGCTGACCCACACTGGAAGTGGCTAGGGCTGTGGCAGCTCAGGTGTGGGGTTAGAAGGAAACCTGACTCTAAGAAAGTATCTCTAGGTAAGTATTATGATGCATCAAAAACATCCTTATCCCTGAATCATTGCCTTATGTGTGATAATACAAAAAAACATTTTTTTTTTAAGGGAGAGAGAGAGCGAGCCCGAGCAGGGGAGTGGTGGGGAGAGAGAGACAGAGACAGAGAGAAAGAGAGAGAATCTTAATCCAGCTCTAGGGCCAGGGTGGAGCTTGATGGGAGGCTCCATTTCAACACCCTGAAATCATGACCTGAACCAAAATCAAGAGTCAGATGCTTAACAGACTGAGCCTCCTAGGAATACTGGACATACACAAGTTTTGACCAAATATTGGAGAGAAAGAACAGCCACATCATGTCTTTGCCTTTGGATTACCGTATTTTGCTAGTGAATTGGCTAAAAAACTTCCAAAAGTTTTGACTGAAAAATCAGTAAAAATTTGTTTGAACTGCCAGGTTTTCAGCTCAATCCATTCAATAGATATATTTATTGAGTATATATTATGTATGGGAGGACAAATTCTCTTCCACCCTCTTTGGCTTCCTGACTGTGTGTAAGAATTAAAGTGACAGTAGACAGATTATACAGTAGTATACAAATTTTATTGAATTTTTTCACATTCATGGGAGACTTCACAAGAAAATGAAGACCTGAAGAAGCGATTAGAGCAGGAAGCTTTATATCTTTTAGATGAAGAAACAATAAGTTTGTGAGGAATTGGCAAGACAATGTGGTTTGGACTAGCGGTAGTTCAACCAGGTGTGCTAGTCCTTACCTTCCTTAACTAGGAACGTGAGGATTAGTTTAACACAGTTTATTTGCAGATTCTCTGGTACCATCTCTGGACTGGTAAGAGTCTGTCTCCAATAAAGAGGAGAATTTATTTCCTGCCTTTAGGCAGAAAAACGGCAGGGTTGAGGTGCTTTTCTGAGTTTACTGGTTCTTAATTGCCTTCATTTCAAAATAATTAAAAAAATTTTTTAATGTTTATTTTTGAGAGAAAGAGAGAGAGAGAGAGAGAGAGAGAGAGAGAGAGGAGGAGGGGCAGAGAGAGAGGGAGACACAGAATCAGAAACAGGCTCGAGGCTGTGAGCTGTCAGCACAGAGCCCAACAGGGGGCTCGAACTCATGAACTGCGAGATCATGACCTGAGCTGAAGTGGGACACTTAACCAACTGAGCCACCCAGGCACCTCAATTCAAAATAATTTTTATGTGATGGAGGCATATTTTGGGGTAACGTATCTGCTTTCCTGTAATCATGCCCCAGGCATTGTGTTCAATAACGAAGGTTATGAAATCTCTCCATGTGTTTCCTCTTTTTATATATCATGCTGTTTAATACTATTTAATGACCTAGTCTAGGTTTGTTTGCTGTGAGTCAGTGGTACTCACGTTCACTTTCTGAAGTGTGTATCCTGTGGCAAACTTTGTGCCAGCACTCATTCCACCTTATTAACACCTCTGCACAAATGAGCTCAAATCCCATAGTGAACGTTTGAGTGAGCTCAAATCCCATAGTCCCATGGAAGACTGCCTCCCACCAGTCTTCTCCACAAATGATCAGTGATTAGTGGGTCTTTGAGGGTCATGTGGAAGTGTCTCCAACAGAGAAACAAGCCTCTTTATTTGTACGTAAATAAGGCATCCTGTTTTCCTACTATGAATCACCATCATGTATCATATGAAATTCCTCTTTTCATTGTTTCCACATGCTTTATTTAGTCCCATTGATCTATTGTTTCTTTCTATACCAACCTGAGAAGAGAGTTTTACAGAAACCTTTATTAGTGGTGAGGGTCAATCACTCATCACTATTTCTGTTTTCCAAGTACTTTGGGGGGGGGTAATTTTTATAGTATCAATGTAATTTTTCAATATAAATGTCAAAAATTATGTCCTGTTTTACTTCTGCTCATTATCCCTCCATTAAAGAATCAAAGAAACAAAAATGAAAACAAGAAAGTTGGAATTGCACTTAACAACCACATTAACATTTAAAGTATCTGTTTCCTATTTTTTAATCCAAAAAATGCTATCTTTCTCAATTGATAAAGGACTTGTAATGTTTTTCATTCTATTTTGAAGTTTCTTACCTTTATCTTCAAATGAATTTCTCCCTCTAGATTCCTACATTTTCATCTGTGTATGATAATTATTTGAATTTTCTTCTTAAGATTCATTTTTAGTTGGTGTTCCAAGTACAAAAAAGGCTATTTAAAAATCGCCATTGTATATAGCTAAGAGTTTCTAACTTTCAAAGTATTGATGTTTTGCAGCGTATTCTTATTGTCTAGACCATGAATTTGATTTTTATACAGATAGCCTAACCTTAATCCAACATCTATAAGATAGCACAGTAAAAGCCATTCACTCTTGAATAGAGATGCATATATTCAAATTAAGAAAGTACAAGTGGAGGCAGTATATTAACAGAATAATGCAGGTTGATTTTTAATAAAAGTTGTTACTTATTCATATATATATAATATACATATATATATACATATATATATACAATATATATATATATATATTTATCCAGAAAAGTCATGAGTGCCTACTCTGTACACATTTTCTGCCTAGAACACATTCCATTTAATGGCCTTATTACCATCTCTAGCATGGAAAAATTCAAATCTTAGAAGGTAGGCTTATCTAACCCTACCAGCCTTATCCATAAAATGGTCAGTAATAGTGAGTACTAGGGGTATACTGTGATGGTGCCAAGTTTGAATTCTTTCTTTTCTCTGTTCTTGTCCTTTACCACACCTCAAAAGCATTTAAGGCCAAGTGGCTCATTTTGTGTGTCCGCAGGCCTGCTATGCTCAATGTTCTACAATCCAAACTCTTCATTCTTTCCTATTTCCTCCTCGGCATGTAACCCCATGTTCTCAGCGTCCTAACATTTGAATGGTAATGGTTGATAGGTGATCTTGTACCATGCCTCCCTCTTATATTTGCATTTGGAAAACAGATGTATAGAGTAGAAATCTTAATAATAAGCGTGTGTTTAATTTTTATGAATTTTCAAAAGTTTATTTTTTGTGTTTTAGAGAGAGACAGAGAGAGAGAGAGCAAGCTTGCAAAAGCAGGTGAGAGCGGCAGAGTGAAAGAGAGACAGAATCTTAAGCAGACTCCATGCTCTTATGGAGCCCAATAGGAGGCTTGATCTCATGACCCTGGGATCATGACCTGAGCCAAAATCAGGTTGATCTGAGCTCAATGAACTGAGGCACCCAGGAACCCCAATAAGCATTTTTTAAATCAAAAAATATTTTCATTGTGATGCACCTAACATTCCATTTACCATGTGAATAATTTTTAAGTGTACAGTTCACTGATATGAAGTACATTCACATTTTTATACAGCCATCAGCACCATCCATATCCAGGACACTTTTCATCTTGCAGAACGGAAACTCTTTACTCATTAAATAATGACTCCCTATTTCTCCTTTCCTCTCAGCCCCTGGAAACATTCTAGTTCTTGTCTCTATGGATTGGACTATTCTACATACCTCATGTGCATGGAGTCATACGGTATTTGACTTTTTGTGACTGGCTTATTTCATTTAGCATAATGGCCTCAGGGTTCATCTATGTCATCCCATGTTGTCAGAATTTCTTTCTTTTGAAGGCTGAATAATATTCCATTGTATCTAATACCACATTTTGTTTACCCATTCATCTGCTGATAGGCACTTGAATTGCTTCCACTTGCTGGCTATTGTGAATAATGTTGCTATAAATGTGGGCATGTAAAAATTTCAGTAATTGCAGTATATTCCCAAATGCTTTCAATTTTGGTTGGTCTGTGCCAAAATGGAATTGGTGGATCATACGGTAATTTGATCTGTATTTTTTGAGGAACTGCTGTAATGTTTTACCCAGAAGCTGCATTTTACATTCTCACCAACAGTAAACAAGGATTCCAGTTTTTCATATCTTTGTCATCACCTGTTATTTTTTTCTTTTAACTGTAGCCATCCTTACTACTGTAAGGTGGTATCTGATTGTGGTTTTGCATTCCCCTAATGAGTAGTGATGTTTAGCATCTTTTGATGTACTAATTGGTCATTTGTATATCTTAGGGTTTACCTTAGTTTAAATTAGGTTGTTTGGTTTCTTGTTGTTGAGATGTAAGTGCTCCTTTCATATTTTGGATGTTAACCCCTTATCAGATATATGATTTGCAAATGCTCTCTTCAGTTTCACAGGTGGCCCGTTCATCCTGTTGATCATATCCTTTGATGCACAGAAGTTTTAAATTTTGCTATAGTCCAATTGCATCTTCTGCTTTGGTGTAAAATCATGAAATTATTGCAAAATCCCATGTCATAAAGATCTTCCTTCACGTTTTTTTCTAAGAGTCTTTGGTTTCAGTTTCACATTTAGGCCCTTTATTCATTTTGTGTTGATTTTTGTATATGGTGTAAGGTTAGGGTCCCATTTATCTTTTTTGTGATGTGGATCTGAAATTTTCCCATCACCACTTGTTGAAAACACTGTCCTTTCACAATGACGTGGTCTTGGAACCCTTGTTGAAAGTCATCTGACCATGTATGCAAGGATTTATTTCTGCACTCTCTATTCTATTTCATTGGTCTATATGTCTGTCTTAATGCCAACACAACACTGTTTGGATTACTGTAGTTTTGTATCAAATGTTGCAGTCAAGAGGTGTAGGACCTTATTCTTCTTTTTCAGCATTATTCTTCTTTTTCTAGATTGTTTTGACTATATGGGGTCCCTTGAGACGCCTTATGAATCTCTGGTGGATTTTTCTATTTCTGCAAAATGAACCTTTGGGATTTTGACAGGAATTGCATTAACTGTATAGATCATTTTCTGTAGTATTGACATATTAACAATATTAAGTCTTCCAATCCATGAACACAGATGTCTTCCCATTTCTTTGTGTCTTCTTTAATTACTCTTAGCAGTGTCTTATAATTTTCAGCATACATTCCTTAGTCCCTGTAGTTAATTTTATTCCCAAGCATTTTATTATTTTTGATGCTATTGTAAATGGAAATATTTTCTTTTTTTAAATTATTATTAATGTTTATTTTTGAGAGAGGAAAAAGAGAGAGAGAGAGAGAGGGAGGGAGAGAGAGAACAAGTGAGGGAGTGGCAGAGAGAAAGGGACACAGAATCTGAAGCAGGCTGCAGGCTCTGAGCTGTTAGCACAGAGCCCGACATGGGGCTCAAACCCACAAACCATGAGATCATGACTTGAGCTGAAGTTGGACACTTAACTGACTGAGCCATCCAGGTGTCCCTTAAATGGAAATGTTTTCTTAATTTCCTTTTGGATGATTTATTGTTAGTGGATGGAAGTACAATGGAGTTTTGTGTGTTGGTTTTGTATCCTGCAATTGTGCTGAATTCATTTATTAGTTCTGAGGGGAATGTTCTTTACAGTGGAATTTCAGGTGCTGAAATTGAATTGAGAATAAGGAATTTGTTCCATGCATTCATGTAGGCCCCAAATGTTCAAGCATGTATAGGAATATTAACCTCATAATGGAATCACTTTATATCTTTAATACATCAGTGCCTTACAAAATGTAGTTTAAAAGAGACATGAAAGTATAACGTCTTTGTGAGAATAAATATTCTAATGTATGATGATGGTGTGCTGAATAAGATACAGAATTTGTAATTGCATGATGAGTTTTTAATGCACTGTTTAGCTAGTAATTGAGAATACTCAGCTAGAAGAAAACAAGGTCTGTCCTATTTGTATATATTTTTATTTGAGGATAGTTGACACACATTATATTAGTTCCAGGCATACAACATAGTGATTTGACAAGTCTAAACATTTTGCTGTGTTCACAAGTGTAGCTAGCATCTGTTACCATACAAAACACTATTACAATATCACTGACTCTATTCCTTATGCTCTGTCTTTTATCATCGTGATTTATTCATTCCATAAGTGGAAGCCTGTATCTTCCACTCACATTCACACATTTTGCCCATTCCCCACCCCCTCCCCTCTAGCAACCATCAGTTTGTTGTTTACATTTGTGAGTCTCCAGCAGCTTTATTTTTAACAGCCCCCAAATGGGACTAACCGAAATGTACATTAGTAGATGAGTAAATGAACAAATTCTTTTATATCTCTGTAATAGGATGCTACTTAGCAACAAAAAGGAACAAACTTTTGATACTTACAACCATGGAAGAATTTCAGAAAAACTATGCTGAGGAGAAGGCAGACAAAAGAGTACATGTGATTCTGCTTATGCAAAATTATAAATTATGTGAACTATTCATGACAGAAGTGTTGCCTGAAATGGGGGTGGGAGAGGGTTGAGAGACGGATTGCAAAGAGACATGAGGAAGGTTTTGAGGATGATGCATATGTTCATTACTTTGACTGTGGTGATGGCTTCACAAATATATATATATTTATATGTTAAATCTTATAAAATTGCTCACTTTAAATTGGTGCAGTTTATTTTTATGTCAGTTACAAATCAATAAAGCCATTAAAAATCCAAATTTAAGAGATCTCTGTTCTCAATGTTGTACAAGTCTTCTGGTGTCACTCAAAATGAGAAACACTTTTCCTCTAGGTTCTCATTGGCTTAAACTGTTTTTTTTTTTTTTTTGATAGTGTAGATAACGACTTTCTGCATCCACGTGCTATCCTGCTTATTTTCAAACCAGTGTCATCTCAGTCTATCTGGCATTCTCCCTGCCATACCTGTATAGAAGTTGATAGCTGCTTGTCCCAAATTCCTTCCTAGCATAGTTTTGAGGCCGGTTGTGACAATTTGACTTGGAAAGTGGAGAGGAAGGGAAGGGACACGTGAACCAAAACAATATCCACTCTTGAATTTCTTACTCCCCTCTGCACGTGGGAAACCACTACATTGTTGTCTCTGGACTCATGAAGCTCCTTGATGTGAATCCATGGACAGTGGCCTTCAACAGACAGTGTGAGCTAAGCTTCTGTCTCTGTGTTTAGAGATACATGTGTACAGAGCTACAGAAGATGTGTCCCTCTCCAGAACTTTATCTTGATAATACTGATCCCTTACCTTGTGGGGAGAAATTATTTCATTCAAGGTTGGCAAGAAAATGTAACAAATGGATGACAGTCAGAAGCATCTTTGAGCCTAAAACTTGTTAATAGTATAGGTTTAGTATTTGTTGCCTATTTCACATTTAACAGCCACCTTATATTTACATCAACAAACAGTGAGAGAATGAGAATCTCTGATCATTCAATAGGGATTCAACAACTTCATTTATGACGTTTCTTCTGTGTAGAACTCATATATTCACTTTTTACTGGTTTGGAAAACCGGGAATATTTGACTATTAAAATATTTGTTTACAAAATAGGGTGACTTTTCTTCTGAAAGCTTTTGTTAAGAAGATAGTAATCCTTACAATTGGTATTATTTTAGGACCAAGAAATACTATATTTCAGATAAAGGCCACATGTTCACTATTTCTGTTTAAGAAATATTTAGTAAGTATTGGGGTGCCTGGGTGGCTCAGTCGGTTAAACATCCGACTTTGGTTCAGGTCAGGATCTCGCGGTCCGTGAGTTTGAGACCTGCGTCGAGCTCTGTGCTGACAGCTCAGAACCCGGAGCCTGCTTCGGATTCTGTGTCTCCCTCTCTCTCTGTCCCTCGCCTGCTCACACTCTATCTCTGTCTCTGTCTCTCTCTCTCAAAAATAAATAAACATTAAAAAAATATTTAGTGAATATTAAAAAAGGACAGCCACTGTTCTAACATTGGGGTACAGTGTTGAAAAACACAGAACCACTCAGTAATGACTTGACTTCTTATTACTTTCTCTGTATTCAATCCCAGCCATTTTCTGGCAGTCGCTGGATTATAGGCTGGCCCACAGTGGATACGTGAAAACATAAAGTACAGAATTAAAATGTGTTAGAAGGTTGTTATCTTCAGCTACAGAAATAATGCTCTGGGATACTCTGTTAAAGAACTTCCACATTAGGTAGTGACCTAAGAACAAAATAGACCTGAGAGGTCAGGATTGCTGCTGTTCAGATTTCCAAGTGCCACCTGAAGACTGCCATGTGCCTCATAAAGTCAGGGACAAAGACATCTTGCTGACTCTGGGAGGACTCTGGCCACCATGCATCCCATTTCAGTCCCCGTCCAGCAGGGGGTGCAGCTTCCTAACACAAACACCTTTCCTGAGAAATGTGGGCTTCCACTGATCATTGCTCTGTCTCTCCAATGCTTCTTCCTGCTACCAATGAAGCACATTAGCTAGGTGACACTCTAGAGATGAACTCTTCTCCAGGCTTCGTGACTGTGGTACTTTTGATGCTTGGTAAGTAAAATGCCTCTTAAAATTTGGATTCTTTCTTCTGTTCTGTCAGGAAAACATATAAGTATAAATTTATCCAGGACGTTTATGTCCAAGGTAACACAGGTCTCTTTTCTTTTTTCCCAGGACAAACCCACGGAGACTCAGTGACCCAGATGGAAGGCCCAGTGACCCTCTCCGAAGGGGAGTACCTGACTATAAACTGTACTTATTCAACAACAGGGACCCCCACTCTTTTCTGGTATGTCCAGTATCCCGGAGAAGGTCCACAGCTCCTCCTGAAAGCCTTCAGGGACATGGAGAAGGGAAGTCACAAAGATTTTGAAGCCACCTACAACAGGAAATCCAAAACCTTCCATTTGGAGAAATCCTCAGTGCAAGTGTCAGATTCGGCTGTGTACTACTGTGCCCTGAGTGACACAGTGACAGAGTCTGCAGGGGGAGCTGAGCGCAAACTCTGAGCAGAACAGGAGCCCAGATGCTGAGCGTCTCTGACTGATCCACTGTGGTTCCAGCACAGTGTATGGTGGTTTGTTCCTCAGTGTCTGCTTGATACAAAAGTCATACAAATGGCTAGAGCATGGGAACCAGAAGGTGCTGAGGTCCAGCCCCAGCAGGTCCAGGGGTTCCCGAAGGATAAACGGCATTGGCGAAATAACAAATGGACACAGACAACAGCAGTGTGTTAGACTGGCTGCTTTATTGTGGCAAACGTGTCATTATATTTGTTAGCAATTTCCTGGTAGCGTGCATCACCTACGTTTCTCGGCATTACCTAATTCTAAAAATGTTCCTTTGTGTAAGCACCCATTAAGGAACATTATGTTTATTTTCCTGTTATGTTCCCTCCTGCCCTTTTGGTTATAGATTAATTTATTCATATTACTTTCATTATGTATCTACGTTTATTTATAGTCTGTAAAACGTTTGCTTTGCTATTTGCATGAAAGGTCATCTAGCACTCAACACCTCAAGTGGAACATTTACAGGGACATGACTTCTTTTTTTTTTATTTTTTTAAAAACTTTTTTTTAAATATTTATTTTTGAGACAGAGAGACAGAGCATGAATGGGGGAGGGTCAGAGAGAGGGAGACACAGAATCTGAAGCAGGCTCCAGGCTCTGAGCTGTCAGCACAGAGCCCGATGCGGGGCTCGAACTCACGGACCGTGAGATCATGACCTGAGCTGAAGTCAGACGCTTAACCAACTGAGCCACCAAGGTGCCCCCGAAATAAAATACTTAGAAAAAATAATGGTTGATTAAAAATACACATTTATCTCTTGATTTTCTCTAAAACTCTATTCAAGAGATGGTAAAAACATCCCACAGAGCAGAAATCCACAAAACCAAACAGAAACAGAAAAGAAGCTATCAGCAGACCGTGATGCCAACAAATTTTAGAGAATGAGCAGTATAGGCAGAAATGCAAACTTGTGTGAGAGACTTGATAAAGAAGAAAACGAGGCCCAGTGCAGAAATACCACTGTGTGTGCTGGGCCCTCCGGGAAGGCCGAGGGAAAAGAAACCCCACATATTTTTGAATATTTTGAATAACTGAGGAGGAGGATGTTGCCTGTGTTGGTACATGCGTGTATGCCTGCATGCACACACGTGTGTGTGTGTGTGTGTGTGTGTGTGTGTGTGTGTGTGTGTGTACTGATCGTATTGGCGCATAGGGAAGGAAAATAAGTGGACCGCGAGAGAAAATTCATAAGGAACAGAACAGCCATGCACTCCACGGCCCTTTATAACAAGCAATGATCACTTTCTAAACTAGCAGAAAACTGGAAGTTGATTTTTGAGGAATTGAGAAGAGCACATAAAAAATTTCCTTCCAAATCTGTGTTATAAGCTTTCTGATTTTTGCTTATCAGTTATGCTTTCTTTTACTTAAAAATTTTTTTCCCTTCCTCCCTCTAACCCCACTGTAACCACCGATCTTTTTACTGTCCCCATAGTTCTGTCTTTTTCAGAATGTCATATAGTAGGTATCAAACAGCATGCAGCCTTTTCAGATTGGCTTCTTGCACCTAGAAATACGCATCTCACTTTCCTCCCATCTTTTCATGGCTGATGGCTCATTTCTCTTTTTTTTTCATATTTCTTTAATAATATCAAACAATGATTTTTAGAATTAGAGTAAATCCATATACTCGTGTATCTATGTTGCTAAATTGGATTGAACTTGGTCTATGATATTTTTATCTATGAAAATAAGTATTTCCTTCAGTGATAATGATAATTTCAGAATGTTTTGTGTTATGGACTGGATGTGTTCTGCCAAAATTCATACGTTGAAGCTCTAGCCCCCGGTGTGATGGTATTAGGAGGTGTGGCCTTTGGGAGGTTATTAGATTTAGATAGGGTCATGAAAATGGGACTTCCATGATGGGATTAGTGTCCTTATAAAAAGAGGAAGAGATATGAGAGCTTCTTCTCACCACCAACTGAAGGGGTCCATCTATAAGCCCTAAGGAAGGAGTTCACCAGGAACTAATCTGCCAGCAGTTCGATCTCGGACTTCCCAGCTTTCAGAACCGTGAGTAACAAATATCTGTTGTTTAAGCAACACAGTCTATGGTGTTTTGTTACAGCAGTCCTAGATGACTAAGGCATTCTGATAAAACAAACTTTTTTCCAAATATTTCTTAAATAGTTTAAATTACTGTAAAGATATTTTAATTCATATACCACTGGCTGAAAAATCCTTTATTCTGTGGGAATCTTAAGGCTGACCTTTGTTTCCTTAGACTTCTGTTTTTAAAGTTATTTAGACATTAGGTGACAGCTCATTTCTTTTTAGCACTAAGTTTCCATTGTTTGGACATACCATAGTGTATTTACCCATTCTTCTACTGAAGGACACCATGGTTAGTCAAGCAAGCCAGTCATATTATATAGATAGTGAAGTTGGGGTGGGCAGAAGAGGAACAGTGTGTAAAGTTCATCTCAGGTTTTCAATTCTGCCATTCCATATAAACTTCAGCAGACATCTAGAGTCTATAGCTCTATAAATCCATGATGAAGATAATTCTTTGAGCACAGGTACCAGGATAGGAATATTTCTGGGCATTATAACCATGGAAACTGAACATAAAATATCCCATTATCTGCTTTCAATTTTTTGACTATTATGATTAAAATTCCCTAGTCCAACTGATAAGAAAATTATTTCAATACCCCCACTATCCTACCTTTTCATATATCTTGGCTGAGAGTAGAGTGAACAAGAATGAAGAGAAGAGATAAAAATAAGGAACAAAAATATAGTGCAATATTTACTTTGATCGGCAACATGGGGCCTGGCCAGAATCAGCTGTGTGGGTGAGAGGGGGGCCAAAAATTGCACAGGAAAGGTACAGAGCTGGAAATTAAATCAGAGTGAACGTTTTGTAGACATCCTATTTTTTACCAACTAAATTCCGGTTGGAATCATTTTCTATTTTGTCTTTCTTTGTTTCTAGAACTTTCCTGATATCAAGAAACTGTATTTACTTCTGTAATACACTAGTTTTTCTTTATCAGTATTTTTATACAACTGAATTTTTACATTGTTTGCCAAACTATTCAATTTGGGGAATGGAGCCACTCTTCAAGGATGTGTAATTCATTGAGAAACTGACTCTTCCAGAAATATCATTCATCCTTCCTCAGTCACAAACCCACAAATGTCTTAGATAACATGTTTTAAGAAAAAAAAAAAAACCTTATACAGTCATGTATTGGAAATATCTCCCCTACCTCCTGCACTGTTGGCAAGCACAATTTTGGAGAGATTACTGTGCACAAAGATTACGGTGTATGTGCTCCTTCAAATATGTATTTTTGTATTCTTTAGGGAAATACCTAAGTGTGCAATTGCTGGATCATAGGGTAGTTCTAATTTTAGTTTCTTGAGAAACCTCCATACTGTTCTCCAGAGTGGCTGCACCAGTTTGCATTCCCACCAGCAGTGCAAAAGAGTCCCCCTTTCTCCACATCCTCGCCAGCATCAGTTGTTTCTTGTGTTGTTAATTTTAGCCATTCGGACAGGTGTGAGGTGTATCTCATCATAGGTTTGGTTTATATTTTTCTGATGATGAGTAATGTTGAACATCTTTTCATGTGTCTGTTAGCCATCTGGGTTTCTTCTTTGGAAAAGTGTCTGTTCGTGTCTTCTGCCCATTTCTTAAGTGAGTTATTTGTTTTTCGAGTGTTGAACTTGATAAGTTCTTCATAGATTTGGATAGTAACCCTTTATCAGATGTATCGTTTGCAATATCTTCTCCAATTCCAGAGGGTGCCTTTTAGTTTTGTTGATTGTTTCCTTCACTGTGCAGGTTTTTATCTTGATGAAGTACCAATAGTTCATGTTTGCTTTTGTTTCCCTTGCCTTCGACGACATGTTAGTAAGAAGTTACTGTGGCTGAAGTCAAAGAGGTTGCTGCCTCCATTCTCCTCTAGGATTTTGATGGTTTCCTGTCTCAAATTTAGGTCTTTCATCCATTTTGAATTTATTTTTGTGTATGGTATAAGAAAGTGGTCCAGTTTCATTCTTCTGCATGTTGCCTTCCAATTTTCCCATATGTTGAAGAGACTTTTTTTTCAATTGGATATTCGTTCCTCCTTTGTTGATGAATTAACCATATAGTTGTGGGTCCATTTCTGGGTATTCTGTTGTGTTCCATTGATCTGCGTGTTTGTTTTTGTACCAATACCATACTATCTTGATGACAACAGCTTTGTAAGATAGCCTGAAATCCAGAATCGCAATGCTTCCAGTTTTATTTTTCTTTTTCAGGATTGCTTTGGCCATTCAGGGTCTTTGGTGGTTCCATGCAAATTTTAGTATTGTTTGGTGTAGCTCTGCAAAAAATGCTGGTGGTATTTTGATGGAGATTGAATTCATCTTAAACATTTTAAGTGTTGTGTTGTAACTTGAATTCTGAGTCTGATATATTTTTTAAAAACTGATTTCTCAGTGAAACTCATTAGTCTACTTTTATATGACACCTCATTTCTAACAGGCTCTGGGAAGAATACACCATCATAGGTTTGGGAAGGAAGAAATATATTGTGCAGAACTTTTCATACCTCAGAAAACAGAAGGAACACATAAATTAGTTCTTGGAGGGGCCTCCAGGGGACGATGCTGCACAAACTAGAGATCTTGTTGCTCAACATCATCTGCTCACGCCCTCCCCCCTGCAGCTGGCTGAGCTCTTTGCAGACAGAGACAGGGACAAGAATCATCCATCAGAAAGCTCCAGGCTCATCTCAGCAGCTTTTGCATTTTTATCTCAGCAAGGAACCTGTCCAACTTTACTTTCTCCACCCTTCTTATGTCCGAGGGCTTGGTTTCCTCAGCCAGTTTCCTGTCTGCTCAGGGGAGATTTTCCTGAGAAGAGCCCACTGCCTTTCTACTGCTCGGCCATGTTCCTGTTGCTTATCTCAACACTGGGGATATTTGCCCTGCGTGAGTAAAATTTCATATTAGTCTATAGTTCTACAGATTCAACTGGAAATACTGACTTTTCATTGTGAAGTGTGCACTGCTTTCACTGATACAACACTGATTTTGCAGGAGACACCGGAGCCCAGTCAGTGACACAGCCTGATGTCCATGTCACTGTCTCTGAAGGAGCCCCTCTGGAGCTGAGGTGCAACTATTCCTATAGTGGAACTCCTTATCTCTTCTGGTACATGCAGCACCCCAACCAAGGACTCCAGTTTCTACTGAAGTACTTTTCAGGGGACACCCTGGTTAAAGGCATCAAAGGTTTTGAGGCTGAATTTAAGAACCATGAAACCACCTTCCACCTGAGGAAATCCCGAGGCCTTGGCAGCAATGCGGCCAAGTACTTCTGTGCTGTGCGTGACACAGTGTCTGGGACTGCAGGGGGAGCTGAACACAAACCACCATGGTAGGGGAGTTTTTGGAGACTGACGGTCTCTTCCTGTGGTATTATCAGAGATCTCTTGCTGTATGATGCCAAATGAGGCAAATAGAGCTGAGCAGACTCAGATATTTCTATATAATTCTACAACTCCATGTCTGATAAACTTAATTTAGCAGGTTTTTGGTCTTTGTAGAAACTACATGATAATAAATAGTATTACAGAATGATGGAGAAGATAGTGTTCTGATCATATAATACCAGGATGCTTAAAGACTGGCCTTGAGGTTGACCGCCTACGAAGTTAACTATATGAGTTTTCATTTATCATTTCTTCTGTCAGCCAACCCAGAAAACAAAACATGAACTCCTCATGTTCTTTCCCTGAAAAGTTTGCCTGCTTGTTTCTTTCATCATTCACAGATCATCTTCTTGGAATTTTTTTCCCCCTAGATCTTCCTGTGTTGGTCAGAATGTGTCAGAATATTATGTTTGAGTGTCAATTCCTTTATCTAAGAGGGACTCTGAAAATTTTTAATGTATTATTTACTTACTTACTTACTTAATTTTAGGGGGTGGGGCATGAACAGGAGAGGGGCAGAGAGATGGAGAGACAGAATGCTAAGCAGGCTCCATATTATCAGTGCAGAGCCCATTGCGGGGCTGGAACTCACAAAGCGTGAGATCATGACCTGAGTTGAAATCAAGAGTTGGACATTCAACCAACTGAGCCACTCAGGCACCCCTTCTTTTAGTAATTTAAATTCTACAAATCTTCACCAGAAATTTGTGGATATAATCTCTTTTGCTGCTTCCAGCTATGGACATTTTTTTTTCTTCTTGCTTTTTCTCCTGTTCTTGTTTGATTTCATAGTTGGAATATTAGAGTTTGAATCTTATATGTTAACAACATTATAATTAATGATGTAGTAATTTTAACAATGCCAAACTCTGCTAGAAATATTGATAAGAATTGCAGTGAATACTAGGTGTCACTGGACCCAGTATAAACTTATAACCCATAATAAAATTGTTTTGTGCTAGGATGGAAAGAACTGTGTAAGAAGTTTTATGGCCCTTGTGTTCTTGAAGTCTTAGAGATAACAAATATTCCGCAGAAAGGGGAGAAAGATAAAGAGGAAGCTTTCTAGCTGCTTCTTGGTTTATGCTATAATGTGTGAAAAGTGCCCAGCAGCCCTCAAAATATAGAGAGACTAAGTAGATCATCACTAACGATACATCAGAAGATCAATGGTAATTTTTAGGATGTGGTGATATGGTTATGTGTAATAAATGTGTTTGAGTGATTGCTGGAAGGGTACAAGGAAAGTAAACACTGGTGTTGGAGACATAAAATCTGGAATAAGGAATTTGTATTCTTTTAATGTCCTTCTCCTTCCCTCCTTCCCTTTTAATTTTTGGACCATAATCTCTCTACCTCTATTTTCAGGTGACACTATCATCAGCTCAAGTACATTGCCCAAAGGGACTGTGGTGGGCGCTTTTTTCAGATTAGTAGGAGAAGGAGAATTACTAATGTTTTTGATTCCGAACTCAAAGTGAGTTTGAAGAAGAATAGGATTTATATCAAGGACCCTGAGCAGTTAGGAGATCATACCCCCACCTTCCCAACCCTAACTCTACCTGAAAAATCAAAGTACTCTGTCCTTCTCTTTCCCTTTCTGCTTTTATTATTAGTTATTTATTTATATGATTATGTATTTTTTATGTTTATTAATTTTTGAGAGAAAGAGACAGAGCATGAGTGGGGGCGGGGCAGAAAGGGAGGGAGACACAGAATTCGAAGCAGGCTCCAGGCTCTGAGCTGTCAGCACAGAGCCCAATGTGGAGCTTGAACTCATGAGCCATGAGATCATGACCTGAGCCGAAGTTGGATGCTTAACTGACTGAGCCACCCAGGCGCCCCAGGTTACATATGATTTTTATGAGGAAATTTCTACAATAAAGAATTATATTAAGAATAATGTGGGAATCCTGAGTTATTTTATCAATCAAACTAATAATTCTGACTTTTCATGTAATTAGCCAGCCTTACCCCATACCTCAACACTCAGAAGTGGCTGGCCTAATTGAAAGACATAATATCTTACTGAAGACTGAGTTACAATGCCAGTTGGGAGATACACCCTGACTGATGAGACTTTGTTAGTAGAAATTAACATGTGCTTCAAATCAGAGAAATTTATGTTACTTTATGCATTACTGTCTTTCACATAGCCAGAATCCATGGGCCCTGGAATCAAAACATAGATGTGGAAGTGGCTTCTCTTACTATTACAGCTAATAACCCACTATCAGACTTTGAGATTTCCATACTGGCAACTTTATGCTATGTGGATTTGGAGATCTTAGTCTTTAGGGAAGAATTCTTTTGCCAGGAGACAAAAAAAAAAAATCTCTCTACTCAATGGATGATAAGTATAACTCCTGGATATTTTGAGCTTCTCAGTCATTGAACCATAAAGAAAAATATCTATTGGCTGGAGTGGTTGATCTTGATTAACAAGAAGATATTGGGTTGCTTCTACACAATGGAAGAAAGAATACTATGTTTGGAGCCTGTTAGTACTTTCATGCTCAGTGGTGAAGCTTAATGGAAAACTATAGTTACCTAAACAAAACTGGTTGAGGGCAAGGCAAATATAGAGATTGATTAAGGAAGCAATAGATGTCAGTCATAGCCTCGTGACCAATTACAGAAACAAAGTTGTAGTACTTTTAAATTTATTTTTTTTAATGTTTATTTATTTTTGAGACAGAGAGAGACAGAGCATGAACAGGGGAGGGGCAGAGAGAGAGGGAGACACAGAATTGGAAGCAGGCTCCAGGCACAGAGCCCGACGCAGGGCTCAAACTCACAGACCCTGAGATCGTGACCTGAGCCGAAGTTGGAAGCTCAACCGACTGAGCCACCCCAGGCGCCCCAAAGTTGTAGTACTTTTAAAAAGTGAAGTATAATGAACATATAATGTTATATTAGTTTCATATATACA
This sequence comes from Leopardus geoffroyi, assembly GCF_018350155.1. Lineage (NCBI taxonomy): Eukaryota > Metazoa > Chordata > Mammalia > Carnivora > Felidae > Leopardus > Leopardus geoffroyi. The sequence continues at coordinate 72,773,254 of NC_059337.1, forward strand.
ACATATGGATTCAACAATTCTATACATCATTCAAAGCTCACCATGTGAAGTATAGGCAAAGTCATAGTACTTTTGCATATTTTGTATTTTCTTGTTATATATGTATGCTTACTTGTATGTGCTAAATCTTTCCTGCTACTATCTTTCCCATTTTCATTTTATATACAACCTTTTGGAAATTAACTTTACACTTTAGCTTATAGGTAACAGAATTTTTTAGAGGGGCTCTGAATCTGAAGAGTTATTAATATCATCAGTGATGGCACAATTGTATCCAGGCATCTCCTCATTTTGGGGAAAGGGTGAGAAGTTTTTTTTTCACTTGCCAAGAAGGATAGCAGTATCCGGAAGGAGGTAAAAATATTGAATTGTTTTGTTGTTACATGTGTTTCAAATATGTGTAGAAGTTTACATATAGAAGCTGAGTAGTCAAAGGGGTGGGAGAGATTTATTAACTCTCAGCTCCAAATTCATCTTTTGCTTGTTCTTAAAAATAGATTTGGTCCCTTCAAATATTTTCTTTGCCAGTTGGCGCAACTTTAAAATTTTCAGTAGCAAGTGCAGGAAGAGAGGGATTTGTCTCCTTGTCTGTGTTCCCTCTGGCAAGCTCCTGCAGCATGGGGGCGTCTCCAGCGACCAGCTCATGCCAGCACCTGCACCAGCTTCCTGCAGGGCAGTGTTCAGCAGCACCCAGGGGGACAGCAGCTTCCCTTAGCACCCCCATTTTTAGGTGGGTGTGTAGAAGAATGCCTCCCATAAGACATGTCCTTGTAAACATCTTTTCCCAGCATCCCAAAGGATGGTTTTCTGGCAAGTTCTCAAGGGTGGATTTCCAGCAAGGTCCACTGTTACCGCACCATAGTGACTTCTCTGCCATCCAGTGAGCCACAAGTGTGTCTTCTCCAAGGTCTGAGTCTCAGCCCTGGAGTGGATGGGAACCTCTTCCTGCATATTGTATCCCAGTCGTGGGAGCAGTGGCTACACTTTACATCCCCTATTCCTGTAGGATTCCTCTTTCCTTCCTACTAGCCATTCCCTTTTTACTCCAATATTCTGTTGTAGTTAATAATTCTTTTAGGTTTCCCCTAGTCAATTTATTGTGCAGTTTCTCTCTCCTGAATGGACCACTTTTGTTCATTCACCAGGACACTCAAGCAGCTGGAGAGCATCCCCCATTTTCTCTTCCCCAACTCTTCCTGAGACGTCAAAGCAGATTCGACTTCTTTACTGTTTTATATGATTATTATATAAATATGAGAAACTTCCCATGATAAAGGATTATATAAAGGGGATTTTGGAAATATTATATGAATCACTATTGAGTTATCAGTGAATTTAATTTCAATTTTTCCCATTTTGTCTATATTTGACCAGAAATTCATTATAGCACAGAGGCAAATTCTAATCAACTTTGGCAATATTTTATTTTAACTAAAACAAATGATCATTCATTGACTAATGAGAATGTGTCTGGAGATGGTAATTCCTAGTCATATTCTTGCATTAACTCCCTTATCCATCCTTATTTCTGATTTTTTCTGTCTTTTAAATAGGATGGAAAGGCAAAGAGAATATTAAAACAATCTGAAGAAACAATACTCCATTCACCTCAGCAAGATTTTATGTGTCCCCTTCCAGTCATCCTCTTCCTGACAACAATGACTGCTCTTATTGCTATCACCGAAGATTGATTTTAACTGTTCTAGAACTTTAAATCCAGGAAATCATATGGTAGGGACTCTTTTGTACCTTGTTTCTTTCATTAAACAAGATTCACCCATGCTCTTGTGTGTATCAGTCGCTCATTACTTCCTCTTCCTAAGTATCCTACTATCTGAATATATCACACTTTGTTTATTCACATCTGTATCCACCACTGGCTGGACACTAGATCTGTTAAGGGTGAAATCTTTAATTCCATTCATAAAGTTTCAAAGTACAGACTACCTTCGATTTTTATATTCTGTTGGTGCAAGAGTAGAGTGTGTCTCTAAAACATTTTAGCCAAGACATGTATCTTAGATACCTTTATTTAAAGACTCATGTTGGGGTGCCTGGCTGGCTCAGTGGGTGGAGCATGTGACTCTTGATCTCAGGGTTGTAAGTTCAAGCCCCATGTTGGGTGTAGAGATTACTTAGACAAAAAGACCCAGGCATAACATTAATTTTGCTATTTAATATACCCCTAATTTGCCAATAAAAACCTAACATATGGTATGCTCTCTTACTTAGTAAAGTTTCACATATTGCTCAAGATGTGGATATCTGAATTTTAGTTTCCTGTGCCATGGCTTTCCATTACAATGCAAGCTGATCCCCCCTCTGCAATTTGTTTTCCTGATGAGGGCCATTGCCTCTCCTTAGAGTTGAAATTTAATTCAAGTGGCACAAATATATGATATCTTATTGTCTGTGTTAAAAAGTTTGAAGGTAAATGGCACATCCTAACACTTTGATATATAGTTGACCCTTGAACCGCGTGGGGAAGAAGGAAATGTGTGACCACCAACCCCCTGCACAGCATCCCTGACTTTCCCTCTGCCTGGAGTCATTTTCACCTACTAGCTTCATGACACATTCATTCACTTTTTCATAATTTAAGCTCCTAGAGAAACATGTGCACATATGAATATAGAAGAATGCTCAGAAGGGTTTATTGTTGTTGTGTATTTCATAGATTAAAAAAAATCAACCTCTTAATACTTCTTCAATAGAGGAAGGGATGTATAAATGGTGGTATATTCCTAACATGGAAATAATGCAACAGAAGGATATATGTGTGTTAATATAATAAGACCCCTAAGATTTATTACTGAGTTTAGTTTCTTTCTTCCCTTTTAAAGAGAGAGCAAGCTGGGCGAAGGGCAGATGGTGAGAAGAGAGAGAGAGAGAGAGAGAGAGAGTCTTAAGCAGATTCCAAGCTCAGCATGGAGCCCAAAATGGGGCTCGACCCCATGAGCCGAAATCAAGAGTTGGGTGCTCAACTGACTGAGCCACCCAGACACCCCTATTATTGAGTTTATAAAGCAAGTTACAGAAAGGTATGCACATTATGTGTCATTTTGTATTAAAAACCTGTAAATAAAGCTATATTATATATTTTCTATGGATTCTTATATTTGGGACATGTGTGTAAATCTACAGTAAAACACCTGGAATCATCAACTCCAAATTAGTGAATAATGAAAAGGTAAAAATTGAGAGTTGTAGTCATAGGGGATTTTAGTCTTTATGTAATGTTTCATTCCTGTAGTAATTCATGCATTCATGAATTCCTCTTAAAATTAACAACAAGTAATAAGCTATCATAAAGGTTTATGTTTTCCTCTATGCTTCTCATCAAAAAGGCAGAAAAAAGAGAACAATCATCTTCTTCATAAACTTTGTCCAATCACCCCACATGCAAGTGTTTCTCCCTCCTCTGTGATAATAAAGCTTTTAGTTCATTCTCCTCTTAGGGTCCTGCTCTTTGACTCTACTCTATTTATGTGTAACGGCCTTCCTGGTAGACTGTAACCTACTGTCTCATCTCTTTTACATATTCTTAACACCTGGTAAATTGCCTCATTTATGGTAAAATTTCAGCAAATGTTTATGCATTTATTCTGCACTAGGTAGAACAACTCAAATAGCACAAGATGAGAATTGCCAAATTGTCTTACGTTATTGTCTTCCATGAAATTCCATTTTATTTTATTTCATTATTTTTAAATTTTTTTAATGTTCATTTATTTTTGAGAGAGAGAGAGAGAGACAGAGTGTGAGCAGAGAAGAGGCAGAGAGTGAAGGAGACACAGAATCTTAAGCAGGCTCTAGGCTCTGAGCTGTCAGCATAGAGCTTGATATGGGGCTCGAACCCACTAACTGTGAGATCATGACCTGAGCTGAACTCGGCTGCTTAACCCACTGAGCCACCCAGATGCCCCATGAAATTCCATTTTAAAAGTAGGATTTAGGGGCACCGGGGTGGCTCAGTCGGTTAAGCAGCCGACTTTGGCTCAGGTCGTAATCTCACAGTTGGTGAGTTCGAACCTGGTGTGGGACTCTGTGGCTGACAGCTCAGAACCTGGAGCCTGCTTCAGATTCTGTCTTCCTCTCTCTCTACCCCTCCCAGCTCATGCTCTCTCTCTCAAAAATAAATAAACATTAAAAAAATTTTTTTTTAAAGTAGGATTGGTTTACTTTTAATCCCCATTCAGTCTAAGCAGTTACTTTGTTTCCTGGTCATCTGCTTCATGAGGAAGCATGGAAGAATGGAGCTGGGGTCTGTGCCTGCTGAGTTGCTTGGTCTGAAGTGGCCTTTGTGAACTGTTTTGGTCCACTAGGGGGCACTCTAGGCTTTAAAAGAAACAAAGATTTTTTTTTTTTTCCCCGATAGTAAGAGAGTTGAACAATTATAAAGAACAGAAAACATGTAAGCCAATGAAATTATAGATAGCAAAGGTGGGGGGGGGTGGGAAATGGGCAAACATACTTGTGTAAGGTTCATCTCAGATTTTCAGAGTTGCCATTCCATATAAACTGCAAAAAGTTGTAGGCTATTTCTCTGTCAGCCACGGTGAGAATGATTGTCTGAGCACGGTACGTAAATAAAAACATTTCTTGGTACTCATGAGGTAGCTTAACAGAAAACATCCCCTGACGTGTTTTCAATTTTTAAATTGTTATGAATAAAATCCCCAGAACCACGGACCTAGAAATTATTTCAATACCCCAGATATCCTACCTTCTTATATATCCTGGGTGAGAATGGAGGAACAAGAATGAAGAGAAGAAGAAAAAAGAACAAAAAAAATAAAGAACAAAAATAGAAGGAAAGGGGGATGACAGAATTTACTCTGACCAGTACTGTGTGGCCTGGCCAGAATAACCTGTGTGGGTGAGCAGGGTGTCCAAGAGTTACACGGGAAAGGTAGAGAGGTGGAAATTAAATCAGGGTAGACATTATGCAGACATCTTATTTTTCACCAACCAAATTCTGGTTGGAATCATTTTCCTCATCTTCTTTTTTTAAATGCTTATTTATTGGGGCGCCTGGGTGGCTCAGTTGGTTGAGCGTCGACTTCGGCTCAGGTCATGATCTCGCGGTTTGTGAGTTTGAGCCCCGCGTCTGGCTCTGTGCTGACAGCTCAGAGCCTGGAGCCTGCTTTGGGCTCTACGTCTCCTTCTCTCTCTGCCCCTCCCCCGCTCATGCTCTGTCTCTCTCTCTCTCTCTGTCAAAAATAAATAAACATTAAAAAAAATTTAAATAGTTGGAAGAAACAAAAAAAAATTAAATGCTTATTTATTTAAGAGGAGAGTGCAAACATTAGAGGGCTAGAGAGGGAGAGAGAGAATAGCAAGCAGGCTCCATATTCAGTGAAGAGCCCACCTTGGGTTTGAACACATGAATCATGAGATCATGACCTGACCCAAAATCAAGAGTCATACGGTTTACCACCAAGCCACCCAGGCGCCCTTGGAATCATTTTCTGTGCAGATGGTGACTGTATGTCTTGGTTTCTAGAACTCTCCTGATTTCAGGAAATTATTTTTACTTCTGCAAAACAGAATGCATGCTATCAGATAGTTTTCCTTAGTCAGAATTTTCGTATCACTGAATTCTAACATCGTCTGTCTAACTATGCAATTTGGGAAATGGGGTCACTCTTCTCTATGATTTCCAAGGTTCTGTGTAACTCACTGAGACACTAACTCTTCCAGAAATATCACTCACCCTTCCTCAGTCACTAACCCACAAATTTCTCACATAACATGTTTTAAGAAAAATAAAGACCTTATAAGTGCATATATTGGAAATACCGTCCCTACCTCCCTGCACCGTTGGCAAGCACAGTTTTGGACAGATTACTCTGCAGTCTCCCTGGGCCACTGTGGGTGGAGTCTCAGTTCCGGGACTGACAGGGTTCAGGTGTGATTGGTGCTCAGTGATTCTGGAGGGACGTGGTGACTGTTGACAACACAACTTCTCTGGACCCAAGACTCTACACTCTTCAGAGTAGGGGTGAAGGCACGTCAGCGACTAGACAAGGAGTCATGAAGAGACAGCGGGGAGCCCTGCTGGGGCTTCTGTGGGTGCAGGTTTGCTGTGAGTGGGGGTGTCCCAGACGGGGGCAGGGGAGGTTCACAGCCTGCAGTGGAGGGGGAGCTGCACAGAGCTCCTGCAGGGTCTCACCCTCAGCGGGTGTTCCCGGGAATACTCTGTGGGTTTGAAAACTGCCTCAGTGGCTCTGCAGTGACTTCTTTTGTGTTTGGTTTTGTCTTTCCAAGCAGGGGTGAGAGGGATGGACGTGGAGCAGACACCTGCAGCCCTGAGCCTCCAGGAGGGAGCCAGCTCTACCCTGAGGTGCAATTTTTCCAGCTCGGTGAACAGCGTGCAGTGGTTCCGACAGAACCCCGGGGGCGGCAGCCTCACCCGGCTGTTTTACATCGCTTCAGGGATGAAGCAGGATGGGAGGTTGACCTGCTCGGTGAACACTAAGGACCGGCACAGCAGCCTGCACATCAGGGCCTCCCAGCAGGAAGACTCAGCCACCTATCTGTGTGCTGTGGAGGCACAATGCTCCCTGCTGCTCTGCAGCCTGTCCCCAAATTGCAGCGGGGCTCCCAGCCCAGGCTCCTCCACCAGGAAGCCTTCCTTGTGCAGCCGCATTTGCACAGCGTGCTTGGGACCATCTGGGGCTTTGCAGGCTCAAAGCTGGTGGCGGGTAAACCTTGCCAATAAATTATTCAAAATGAAAGTGTGTATGTGCACATTGCATGAAGCATATTGGAGGGATGTTAGTTCTTAAAATGTTTAGAATCTCTGGTTTTGGAACTTGCTGCCACGTGGGAAAGCAAAGATCCGTAGGCTTTGAAATAGAAATTTAAGATAAAGATAAGAGCCTCAATGGAAAAGAATAACAGTTTCATGAGAAGTGTCAACTGATTCAATAACCGCTCATTAACACAGAAGCTAATTTGAAGTTCATTTTTCTTATAACTTAAGACACAATAAAATACATAGACAAGCATTCTCAATTGTATAGAAATCATGAAGCAAATTTTAGTTTCATAAACATGGTCCTAAAGTTACAGAAAATGTCAGAAAAACCAATTAAATGCTTCCATATAAATTTAAATTTAAATTTTTTTTTCAACGTTTATTTATTTTTGGGACAGAGAGAGACAGAGCATGAATGGGGCAGGGGCAGAGAGAGAGGGAGACACAGAATTGGAAACAGGCTCCAGGCTCTGAGCCATCAGCCCAGAGCCCGACGCGGGGCTCGAACTCACAGACCGCGAGATCGTGACCTGGCTGAAGTCGGACGCCCAACCGACTGCGCCACCCAGGCGCCCCTAAATTTAAATTTAAAATTAAATTCAGATTTACATGAAACTGAATGGTATGTAAAGTCATATATATAAAAATTGTTCCACTAGAAACATCAGTGCTAGATTTACTTTATATTTCATTAATTTATCAGATACCTATGCTAATTTTCTCATAGCATATGAAACAGTCTTTAAGATCTGTTGCACCAACAGAAATATTCTTCTCAAAATTAAAAATTATCAAAAATTTCATTTGCAGTATTACATTTACCAACAACGACATTGTTATATCGATTGAAACGAAGTTACTAAAAGTATAAATTTTGATAACCTAATAATTAATTTGGAGAAAGCAACCTAGAAAAATATTATTATAGTACACTACCAAAGTATTATTGGTTTTTTTTAGGGTTTGGTATGTTTAATAACTTGTATATGTTTATTATATTAATATTTTTATATATTAATATACATTTGATTTTTTTACAGTTTGTTTATTTTGAGAGAAAAAGGGGGGACAGAGGGAGAAAGAGAGAGAGAATCCCAAGCAGGCTCTATGCCCAGCACGGTGCCAATGAGGGGCTTGAGGCAAGCTCTGACCCTCGACGGTGAAATCATGACCTGAGCCCAAGTTGATAGTTGGATGTTTAATCTACTCAACCACTCAGGCTGACTTTTTTAAAGACAGTTTTATATTTTATTACATAGTTTAATTTTTTTTCTTTTTAAACATGGGGCCACAAATTTTCTGTTTCATTGCATATTGCCAATTATATAGCCAGCTCTGCCTGGGAAGTTTGAACACCCAAGTTAAACTGGAATAAGGGAACTAGAAGCCAGAAAGCAATCAGGCTGTATGAGAAAGTATTTGTTGCTTTACATACGTTTGAGTAAGCTCATCCACCATGGAGCCAACCTCATCTCACTGCCTGTGGTAAATTTTATACAGAGTGAGTAAAGTTCCATTTTACTCCATTTTTTTTTTTTTTTCCCTATAGATTGGGATCCTCCTTGAACCATCTTTGGTCTCCCAGAAGAAAAGAAAACCCAAAGAGGATCTTACCCTGAAGACTCTGTCTCTGCTTCTGAAGAGGCCCTAGGATTGGTTAGGAGCAACCTCAGACCCACACGATCACATGTGGTTGTGGAAACGGGCTTGGGGTTCCATGATTCAGGCAATTTCTCCTCACACTCACATCAGTCCACACTGCTCACAGCCAGTCCTCAAAAGACTTGCTTTGTTATATAGTACAAAAGAAATTTAGAACTGGAAGAGCCCTTAGAAGGGCTTAGTCCACTTCATTTTACAAAACAAAGGCTGTACCCAAGATGGTACTATGGAACAATTAGGTTGTCAGTGAGCTGGGAGAGAAAGAAACTGAGTTTCCTCACTTTCTCTTTGGCATTCTCCCCACTGCCTCCTTGCTGGAGGGCCATCCTGCTGGGTAAAGAGATTGTGTCTAATGCAAGCCCAGCCACTTAGATCTCTGCAGTTTGGGTCTGGGAGAGCCATGGTCCAATCAGTTTGATTGCCTGAATGGAGAGTTGCAATTTGTGTAAATATCTGACACTTTGGGCAGGAAAAAGAACTCAGGCTGAGCCACTGTTATTCTACCTGCAAACTTACTTACTCCTCACTGGTTTCTGGAGGTGAAAGCCAAGGATGATTGTGTCAACTGAACACCTCCATGCATTTCTAAGGACTTTCCTAAAAATAGCAGATATATTTATATCCCAGGCAAAATGTGAATATAGAGCATCACTAATACATTGTTATGAAATGTAATCACTGCATTGGGAGACTACAGGGGAATATCGTCCTCATGCAGCTGGCCATCCATGAATGTATTAGAAAAAGCCTTGCTAGGTCTACACTTTTTGATGATGAGTCAGGCAACATTCAATGAAATAATCACGGGGCTATGAATTTTGCCTAAGAGATGATTATACTTGTGCTACAGCTCATATATAGGACATTATGCTAAATAGAGCATACTCATACTATAACGTTCAGTTCTGGATAACATAACTCAAAAGGGAAAATATTGACTTAAAGTATATGTCTCCAAGAAGAGAGAAATTCACCCAAAGAAAGTTTTGGGAATTCTATCCTATGGAGGAGGATGGGTGAGTAAAATGAGGAAGAATCTTAGAATGGAGAAAATTTACATATGTAAAAACACACAATTTATATTTAGACAAGTTTATATGTTGATTTTGATTCTTCATCAGAGTTGTCCCTAAATTTTTAAAGGTGTGGAATGTGATTGAGGATTTTTTTTTCTGCCTAATTTCAGAGGAGTAGTGAGTACAATCCTTAGGAAAATGGCTTCCACTTAATGTAGGTGAGGCAGTCTTGATTTCCCTAGGATCCGTTTTCATGATGAGTAGTCTACTTGTACTACTCCCCTGGGCAGCCATGGCAATATTTAGGCTTCCCTAGATTGTCTTCATTACATTGTAATTGGAGAATATCAAACTATTAAAGTAGATGAGAAAGGATTTTTGCCAGAAAGGGATAATTCTGGAAATCTACAGGACTAAAGAACTTTATCAGTGTCTTTGGAACACTGTAGTGGAGTTTGGGAGAAAAATGGCAAAGTATGGAATCTGAGGACTGGCCAAGGCAGCAGAAATCTACGCTAGGAGAGTTGGCTTACACGTTAGAGGAACCTCTACTAAGGATTTGAGTCACTTACTACATTTTGGACCTGGCACCGTTTTGATATCAGACAATAAAAGCATCTGTAGTATAAATGGCGACATATTTTGGATCTGAAACCCGATATATTGTGAGAATTTCCATTCTTTCCCCCAATACTTTGCAGTATAAAATCCTTGTAGCAATAGGAATAGATTTCTGAGAGCATGTCAGATTTCCCATCACAAATAACCAAGTCAAAATGTTTCCTAACTCATGGACTTGTCCCCCTGCTCCTTTATCATTGACATTTTTTTTTTAATTTTTTTTTCAACGTTTATTTATTTTTGGGACAGAGAGAGACAGAGCATGAATGGGGGAGGGGCAGAGAGAGAGGGAGACACAGAATCGGAAACAGGCTCCAGGCTCTGAGCCATCAGCCCAGAGCCCGACGCGGGCTCGAACTCACGGACCGCGAGATCGTGACCTGGCTGAAGTCGGACGCTTAACCGACTGCGCCACCCAGGCGCCCCTATCATTGACATTTTTATGACAGTCATATTAACTGACAAAGATTCCGCATTTTGACTGGTGGTAATGTCACTTCTCTGGAAATTGCCAGGTCACAGGCAAGACCAGCTCAGAAGAGCAGAGTCTGAGATGAGACATTTGAAATATTTATTCTTTGGCTTACATGTTCCTTTTAGGAAGAGTTTTTCTCCATAACAGACAAATGAGGCTGGTAGATTTGGCAGAAAGGGAAGGTTTTCTATGTTCTTTGTTTAAGACAGTGAATCATGATTCCTTCCTCGTTTCAAACATGTACACGAGGCCCATCATTGAATAAACGGCAACAGGATCTACTCTTTTGAACAGTGACTCAGTAGTGTGCAGAGGTATAAATCTTAATGTTGACATTCTTCCTGTGCATCTAGTCTCTGGTCTAGGATGTAATTTGTTTGACGTATTGCTGCCATTATGCGTCTGAGTCCCTCAGAGGCACGGGGTAGGGGAAGAAGGTTTTCCCCAGTGAGTTCAGTACAGACGTGACCACAGGAGGGTGCACCTGAGCTGCCGCAGACCAGGCGGAGGGTCCATGGTAGAGCATCTGCATGAGTAGGTCTGGCAGAAGCACAGTCGTCTTCTTATTGGCTGGTGGACACGTGGGAACCCACTCTGACTGATGCTGGAAAGAAGGGCGGGCCGGTACTAGAAGTAGCTGTGCTGGCTGGAGGTGGCAATTCTGAAAGTGATCGTAATTGTAATTGGGAGGAACCATGAGGACATCCGAGGGGGCTTTCATCATGCTCTTGTGGCTGCCGCTGCACTGTGAGTTGAGTGTTTATGAGAAACAGAGTAATTAGTGGATAGTCTTCAGCAGTCAAGACTGGCTTTACTCAGGTTTCCTCCAGGTAGTGGAGAAAAGGGGAATTCTGAAGCATAATAATGCGGGAACTGCTCTCCTTTCTCTGACCTTTTCTTTCTGCACAGGGCTCAGCCGAGGAGAGAATGTGGAGCAGAGTCCTTCCACCCTGAGTGTCCAGGAGGGAAACAGCTGTGTTATCACCTGTAGTTACTCAGACAGTGCCTCAGTCTACTTCCCTTGGTATAAGCAAGAACTTGGAAAAGGTCCCCAGCTCATTATAGACATTCGTTCAAGTGTGGCCAAAAAAGAAGACCAAAGACTCACTGTTTTACTGAATAAGACGGCCAAGCATCTGTCCCTGCACATCGCAGCCACCCAGCCTGCAGACTCAGCTGTCTACTTCTGTGCAGCAAGTGCACATTGCGTCCCAGACACCTGCTGCCTGCACCCAAACCTGTGACTGGGCAGCCCCTGTCCTTTGACACAGAACTTCAAGCAGATCGTTTGTGCTATTGTTTGTCTGCAGGCGGAAGCTAATGTGGTAGACATTAAAGCATAACTTAAGACAACTGGGATCGAGATGACCCAGACAGGGTTAGAACATTTTGTTGAATCATTGCTGCTTATTGGATTTTTGAAGGGAGATAGTAAGGTTTTATTTTGCAATTCAGGTTTAAAGCTGATTTACATTTGTTGTTCAGACTCCTGTCATACAAACAACTTTTTGGTAAATTGTCACATTCCTGTCATGCATTAGCTTTCAACTCTTATCTTTCCAGTACTGCAGATGTTGCTTTTGTTCTGTTATAAAACATTGTGTGCTAAATATAGAAAATATGTAAAAAGCAAAGTGTGAAATTGATAATTGTGTACCCAGCTAATTTATTATCAATGTTTCATTTACTCTCTTCTTAAATTCTGATGTAACTTGGATTCTGATTTTTTCCATTCAATGTTATATCCTAAATTGAGCATTCTCCTCTAACACCTGATTTTTAATAGCTGCGTGAGAGATTTTCAAAAGTCACAGTAATATTTTTAATTTTTTTCCTCTTCTGTCTTTCTGGCAATATGTGGCAGTCCTTTCTGTGTGTTCTGAATATTTTCTTCTTGAGAAAATGTGAGTTAGGATTTTCTTGAAAGCCCAGTGATGGTATGTATGTTATGTATATTTGAGGAAAATTAAAAGCAGAAGTGATTTGTCAAGAATTTTAATTGAGAATTAAGACTCTTCAAAACTTTGTTAGTATTTTTTCACATCTACAATCATATAATTTAGAAGGGAAAGTTGTATCTTTCAATCATTATTATACAGCACAAACTTTTTTTACATAGTTGATCATCAATAGATGTTTATTAATGGAAGAAGGAAAAGGTGAATTCTGCTATATATTTAGAATTTTTATTTAAGCTTGTGAGTAAATTAAATTTATAAGTTGACTTGTGAAAAATAAACTCCTAAAAGTCTGTATTTGGTTATTGAAGAACATAGTATTTCCTTCTGTTTATCTATGTGTTTTCAATAAAGCTCCATTGTTTTAAGGTAAAGAAACTTACTCCTAGACATTTAATTTTTATTGTTCCTTATGATTGGAATCTTTATTCCTGGGATATGTGGGCAAAATTATTATATATATTCATCATGCACCTCACCTAAGTATTCTTAGTGGTTGCAGAAGGCATTTAGATTAACATTTATTGTAGAGATAGCTTGCTACAAATTTCCCTATCTTAGCTTCATATTTTGACTGAGTTAAGCATTACTTGTGCAGCGTTTTTAAAAGGTAATTCTTTTAGTGGGGTGCCTGGGTGGCTCTGTTGGTTGGGCGACCAACTTCAGCTCGGGTCATGATCTCATGGTCTGTGGGTTTGAGCCCCGAGTTGGGCTCTGTGCTGACAGCTCAGAGCCTGGAGCCTGCTTCGGATTCTGTGTCTCCATATCTTTCTACTCTTCCTCCCCTTGTTTTATATCAAAAATAAATAAACATTAAAAAAATTTTTTAAAGGGAATTCTTTTAGTGTTGAAAATAGAATCAATATAAGGAAAGAATTTGCATAAATAATTATTTTCCTAATTCTCCCACCCCTGCTCAATGGCAGGCTATTTTCAAGACATCTCATATTCTTCCTAAAGATGGATACAATTGATGATTCGGTATGGTGAGAATGATCCCTCTTGGCTGAGTTATGGTGGTCAGTTATAAGCTAACTGGTTTGTTGTTGTAGGGAAAGTCATTAGGTTAAATTAGGTTTAAAATATCTGAATAAGAAAGGTCAGTATTGTAGCCCAACACCTCAATCAGCTTGGATTATTTGATTATATGGTTATACACTAGCTCCTGTGCAGTAGAAGGAAGGCGACTCTTGATTGTTCCATTTCCTCCAAGCCTGATAAGGAGTCAGAGGGAAGGGCAGTTTATATTTTACTGTTTTCTTTCTTCTTAAACCAAGTTAGAAGACAGAGGGTGCAGTTACTCTTAGTTCAACTGCTTTCTCATACTTAGGTGAGAATGTATTCAACAGAAGAAACAAAAAAAAGCTAGTCAGAGTGCAGAGTCAGTTCATAGCTTAGATCCGGATACATTCAGGCTTTAAAACTTCATTATGGATGGTGGATTTGTTACCACTGCCTCTGGACGATGTATATCACAGGCTTTATCACATAAATTTTCTGCCATTGTTCTGAAGGCCAGAAGTTGAATTTATTTCACTGGGATGATATCATGATGCTAACAAAGCTGTACCCCTTCCAGACACTCTAGGGAGACATGATTCCTTGTCTCTTACAGCTTTGGTTGCTGCCTGCATTTTTGGCCTAAGACCACTTCACTCTAACCTCTGCTTCCATGGTTTCGTTGATGTCTCTTTTTCCTGTCTTCAAAACTCCCATTGCTTCCTCTTAAAACTATACATGTGACTATATTTAGGCCCACATAATCAAGATTATCTCCTCATCTGAGGATCCTTAACTTAATCACATCTTTAAGGTTTTTGTTTATTTTTTTTCTCCTCCATTTTCCACCTGATGTTTATTTATTTCCTTATTTATTTATTTATTGTCCATTATTTTGCCTCTCACAGTTGGCATGGCTGGTGCTTTCTTTTCTAAGCTGAGAAAATAATATACATCTTAGGCAGAGTGCAGTCATAAAAATAGAAGTCACATCACTTATTTTCTTTTCCCAATGTTTTAAAATTGTATTAAAGAAATTCTATAGAAAAATGGGCTATTTTTGGATACAGGTATATCTATGAATATTAAATTTAATACATAGTATAGATTCATCTAACCACTATACAATCATGATGCAGAACGAGTTCATCACTTCACCCAAATCCCTTGTTCTGTAACTTTTAAAAAAATTTTTTTTAAATGTTTATTTATTTTTGAGAGAGAGAGAGAAAGAGTGGGTGAGGGTGAGAGAGACAGAGAGAGAGAGAGAGAGAGACTCAGAATCCAAAGGAGGCTCCAGGTTCTGAGCTGTCAGCACAGAGCCTGAGGCAGGGCTCCAACCCAAGGTCTGCAAGATCATGACCTGAGCCAAAGTTGGAAGCTTAACTCACTGAGCCACCCAGGCACCCCAGTTCTATAACTTTCTAATCACACTCTCTGCCATCCATAAATTTTTGTACACCTGTTTGTTGTTTTATATTTTTATCTTATAAGAATGTCATATGAATGGGAGCGGACAATACATAATCTTTTGATAACTCTGCATCTTAGTGGGAGGAAGCTCATGCCACAGGCACCTGTATGGTCTCTGCCTCTCCCACAATCTCAGTGTTTCTTATCCCTGATTTTTTTAACTTTTAAGTTATTTTATAAAAATGATGAGTTATACTCATCATTTCAAGTGTTTAGACTCTTAAAGATTTGATTCATATTTCTAGAAAAGAAACACTATAGCCATCAAAATGGAGTGGTTTAGTGGACTGTAGGACCAACTCATCTAGTCAGGTTGAGACATGTTGTTTACAGAAGTCTAGTTGTATCTAGTCTAGTCTAAATTTTCTAACATTTAAGACAAATTTTATTGATTAAAATTCCCTTTACTTGCACTAATTGGGGTATGTTTATTGTTTGGCTTTTCAAGGAGATGACACAAAGTAACATACACAACATTTTTTTTTTTACTCTTTGTTGTACTAACAATGGCTTTGTACAGCTGAATTATAGCATCAGGATGGGTATTGTTTCAGGTAAAGGCTTTACTCAGACAAGTTATTTTACCAGTAAGAGAACAAAGTCATGTAATTCAAAAATTGTAACGTTTATCATTAAAGTGGGAATATATTTCTAAAAGGACAAAGAAACAAAAGTAGAGAAAGAAGAGCATGAGAATCAGTGGTGCAAAACATTAAAGAGAATTCTCTTCTAATGGTCTTGGATAGAGTTGTCTGCTTTATACAGTAATATGTTTGTTTCAAGTTTCTTGGGTCAGCACTCACCTCTGTGACCTGTCTGCTTCTGCTGATTCTCTCAAGAACCTCGGTTTAAGATTCCTAATATGAGAAACATTTTGCATTCTTGTCAATGAAGGATCCATGATGTCATACTAGATGGTAAACGTGTAACCAAGGATCCATTTTATGTACTTTATCTGTTGAACTGGTAATAAATAATACCTAATAAGGTCATTTCACATGACTCCATGGACGTCTTTCTCTGGGATTTTGTTCAGAGCTGATTAAATGAAAGGCCAGATTATAATCTGGGATGAAAGGAAGAGTGTGAAGGGTTTATTGATCAAGTTCTGTTTGTGAAGGTTGGACTATGTGTGGGTTGGGACATCTGAGCTACATGGGCTGCAGTGAGCAGTTTATGTAAGGACAGCACAGGACTTCGTGAGGGAAGGATGCAGGGCCTGAGGGCTAAGGCTAACATGTACCAGGCCACACTAGTTCCAGGGTGTCTGCTATAGTAACCCATTTCAGTTTTTTTTTTAAGTTTATGTATTTATTTTGAGAGAGAGAGAGAGACAGAGGGTAAGCAAGTCGGCAGAGAGAGGGAGAGACAGAATCCCAAGCAGGCTTAGAGCACAGAGCCCGACAGGGGGCTCGAACTCACAAACTGTGCTCATGACCTGAGCCAAGATCAACAGCCAAACACTTAACTGACTGAGCCACACTGGTACCCCAATTTTAGTTTTAATATTCAATTTGTTGTTCCACTATAAGAGAAGATTGGGGGTGGGGGTGATAGTAGAGGTGAATTTTCTGTGTGAGGGCAAACCTTACGTAAGGTCTGTCCCAGAGAAATTTGCTCTGCTATAGAGAAATTAACGGAAACGGCACAGGTAGTACACAAAGTCCACTTGATATTTAACTCTCTTTTTTGTGATTGCTGTGATTTTCTGATGTGAGAGTGCTCAATCCATGTCATAAATGAAATGCTGTAACTAGTACACACTCATGGCTCCTGGAGGGAATGCAATTGTGTAAGTTCCTTATGGAGATACTCAAATGCTTCCTTGGGACAGAATTCCAGACCATATTCCAGCTTTCCAGATTTTATGGGATTTTGTTGGTTCCAAGACACGAACAGGCATGAACAGCCCCATGTTGATCGTCCTAGAGAGTTTCCGTAGCAGTGTTTGTTTCATGTTGCAAACAATTGTCCCTTCTGTGATGCATGGTCTCTGCAGATTTTTACAAGTGTTCGGTGCAGATGATTTGGCTCCACCAGGCAGTTGTCCTAGGTTTGCTATATCTTGTTCTCATGGATGCAACAAATCATCACTTTCAGTGATTCTTTAAAAATTGAGGCCAAGTTTGCAACATCTAAAATGGAATTACTGGATTTGTCTTTATGTTCAGGCAGAAGTGCTTGCATAAGAACCTTGGTCAGAAAGGTGTGTTCAGTACGATGACCTCATTTTCCTCTAGCTTCTGCAGTGTCTCTTGTATTATGAGACATTGTTCATGACAAAAAGTTTTTGAATAGCATGAAGACATCCAGTAATTCATGTATTTGCTGTCCCTTTTAATTGGATGCATGAGAGGGTTAAGGAAAGTTAGAAAGTTAAGGCACCTCATTGTGTTTATAGTGTTTGGAAGCTGTGAAGGACATTAAAGACATACTGACTGGCACTGGTTACATAAGTTTTTGTAAATTGATAGGCCCTAGAGATATTCACTAGTTCAGCCACTTGAATTAAAGTTCTTGCTATGTGATTGGATTTTATAAGGGAGTCTGGAGTAGCAATTGCATGACCAGTCTGGTGTCTCTTTCAATGTTTAAGATAAGATTAAAAATCTATTAATTCAGAAACTTGTCTGAGAGTGTCCAAAAGATTGATCCTGGACATGGACACTTCCTGAAAGTCAGAAGCACAATCATGAGGTTCCCTTCATTGAGAAATGTGTTAGAGTTTAAAAATAGGAGAAGTTAGTATTTCACATTTACTCAGCCAGCTGGTAGAAAAATGTTAGGTGTTTTCAGAAAGTTATAGTCTATCACTTAGAGAGCCGGATAGTTGGTACTCTATGCGGTTCCATCATATTTCATGGCGACTGCAGTACAAATTCTGGAGATGCTTCAAACAATGTAGCTGAGGCTACAATGATTTTGAGACAAGGACGTTAAGACTTTGCTACTGTGTCAGGAGACCAACAATAATAGGCAATGGATTTTTGTTTGCCATGATGTTGAGGAATATCCCTAGGACACAACTTTCCTTTTTTTTTTTTTTTTTTTTTTAATTTTATGGGGAGTTGCAGAAGGAGAGAGAGACAGAGAGAGACAGAGAATCTCAAGCAGGTTCCATGGGGAGCCTGAAGCAGGGCTCAAGCCATGAAACTGGGATCTTGACCTGAGCTGAAATCAAGATCGACTGTTCAATAGACTGAGCCAGCCAGGAGGCCCACAACCTTACTTTTAATGTACATACCCAGAGAATGTGTATTATAATCAAATATCATATGATCAGCAGTCCTGTTGAGGTGTATGGGGTCACCTAGGGTTTATTATCTTCAGAACTGAGCATAGAAACTATCAGACTGTGGTTCAACTGGGGTAATCAAAAATATACATCCAAAGGTTGGATAACCTTATGACCAAACTCTGGTTTCCTCTGCACTTTCTGAACAGAGCTGAGCTGTCAAACTAAACAGTTAAGAGAAGAGACCTCAGTGACAGCATATATTGTCTGAAGGCTTCAGTCTAAACTCTTCAGCAAAGAGTGACTAGATTTTTCTGCTTTTGGCCCCAACAGGGAGACATGAACAGATACTGATAGAGAAGAGAAATACTGACATAACAACAGGTAGACTGAAAGAGCTACAGTGATTAGTCTAAACACTTTGCCTTCTTATAACGTGATTTATTTCTATGTTAGGTGATAAAACATAGCGTGAACATGCATGATTCTTAATCTTATGTTGTTTTCATAATCCATCACAGGTAGTATTTTTAAGTGAGTGCCATCCACCCACTTTCATCAAAGATGTGATGAATGAACGTATCACAGTTAAACCATCAAGCCTCATTTCAGTGTTAAATTTTACAAGTTCTTTTTCAGACGGAATTGCTTCCAAGTTAAGAGTTGCTTAATGCGAAAGGATGTTTGGGCAGTGAGACTCTCAGCTGGTACAGGGAGAAGTGTGACGTGACCCACACAACGTGCTACCCCAGGAAACCCCTGTTTCCTGTTCTGGGGCGGCAGCAGCACATACCCAGCCATCCTTCCCTCACCTGGCAGGCTCCCCTCACAGTGCCCAGCCCTGACATTGAAGTAGACATTTACCATTTACCATGAGTGGAAGATCTCAAACATGCTTCTGTCCAGCCTTCTGAAGGTGGTCATGGCTTCAAGGTAGGGTCATGTGTCTAAGTGGGGATGGCCCCTGTGAAAACATCCCTACCCAGTTACCTAAAAACGGGAGATAGGCAGTGTCTTGTGGGTACCTTGGGAGGGAGGCATAGTGGTATACAAAAGTATTTCTTTGTGCCACATCGCTCTAAAACCTCTGATTCCATGTTTTTTTCCTTCAGGATCCAATATTGCCCCGAAGGGAACTCAAGCCCCACAGCAATGTTAGTGCAGGACAAGGGGGCTGTCATCCTGGAATGCACATATGACCCCAGTGATCTAAGTTATAGTCTGTTGTGATACAAGCAGCCCAGCAGTGGGGAGATGATTTCCCTTATTCTTCAGGATTCTTAGAATGAACAAAATGCCACAGAAGGTCGTTACTCATTGAATTTCCAGAAGACAAGAAAATCCATCCATCTTGCCATCTCAGCTTCATAGCTAGAGGACTCCCCAGTGTATTTCTCTGCACTGACAGAGCCTACAGTGAGAAGCGTGTTGGAGGGAGGTACCCAAACCCCAGGGCTCTTTGTTGATACATCCCTCTGCTGTAGGGCCCAAGGCAGGGAGTTGCCGTCCCATACAGGAAGTGGCTAGGGCTGTGGCAGCTCAGATGTAGGGTTAGAGGGAAAAACTGACTCTAAGAAAATACCTCCCTAGGTAAGAAAGATCATGCATCAAAAACATCCCGATCCCTGAAAATTTGTATTGAAATTGTTCATTGAGGGGCACCTGAGTGGCTCAGTCAGAAGCATCTGACTTGGGCTCAGGTCATGATCTCATGATTCGTGTGTTGAGCCCCACATCAGGCTCTCTGCTGTAAGCACAGAACCCGCTTCAGATCCTCCAACTCCCTCTCTCACTGCCCCTCCTCTCTCTCTCTCTCTCTCTCTCACACACACGCACACACTCTCTCTCTCCCTCTGTCAAAAATAAACATTAAAAAAAAGAAAGAAAATGTTTATTGATGACTATAAGAGCACCATAAAGAATTTGCCGTTTTGCCATTAGATTCAGCTAGAAGAACTGGCTAAAGAAATTTGGAAACATGTGACTCAAAAATCAGCTAAAATGTGTTTGAGTTGTTTTTTTTTTAAAGAGTTATAGATAATGACTTCCTCTTTATTTTCAAGCCAGCACCATCCACACCTATCTGGAATTCTCCCTGTATATTTAAGTAGAAGTTTCATGCTGCTTGTCCCAAATTCCTTCCAGCATAGTTTTAAGGCAGGTTCTGACAATGTGATTTGCAAGGTGGAGGAGAAGCGAAGGGATGTGTGAACACAAAAGTTATCCAGGCCCGAGTTTCTTACTTCCCTCTGCATCTGGGACAACATTCCCATGTTGCTCTGGGAAGCTGCTTGATGTGAATCTGTGGAGTGGCCCCAGCAAACAGCCTGAGCTAAACTTTCATCTATGTGTCTGGAGATAAACATTTACAGGGCTACAGAAGATGTGTGCCTCTCCAAAACTTATCCTGATAATCCTGATTCCTTACCTTGTGAGGAAAAATTATTTGATTAAAGCTTGGCAGCAAACTCTAATAGAAAGCACCTTTGAGGCTAAAACTTGTTAATAGTATAGGATTAATAATTGTTGCCTATTTCACATAACAGTCACCTTATATATATGAGTCAACAAAACAGTGAGAGAATGAGGTAAGAATCTCAGATCATTCAATAGGAATTTGACAACTTAATTTATGATGTTTCTTCTGTCTAGAATTCACACTTTTTTACTTTTTAATGATTTTGAAAATGAGGAATACTTGACGACTGAAATATTTGACTATAAAATAGTATGACTTTTCTACTGGAAAGCTTTTATTAAGAAGATTGTATTCCTTACAATTCATATTATTTTAGGACCAAGAAATACTGTATTTCAATTAAAAGCTATTTGTTTATAAGTTTTGTTTAAGATTATTTAGTGAGTGCTTAAAAAAGGACAGTGGGTATTCTAAATATTGGGTTACAATGCTGAAAAACACAGAAGCACTCAGTAATGAGTTGACTTCTTATAACTTTCTATATATTCAACCTCAACCCTTTTCTGGGGGTCAGTGGATTATAGGCTGGCCTACAGTGGATATGTGAAAACATAAAGTACTGTATTAAATGCTTCAGAGACTGTTATCCTCTCAGCTACAGAAACACTCTGGGATGTTCTGTTAAAGAACTTCCACATCAGGTAGTGTCCTAAGAAGAAAGTAGACCTGGGAGGTCAGGATTGCTGCTGTTCAGATTTCCAAGTGCCACCTGAAGACTGCCATGTGCCTCATAAAGTCAGGGACAAAGACATCTTGCTGACTCTGGGAGGACCCTGGCCACCATGCATCCTGTTTCAGTCCCCGTCCAGCAGGGGGTGCAGCTTCCTAATACAAACACCTTTCCTGAGAAATGTGGGCTTCCACTGATCATTGCTCTGTCTCTCCAATGCTTCTTCCTGCTACGAATGAAGCACATTAGCTAGGTGACACTCTAGAGATGAACTGTTCTCCAGGCTTCGTGACTGTGGTACTCTTGATGCTTGGTAAGTAAAATGCCTCTTAGTATTTGGATTGTTTCATCTATTGTGACAGCAAAACCTAGAACTATAATTTTATCCAGGAGATTTATGCCTAAGGTAACACAGGTCTCTTTTCTTTTTTCCCAGGACAAACCCACGGAGACTCAGTGACCCAGATGGAAGGCCCAGTGACCCTCTCCGAAGGGGAGTCCCTGACTATAAACTGTACTTATTCAGCGACAGGGTACCCCACTCTTTTCTGGTATGTCCAGTATCCCGGAGAAGGTCCACAGCTCCTCCTGAAAGCCTTGAGGGACAAGGAGACGGGAAGTCACAAAGGTTTTGAAGCCACCTATGACAGCAAATCCAAATCCTTCCACTTGGAGAAGTCCTCAGTGCAAGCGTCAGATTCGGCTGTGTACTACTGTGCTGCGAGTGACACAGTGACAGGGACTGCAGGGGGAGCTGAGCACAAACTCTGAGCAGAACAGGGGCCCAGGTGCTGAATGTCTCTGATCTACTCTGGTTCCAGCACAGTGTATGATGGTTTGCCCCTCAGTGTCTGCTTGATACACAAGTCATACAAATGGCTAGAGCATGGGAACCAGAAGGAACATCCCCCAAACCCAGCTGTTCATTAGTGCAATGAGAAATTCCAGTAGTTCCTCAGTCAGGACCCAAGTAATTTCAAGGTGAAACCACATAACATTGAAGTGGTATCTTGCTCATCCTGCTGTGAAAGTCCAGCCCCACAAGCTGCTGAGGCCCCCCTGGTGGGTATTGCTGTGTCCAATGACACACTGAGAGAGCCAGGGTGTGCCCGAGAAGGTGGTGTCCGTCCCATGTCTTCCTGACAGAGGATGGGCAGGAGAGGTGATGGGAGAGCTGCAGCCCCAAACCAGGTTTGAATAAAGAAAGAAGGGGAGGGAAGAAAGGAGGGGAACATATGTAAGTGACAATGAAAAGAGAGGCAAGGGACCTGTGGCCTAGTTTCTTTTCTAGTAAATCAGATTGTAGACACAGGCTGATGTTCAAAATGAAGGGAGAGGGCAGACACATAATTGAGGAAATGACGCATGTCCAGGCCAGTTAAGTAGATCAGTTGGCTTTGGAACAGTAAGAACTCGAGTGAGATGGTTTTCAGTGCTCAGGCAATATGGTGAGATTAAATGCTCTTGGACTGACTTTTTTTTTAAAAAATTTTTTTTTTCAACGTTTATTTATTTTGGGGACAGAGAGAGACAGAGCATGAACGGGGGAGGGGCAGAGAGAGAGGGAGACACAGAATCGGAAACAGGCTCCAGGCTCTGAGCTATCAGCCCAGAGCCCGACGCGGGGCTCGAACTCACGGACCGCGAGATCGTGACCTGGCTGAAGTCGGACGCTCAACCGACTGCGCCACCCAGGCGCCCCAAGGGACTGACTTTTTATAACAATATAGATACATAGGTCATACTGGCAGAAAATCCTATAGATTTCTCCGATGTCTCTCCCAGAGGGAGAAAAATCATGGGTTTTGGAAATGATATGGGATGAGGAGAAATAGTAAAAAGGACGATAGAAAAAGCAAACTCTGCATTGCCCTGCAAATATACTGCCAGACTTTGCAAATATTACAGTCTTCTTTAAATATTCTCTCCTTATCAGCTGATTTTATGAGTGAGCCATGATCAGAATATTAATACATTTCCTTATATATTAGTTATATATTCGTGATTTAAATTAATTTTTTATGGGGCACCTGGGTGGCTTAGTCAGTTAAGCATCTGGCTTCAGCTCAGGTCATGATCTCGTGGTTTTGTGAGTTCGAGCCCCATGTCAGGCTCTGTGCTGACAGTTCGGAGCCTGGAGCCTGCTTCAGATTCTGTGTCCACCTCTTTCTCTGCCCCTCCCTTGCTCACGCTGTCTCTCTCTGTCTCTCAAAAATAAATAAACATTAAAAAATTTAAAAAAATTATTTTTTTATTTAATTGGTTAAAATGTAAATTTTACAGTCAAACCTTGGTTTGCGAGCATAGCTTGCTCTGGAAACATGCTTGTAATCTAAAGCACTTGTATATCAAAGGAAATTTCCCCATAAGAAATCATGGAAACTTAGATGATTCATTCTACAACCCAAAAATATTCATTTAAAAATGATTACAGTACTGTAATATAATACAAAATAAAAAGAACATTCTAATCATAAGGAAAAATAAACAGATTAACTTTGCACTTCCCTTTGAAAACCTTTGTGACCGGTGTGAGGGAGATAAGAGAGAGGAAGGTTAGTATGTAGGATGACTTTCACTATCACTAACAGAATCATTGCTATCTATTGGCTCAATGGAATCTTTTTTTCTTGCAACTTTAAAAAGGAACCTATCCAATGACACTTGCTTTTGCCTCCTTTTGAGGATTTCGCAGAAATGTGACATTGCATTGTTGTTAAAAGGATTCATTGCTCGCACTGCTACAGCGTTATTCAGGTGGTGATTTTCTACAAAATTTTGCACTATTTCCACATTTTACACATCTCCCTAATGTCATTTGAAGTGAGGGATTCCTCCACCTTTTCCTCCTCCTCCTCCTCTATAGAGGAGATGCAGATGTAGATTTCTCATAAAACCTTGGAATTTTGGCCACTCGCATACCTTATTGGTACTTCTCCATGACTTCTTTCTCAACTTCCACTGTAATCATCTCCTTCTTCTTACCACCTTTCCTTTCAACCTTTTTCTGCATGGGGGCTACTGTATACACTCGCATGGATGTTGACTACAGTACAGTGTTAATAAACTCTTGTCACATACTGTATTTAATGTAACTGGCAATAAGGCAGCAGAGGAAAGGGTCTATATCTGCAGGCAGCCTGACCTAGAATGAAGCACAGCATTCCTAAGCTCACTCTTGTATGGAAAAGCAAGAGTGTCCATACACTGTCCATAGGTGCTCTGAAATGACAAAAAATATCCAAGTGCCAGTTGTGGGCACCTTCCAACATTCTGAAAAATCACTGATTTCTGCCAAACGCCACAGCCTGAGGCTGAGCATCTGAGCATGGGAGACCATCACCCACAATTCCACAGCGAAAGAGAGAGAGAACCATTGGCTCAATTGTGATCATGTGATGTTCAGCATCAGGTATGACTCATATTGCAAGACATCACTCATTTATCAAGTTAAAATTTATTAGAAATGTTTGCTCATCTTCCAAACACCTGCAGAACAAGGTGTTTGCAATCCAAGGTTTTACTATATTTTCAACTTCTATAAATATCAATGTATGCTAAAAGATACTTTAAGTAATTCAAAAGGTTATATACTAAGTATTTTTCTCAGACATTTGGATAAACATGGTAGACTAAGGGTGCATGGTTGGTGCAGGTGGTAGAGTATGTGACTCTTGATCTTGGGGCTATCAGTTCAAGCCCTACGTTGGATGTAGAGATTACCTAAAAATATAATCGTTAGAAAAAACAATGGTAGATAAAAAATACAAAGTTATCTCTTGATTTCTCTAAAACTCTATTCAAATGATAGGAAAAACATCCTACAGAGCAGAAACCCACAAACCCAAATAGACACAGAAAAGAAGCTATCAGCAGACAGTGATGCCAACAAATTTTAGAAAATGAGCAGTATATGGAGAAATGCAAACTTTCACGAAAGATTCGATAAAGAAGAAAACAACATCTGGTGTAGAAATACCTATGTGTGCTGTGCCCTCTGGAAAGCCTGAGGGAAAAGAAACCCCACATATTTTTGAATATTTTGAATAACTGAGGAGGAGGATGTTGCCTACGTTGGTATATGTGTGTGTTTGCATACACACGCATGTGTATGTATACGTGTATTGAAGTTATTGGCACGTAGGGAAGGTAAATAAGTGGATGGAGTGAGAAAATTCCTAGGTAATAGAATAGCCATGCATACCACGGCCCTTTATAACAAGCAATGATCACTTTTTAAGCCAGCAGAAAATTGGAAGTTGATTTCTGAGGAAAAGAGCATATGAAAAATTCCCACCTAAATACACCCAATCCAAATCCTGTGTATTATTAAAGTTTTTTATTTTTGCTTATCAGTTCAGCTTTCTTATACTTACAAAATTCTTCCCGTCCCCCTTCTAATCCTGACAACCACTGATGTTTCTACCATCTTCCAGAATTGTGATGCATCCAGCTTTGGTTTTCTTTTTCAGGATTGCTTTGGCTATTTGAAGTCTTTACTGGTTCCACACAAATTTTAGCATCATTTGTTCTAGCTCTGAGAAAGACGCTGGTGTTACTGTGATACGGATTCCATTGAATATGTAGATTGCTTTGGGTGGTATCGACATTTTAACAATATTTCTTCTTCCAGGCCATGCGCATGGATTTTTTTCCCACTTTTTTGTGTCTTTTTCAATTTCTTTCATAAGCTTTCTATTGTTTTCAGTGTATAGATTTTTCACAACTTTGGTTAAGTTTATTCCTTTTTTTTTTTATTTTTTTTTTATTTTTTTTTATGGTTTTTGGTGCAGTTGTAAACAGGATCAATTCCTTGATTTCTCTTCCTGCTGCTTCATTATTGGTGTATAGGAGAATGCAACTGATTTCTGTGCATTGATTTTATATCCTGTAACTTTGCTGAATTCATGGATCAGTTCTAGCAGTTTTTTAGTGAAATCTTTTGGGTTTTCCAGATAGAGTATCATGTCATCTGAGAAGAGTGAACGTTTGACTTCCTCCTGGCTGATTTGGATGCCCTTTCTTTCTCTGTTTCGTCTGATTGCTGAGGTAAGGATTTCCAATACTATGTTGAATAATAGTGGTTAGAGTGGACATCCCTGTCATGTTCCTGACCTTAGGGGGAAAGGTTCTCAGTTTGTCCCCATTGAAGATGTTATTAGTGGTGGGTCTTTTGTATATGGCTTTTATGATCTTGAGGTGCGATCCTTCTATCCCTACTTTCTTGAGGGTTTTTGATCAAGAAAGATGCTCTATTTTGTCAAATGCTTTCTCTGCATCTATTGAGAGGATCGTGTGGTTCTTGTCCTTTCTTTTACTGATGTGATGAATCACGTTAATTGTTTGCGGATATTGAACCAGCCCTGCATCCCAGGTATAAACCCCACTTGATTGTCGTGAATAATTCTTTTAATGTATTGTTGGATATGGATGGCTAGTATCTTGTTGAGAATTTTTGCATCCATGTACATCAGGGAAATTGTTCTATAGTTCTCCTTTTTAGTGGGGTCTCTGGTTTTGGAATCAAGATAATGCTGGCTTCATAGAAAGAGTTTGGAAGTTCTTCTTCCATTTCCATTTTTTGGAGCAGCTTAAAGAATAGGTGTTAACTCTTCTTTAAATGTTCGGTAGAATTCCCTTGGAAAGCCATCTGGCCCTGGACTCTTATTTTTTTGGGGGGGGGATATTTTTGATTACAAATTCAATGTCTTTATTGGTTATGGGTCTGTTCAAATTCTCTATTTCTTCCTGTTTCAGTTTTGGTAGTTTATATGTTTCTAGGAATTCATCCATTTCTTCCAGATTGACCATTTTATTGGCATATAATTGCTCATAATATTCTCTTATTATTGTTTGTATTTCTGTGGCATTGGTTGTGATCTCTCCTCTTTCATTCTTGATTTTATTTATTTGGGACCTTTCTTTTTTCTTTTCGAATAAACTGGCTACAGGTTTATCAATTTTGTTAATTCTTTCAAAGAACCAACTCCTGGATCTGTCTTACTGTTTTTTGTAATTTCGATATCATTGATATCTGCTCTAATCTTTTTTATTTCCCATCTTCTGCTGGTTTTGGGTTTTATTTGCTGTTCTTTTTCCAACTCTTTAAGATGTAAGGTTAGGTTGTGTTTCTGAGACCTTTCTTCCTTCTTTAGAAAGGCCTGGATGACTATATATGTCCCTCTTATAACTGCCTTTGCTGTATCCCAGAGGTTTGTGGCTGTGGTCTTATCATTTTCTTTTTTTATTTATTAAAAAATTTTTTTAATGTTTATTTATTTTTGAGGGAGAGAGAGAGAGAGAGAGAGCAAGCTTGAGCAGAGAGAGGGGCTGAGAGAAAGGGAGACACAGAATCTGAAGCAGGTTCCAGGCTCTGAGCTGTCAGAACAGAGCCTGATGGGGCTCAAAGTCACAAGCTGTGATCTCAAGCTGTGAGATTATGACCTGAGCCAAAGTCAGACACTTAACCAACTGAGCCAACCAGGCTCCCCTGTGGTATTATCATTTTCATTAGGTTCCATGTACTTTTTAATTTCCTCTTTAACTTCTTGGTTAACCCATTCATTCTTTAGTAGGATGTTCTTTCATCTCCAAGTATTTGTTGTCTTTCCCAATTTTTTTCTTGTTGTTGATTACGAGTTTCATAGCATTGTGCTCTGAAAATATGCACGGTATGATCTTGATCTTTTTTGTACTTGTTGAGGGCTAATTTGTGTCCCAGCATGTGATCTATTCTGGAGAATGTTCCTTGTGCAATTGAGAAGAATGTGTATTCTGTTGCTTTAGGGTGAAATGTACTGAATATGTCTGTTAGGTTCATCTGGTCCAGTATGTCATTCAAAGCCATTGTTTCCTTGTTGATTTTCTGCTTAGATGATCTGTCCACTGCTCTAAGTGGGATGTTGAAGTCCCTACTATTATGGTATTATTATCAATGAGTTTCTTTATGTTTGTGATTGATTTATATATCTGGGTGTTACACATTAGGGGCATATGTTTACAATTGTTAGATCTTCTTGGTGGATAGACCCCTTAATTGTGATATAATACCCTTCTTCATCTCTTGTTACAGTCCTTATTTTAATATCTAGGGTGTCTGATGTAAGTATGACTACTCTGGCTTTCTTTTGGTGACCATTAGCATGATAGATGGTTCTCCATCCCCTTCCAATCTGAAGGTATCTTTGGGTCTAAAATGGGTCTCTTGTAAACAGCATATAGATGGATCTTGTTTTCTTATCCATTACGTTATCCTATGTCTTCTGATTGGGGCATTTAGTCCATTGACATTTAGAGTGAATACTAAACGATAGGAATTTATTGCCACTGTGTTGCCTGTAGAGTTGGAGTTTCTGGTGGTGTTCTCTATTCCTTTCTAGTCTTTGTTGTTTTTGGTATTTATTTATTTATTTTTCATGTTTTCTCCCCTCAGAGAGTCCCCCTCAAAATTTCTTGCAGGGCTGGTTTAGTGGTCACAAACTCCTTTAATTTTTGTTTGTCTGGGAAACTGTTTGTGTCTCCTATTTTGAATGACTGCCTTGCTGGATAAAGAATTCTTGGCTGTAGGGACACATTGGTGGTTCAGTTGGTTAAGTGCCTGACTTCGGCTTAGGTCATGATCTCACAGTTCATGAGTTTGAGCCCTGTGTAAGGCTCTGTGCTGACAGCTCAAACTTGGAGACTGCTTCAGATTCTGTGTCTCCCTCTCTCTCTGCCCCTTGCCCACTCACATTCTTTATCTCTCTCTCAAAAATAAATAAACATTAAAATTAAAAAAGAAAAAAAAAGAATCCTTGGCTGCATATTTTTCTGATTCAACACATTGACTATATCCTGCCACTCCTTTCTGGCCTGCCAAGTCTCTGTGGATAGGTCTGCTGTGAACCTGATCTGTCTTCCCTTGTATGTTAAGGACTTTTTTTGTTCCCTTGCTGCTTTCATAATTCTTTCCTTGTCTTTGTATTTTGTGAATTTGACCATGATATGCCTTACTGGTGGTCAGTTTTGTTGAATCTACTGGGATTTCTCTGTGCTTCCTGGATTTTGATGTCTGTGTCTTTCCCCAGGTTAGGAAAGTTTTCTGCTATGATTTGCTCACAAAACCCTTCTACCCCTTTTTCTCTCTCTTCATCTTCTGGTCCCCTATGATTCGGATGTTATTACTTTGTAATGAGTCACTGAGTTCTCTAATTCTTATATATCATGCTTTTTTGCCTTAGTTTCCCTCTTTTTTTTGCTTCATTTATTCTCCATAATTTTATCTTCTGTATTGCAGATTTGCTGACCTGCCTTATCCTTCTTTGCCATGGTGTCATCCATTTGAAATTGCATCTCCGTTATAGCATCTTTAATTTTGTCTTGACTAGATTGTACTCCTTTTATCTCTGCAGAAAGGGATTCTATGCTTTTTTCAACCCCAGCTAGTATTCTTATTATCATGATTCTAAATTCTAGTTCAGACATCTTGGTGATATCTGTGTTTATTAAGTCAATGGTTGTCATTTCTTTCTGTTCTTTCTTTTGGAGTGAATTCCTTCATTTTGTCATTTTGGACAAAGACAAAGAATTAATAAAATAAAAAATTAAAATTAAAAAATTAAAAACAACACAAAAAATCAAACAAAAGGAAACTAGATCCTAGGTATGTTTTGGTCTGGCTGTTGAAAGAAGCTTGATATAATGGAGAAAAAAGGAAAAGAAAAGAAAAAATAAGAAAAATTAAAAAAATTTAAAGATGTATACAATACAATACAATAAAATGAAATGAAGAAAGCAAAATAGAATAAAAAATTTACAAAAATATAAAAAACATAGTAAAAAAGTTAAACAAATTTTTAAAATATATTTTATTGTCAAATTGGCTAACATATAGTGTGTAAAGTGCGCTCTTGTTTTTTGGGGTAGATTCTCATGGTTCATTGCTTATATATAACACCCAGTGCTCATCCCAATAGGTGCCCTCCTCAGTGCCCATCACCCATTTTCCCCTCTCCCCCAAACCCCCATCAACCCTGTTTGTTCTCTGTATTTAAGAGTCTTTTATGGTTTGCCTCCCTCCCTCTCTGTTTGTAAATATTTTTTCCCCTTCCCTCCCCCCAAGGTCTTCTGTTAAGTTTCTCAAGATCCACATATGAGTGAAAACATATGATATGTGTCTTTCTCTGACTGATTTATTTCATTCAGCATAATACCTTCCAGTTCCATCCACATTGCTGCAAATGGCATAATTTCATTCTTTCTCATTGCCAAGTAGTATTCCATTGTATATGTGTGTGTGTATATGTATGTGTGTATATATATATATATATATATATATATATACACACATATATATACAAAAAATTAAAAAATATAATAAAAAAGTTAAATCACTTTAAAAAGCAGAAAATAAGAATAAATTCTTTCTCTTTCTGTATCCAAGAAAAAACAAAAAACAAAAAAAAGCAAAAAACAAAACAAAAAAACCCAAATAGATGGACCAATGAACAGAATGAAATCCGAATAACATCCAGTTTCCCTAGAAGTCTAACTATGAAGCACTTTATAGTCCATACACTAAGCCTGTGGATAGATTTGTGGTGGTTCTCTAGGGCTTGAGCTTGGTTGGTGTGGTTGGATGGGGTTAACGTAATGGCTGGGTTCTCCACTAGGTGGTGGTGCTTAGCTTACTGGGGTGGATTGCTGTGGCTCCCATGCGCATATATGCACATGCGTGGGAGAGGTGGAAATGGTGTCACCCATATTCCAGTCTATGGCACTGGAACTCTGCTCTCACCGACCATCAATCAAGTATCCTTCCTTTGTCTCTGGCTTCCATCTACTCCCTTCTTCTACACTGTTCATGTCCAAGCCAGCAGTCTTCCAGGTTGCACCTCTCTCCTGAATTATATCTCATATGGGTCTGTGTTTACATTCCCCTCACTTCTGAGAGCCCTGCAGCTTGGACCTGCTCTGACCCTCTGGGGGAGGGTTTCCAGGAGCAATGGCTGGTTGCTGGCTTTGCCTTGGGAATGTTTGTGTGGTTGCACTGTTGCAGAGGTTCAGAGATTGTGGCTGGGTGCATGTTTGCCCCAGAAAAAAGTTCATGTGATCACACAGGAGTAGAAGTTCAGAGATTATGGGAAAGCACAACACACAGCCGGTGCCAGGTTTCACCACACCCTGGCACTTTGGTTCCAATATCAGCAAACATGGCTGTTCTCTGGTGTCCGATGGGACCTTTGCCTGTGGGGAGGTCCTATAGCCTCTACCAAATGTCCTCCAAGCAGGGGAACTTCTACTCCCTGTGTGGCCAATGGATCCCTCGGACCTTGCTGCCTGCTCCAGGGGATTCGCTTTTCCCACCAGAGTACCACCAGGTATTGAGCTATGGACTTTCTGACACTGCTCTCCCCTGTTTATAGAGTCCTATTGGTATTGAAACCATCTCCTTTCTCCTTTCTTCCTTTCTTGTTCAGTCACTTTGGTGTTTCCACTCTTTTTCTTTCTCTCCAGCTGCTTCAGGGGGAGTGCTTTTCCTGTACTCTCCCACTTTCTCTGTCCTCTCTCTGCAAAAACAGTTCCCTACCCTCTGTGGCTTCTGTCTCTCCAAGTTTACCTGTCTGTGCTGTGTACTTGCCAAGTTCTGTGGCTCAAGTTAGGCAGATTGTTGTGTTAATCCTCAGATCAATTTTCTAGGTGTGCAATGGTTTGGTGTGATCTAGCTGCATTTCAGGGACAAGAAAAGCTGAGAAGTTCCATGCTGCTCTGCCATCTTTGCCCCTCTCTTCTATGGGTTTATTTAAAATTTTTTTAAAGTTTATTTATTTATTTTGAGAGAGAGAGAGCAAGAGGGTGCATGGACAGGGGAGTGGCAGAGACAGAGGGAGAAAGAGAATCCCAAGCAGGCTCTGTGCTGTCAGCACAGAGCCCGAGGTGGGGCTCAAACTCACAAACCATGAGATCATGACCTGAGCTGAAACCAAGAGCCCAGCAGTTAACCAACTGAGCCATCCAGATGCCCCTGTAGATTTATTTTGAACTAAGTTAAAGAAATCAAGTAAACAGCACAGATTGAGATTTATCAAAATATTTTCTGATATCAATTTCCATGAAATTCCATTTTACATGTGGGATTTGGTTCATTTTTAATCCCCATTCAATCTGAGCAGTTACCTTCTATTTTGACCATCTGCATTTCCTTCATCAGGAAGCATGGAATGAATGGGGCTGGGGGGCTCTGTGTCTGCTGAGTTGCTTGGTATAAAGTGGTTTTTGCTGACTGTTTCAGTCCTCTAGGGGGCACTCTAGGCTTTGTAAGAAACAAAGACTTTGTGATGGTCCAAGAGTTGAACAGTTGAAGAGAGAACAGAAGTCATGTGACCCAGTCAAATTATAAACAGCAAAGGTTGGTGGGGGAAGGGAGACACTGTTTGCCTAAAATTCATCTCAGGTTTCCAGTTCTGCCATTCCACATAAACTTCAAAAAGGTGGAACCCATATCTCCATAAATACCCTGTGAGGATGACTCTCTGAGCACAAGTACCAGGATAAGAATATTTCTGGGCATTGTGACTGTGGAAGCTCAATGGAAAACATCTTATTACCTGTTTTCCATGGTTATCAATAAAATCACACAAACCCACTGACCTAGAAATTATTTCAGTACCCCAGACAGCCTACCTTTTCATTTATCTCTGCTCAGAGTGGAAGGAATGAGAATGAAGAGAAGAGAAAAAAACAAGGAAGAAAAATGGAAGAAAAGGGAGGCTACAATATTTACTTTGACCAGTAGCATGTAGACCAGCCAAAATCAGCTGTGTGGGTGAGCAGGGTGTCCACGTGTTGCACAAGAGAGGAGGAGAGGTGTATATTAAATCAGAGTGGACATTATACAAACATCTTATTATTCACCAACTAAATTCTGCTTGGAATCATTTTCTGTGCAGATGGTGACTGTCCATCGTGGTTTCTAGAACTCTCTTGATTTCAAGAAATTATATTTACTTCCACAATACACAATACATGCTATCATATAATTTCCCTTTATTAGTATTTTTATATAACTGAATTCTCACATTGTCTATCAAGCCATGCAATTTGGGGGATGGGGTTACTCTTCCCTGTGATTTTTCAAGGTTCTGTGTAACCCAATGAGACACTGACTTATACAGAAATATTATCCACTTTCCTCTAATCCACAAATTTCTTACAAAAAGTATTTTCAGAGAAAAAAAAAAAACTCTTATAACTTCACATATTGGAAATATCATCCCTACCTCCCTGCTCTGTTGGCAAGCACAGTTTTGGACAGATTGCTCTGCAGTCTCCTGGGCCACTGTGGGTGGAGTCTCAGTTCCGGGACTGACAGGGTTCAGGTGTGATTGGTGCTCAGTGATTCTGGAGGGACGTGGTGACTGTTGACAACACAACTTCTCTGGACCCAAGACTCTACACTCTTCAGAGCAGGGGTGAAGGCAAGTCAGCGACTAGACAAGGAGTCATGAAGAGACAGCGGGGAGCCCTGCTGGGGCTTCTGTGGGTGCAGGTTTGCTGTGAGTGGGGGTGTCCCAGACGGGGGCAGGGGAGGTTCACAGCCTGCAGTGGAGGGGGAGCTGGCACAGAGCTCCTGCAGGGTCTCACCCTCAGCGGGTGTTCCCGGGAATACTCTGTGGGTTTGAAAACTGCCTCAGTGGCTCTGCAGTGACTTCTTTTGTGTTTGTTTTTGTCTTTCCAAGCAGGGGTGAGAGGGATGGACGTGGAGCAGACACCTGCAGCCCTGAGCCTCCAGGAGGGAGCCAGCTCTACCCTGAGGTGCAATTTTTCCAGCTCGGTGACCTACGTGCAGTGGTTGCGACAGAACCCCGGGGGCGGTAGCCTCACCCAGCTGTTTTACATCGCTTCAGGGATGAAGCAGGATGGGAGGTTGAACTGCTCGGTGAACACTAAGGACCGGCACAGCAGCCTGCACATCAGGGCCTCCCAGCAGGAAGACTCAGCCACCTATCTGTGTGCAGTGGAGGCACAGTGCTCCCTGCTGCTCTGCAGCCTGTCCCCAAACTGCAGCTGGGCTCGTGGCCCCAGCTCTTCATGGGTCAGGCACTTATTTGCCCACACAGGAGTTTTTGCACATTTTCATACTTATGTTACAGTACTTTTTTCCCTCCTAAAAGTATACCCATCAGGGCTGTCATTTCACTTTTGCTTTTCTTGCCCTTTTTCTTCCCAGAAAGCCCTTTCCAGGTAAAAAGCTCTACCACGGAACCATTGGAGTAGTTGACGGAGATGCCAATATCCAATGCCCTGTTAAAACATATCTCCTGGCAGCTAGCATATAAATTATATGTAAATTACTCAGAGGGAAAAGGCTTGAAAACATATATGGTCATCAACGAACAGAAAGAGATGACTAAGTTTTTCAGTTACCTGCACATGGTTTTTTTTCAAAGAAAATAAAACAGAACGTGTGTAATGTTTTTTAAAGTTTGTATTTGGCTTTTACACTCCTAGAAATACATATATAATAAAACAATTTTTGTTGAAGTTCAACCACTCTACGTAACTTATTACAATTATTTTCTATTTTGGTAAGATAATGCCCTGTAATAAGTACTTTTATGCATGAATAAAATGAGGATTTGAAAGCAAAAGTGACTTGGTTGAGGTCATATTATTCCTAAATTAGAGCATCTGAGGTGACATGAGAGCTTATCTGCTAGCTACCTGATGTAGAAGAGTCTTCAGAATCACAAAAGGATTTCTAATGATCAATTTTTACAATGTGTTTATATATATCACTGACAAAAGTACCCAATTGTCATTTCTAAATAGCACCTAGGGTGGAAGAGCTCATGGAAATTTTCCTTCTGTTCCATTGAAATCCATTGCTTTTCCTTGTGTTTTGAGTGAATGTATTACTCGTGATTTTGTAACATCATTCACCATTAGGGAAATGAAGTATAAATCTTCCCGAACTACTCTAAAAGAAACTCTTCTCTGTTGTAGGCAGAGACAAAGACTTCTGACTCCAAACTCAAAGTTCAAACTTGCATGTGGAATAATTAAAACACAAACTGAATTCCAGCTTGCACTGTTTTTTATGTTGATGAAAGGGCGTTGCTAGGAAGGACCGGGACCTTGACAATTATGGTGGACATTAATGGGCAGACTCCCAAAAACTGGGTGCAAAGCCAGCTTCTAGAGCACGTGACCTGTGCAATTCCACAGCACTTTGACTCTCAGAAGGAGCCCTGGCCTTGTTTTAATGCTCTGCCATCACTGTCTTGAAATTAAAATAATTTTATCTTTGTACTGGTGTTTTGTAAGTGAAGTCCCGTTAGAGGGTGGAACATATGCACGAGCAGAGGAGGTCCACAGGCAGCAGGACACAGCGTGCGAACACATGCAGGCTCAGGTTCTCTGTCAAAGCAGGCTGTGTGTGAGCTGGGCAGTGGGCGGGACCACCTGTTGTGCCTGTGCGTGCTTTGGACTACCTGCGGCTTTGACATGTTGTAAAAGGGTATAGTAAATTTTGTTGGTAAATTACTACAAAATGGAAGTGTATACATGGCCATTTCAATAAAACAGTTTGGCAGTTTCTTACACAACTAAACATACTCTTACCATATGACCCAGCAATGGCCTTCCTGAGTATCTAACCAAAGAGTTTGAAAACTTATGTCCACACACTAACCTGTATACAGGTGTTTTATAGCGGTTTTATCCATAATGGCCAAAATTTGGAAGTAGCATCACGTCTTTGAATAGGCAAATGGGTAGATAAATGGTGGTATATCCAACCAATGGAATATGTTCAGTGCTAAAAATTATAAAAATATAATTCAGAGCTATCAAGCCATGAAGAGATAGGGGAAACTTATATGCATTTTAGTAAGTGAAAGAAGCCAATCTGAAAAGGCTACATATGTTATGATTCCAACTACATGACATTCTGGAAAAGGCAAAACTGTGGAGACAGTAAAAAGATTGTGGTTTCCCAGCTAACATCATCCCCAATGGGGAAAAACTGAGAGCTTTTTCCCTGAGATCAGGAACCCACTCTCACGACTATCTCACGACAGGGATACCCACTCTCACCACTATTGTTTAACATAGTGTTGGAAGTTCTAGCATCAGCAATCAGACAACAAAAGGAAATCAAAGGCATCAAAATTGGCAAAGATGAAGGCAAGCTTTCGCTTTTTGCAGATGACATGATACTATACATGGAAAATCCAATAGACTCCACCAAAAGTCTGCTAGAACTGATATATGAATTCAGCAAAGTTGCAGGATACAAAATCAATGTACAGAAATCAGTTGCATTCTTATACACTAACAATGAAGCAACAGAAAGACAAATAAAGAAACGGATCCCATTCACAATTGCACCAAGAAGCATAAAATACCTAGGAATAAATCTAACCAAAGATGTAAAGGATCTGTATGCTGAAAACTATAGAAAGCTTATGAAGGTAATTGAAGAAGATATAAAGAAATGGAAAGACATTCCCTGCTCATGGATTGGAAGAATAAATATTGTCAAAATGTCAATACTACCCAAAGCTATCTACACATTCAATGCAATCCCAATCAAAATTGCACCAGCATTCTTCTCGAAACTAGAACAAGCAATCCTAAAATTCATATGGAACCACAAAAGGCCCCAAATAGCCAAAGGAATTTTGAGGAAGAAGACCAAAGCAGGAGGCATCACAATCCCAGACTTTAGCCTCTACTACAAAGCCTCTACTACTACTAACAAGACAGCATGGTATTGGCACAAAAACAGACACATAGACCAATGGAATAGAATAGAAACCCCAGAACTAGGCACACAAACGTATGGCCAACTCATCTTTGACAAAGCAGGAAAGAACATCCAATGGAAAAAAGACAGTCTCTTTAACAAATGGTGCTGGGAGAACTGGACAGCAACATGCAGAAGGTTGAAACTAGATCACTTTCTCACACCATTCACAAAAATAAACTCAAAATGGATAAAGGACCTGAATGTGAGACAGGAAACCATCAAAACCCTGGAGGAGAAAGCAGGAAAAGACCTCTCTGACCTCAGCCGTAGCAATCTCTTACTCGACACATCCCCAAAGGCAAGGGAATTAAAAGCAAAAATGAATTACTGGGACCTTATGAAGATAAAAAGCTTCTGCACAGCAAAGGAAACAACCAACAAAACTAAAAGGCAGCCAACGGAATGGGAAAAGATATTTGGAAATGACATATCAGACAAAGGGCTAGTATCCAAAATCTATAAAGAGCTCACCAAACTCCACACCCGAAAACCAAATAACCCAGTGAAGAAATGGGCAGAAAACATGAATAGACACTTCTCTAAAGAAGACATCCGGATGGCCAACAGGCACATGAAAAGATGCTCAACGTCGCTCCTCATCAGGGAAATACAAATCAAAACCACACTCAGATATCACCTCACGCCAGTCAGAGTGGCCAAAATGAACAAATCAGGAGCCTATAGATGCTGGAGAGGATGTGGAGAAATGGGAACCCTCTTGCACTGTTGGTGGGAATGCAAATTGCTGCAGCCACTCTGGAAAACAGTGTGGAGGTTCCTCAAAAAATTAAAAATTGACCTACCCTATGACCCAGCAATAGCACTGCTAGGAATTTGCTCAAGGGATACAGGAGTACTGATACATAGGGGCACTTGTACCCCAATGTTTATAGCAGCACTCTCAACAATAGCCAAAATATGGAAAGAGCCTAAATGTCCATCAACTGATGAATGGATAAAGAAATTGTGGTTTATAGACACAATGGAGTACTACGTGGCAATGAGAAAGAACGAAATATGGCCCTTTGTAGCAACATGGATGGAACTGGAGAGTGTGATGCTGAGTGAAATAAGCCATACAGAGAAAGACAGATACCATATGGTTTCACTCTTATGTGGATCCTGAGAAACTTAACAGAAACCCATGGGGGAGGGGAAGGAAAAAAAAAAAAGAGGTTAGAGTGGGAGAGAGCCAAAGCATAAGAGACTGTTAAAGACTAAGAACAAACTGAGGGTTGATGGGGGGTGGGAGGGAGGGGAGGGTGGTGATGGGTATTGAGGAGGGCACCTTTTGGGATGAGCACTGGGTGTTGTATGGAAACCAATTTGACAATAAATTTCATATATTGAAAAAAAAAAGATTGTGGTTTCCAAGGGTTGAGGGGAGCAGGAGGGGTGAGCAGAGCACAGAGAATATTTAGTGTAGTGAACCTACTCACTATGATACTACAGTGGTGGATACATGCCATTGTACATTTGTTCAAAACCATAAAATGTGTAACACCAAGAGTGAACCCCTGGTAAACTAAGGACTTTGGGTGATACAATGTGTCAACATAGGTTCATCCATTGTGAAAGGTACACCACTGCCATGGGGAAGTTGATAATGGGAGAGGCCCTGCGTGTGTGGGGGCAGAAGGTGGAATAGAAACCTCAGTACGTGCTTCCTAAGTTTTCACTGAACCCTAAAATAGCTGAAAAAAATGAAAACCTTTAAAAAATTAAATTCAGAGACATGAAATGAAGAATTAAAGCATTTTAGAAAAATGGTTCTACTAGAAACATTACCTAATGAGCCTCCTTTTGGAATAAAGATCTCAATTGCTTCTCAGCCTTTTGGCTAAGATCAAGTGTGAATGAAGATTTCAAATTTTCCTTTTGAATCAATCTTAAAAATTATATAAGCAGCCCTGGCTGGAAATTTTGAACCTCCATACTAAATCTTCAAGGAGAAAGCCAGAGTCCAGAAAGTAGTTAGGCTGTTTTAAAAAGTGCTTCTTGGGGCGCCTGGGTGGCTCAGTCGGTTCAGCGTCCGACTTTGGCTCAGGTCACGATCTCACAGTTCGTGGGTTCGAGCCCCGCATCGGGCTCTGTGCTGACCGCTTGCTCAGAGCCTGGAGCCTGCTTCAGATTCTGTGTCTCCTACTCTCTCTGCCCCTCCCCCGTTCACGCTTTGTCTCACTCTGTTTCTCAAAAATAAATGTAAAAAAAAAAAATTTAAAAAAAAAAGTGCTTCTTGCTTTCCATGTTAGTAAGCTCATCCACCTCCTCCAGCCTCTCTCAGTTGCAGAGATTTTCTTTTCTTCATATGATATATATGTATGATATGTAATAGATTTATATAAGAAATAGGTCTCCAGAAGAACACCGTGCTTACCTATGGAGCCACCTGGATCTCACTGCTTATGATGGTCTTTACACTCAGTGAATAAAGTCCCATTTGATTCCATTTTCGTATGGATTTAGTTCCCCTTGATTCATTATTGATCTCATGGAAGAAATGAAAACCCAGATAGGATCTCATCCTGGGGACTGTGTCTCTGCTTCTGAAGAGGTCCCAGTGTTGGTTAGGAGAAACCTCAGACCTATGAGATCACATACGGTTGTGGAAATAATCTTGGGGTTCCACAATGCATGCAATTTAACCCCACACTCACACAAGTCCACACTGCTCTCAGCCAGTCCTCAATAAATATTTGCTGTATTATATAGTATGAAACAAATTTAAAGCTGGAAGAGCCCCTTCGAAAGGGTTTTTTAGTCCACTTCATTTTACAAAACAGAGGCTGTATCCAAGGGTACAGTATGGAACAATTAGGTAGTCAAAGAGCTGGGAAAGAAAGAAACCAGTTTGCTCATTTCCTTCCCCTGCCTCCTTGCTGCATGATCATTCTCCTGGGTAAAGAGAAAGTATCTAATGCAAGTCCAGCCACTTAGATCTCTGTAGTTTGGGTCTGTGAAAGCCATGGTCCAACAGTTTGATCGCCTGAATGGAGAGCTGTAATTTGTGTAAATATCTGACACCATGGGCAGGAAAGGAGACTAAGGCTGAGCCACTGTTGTTCTACCTGCAGGCTCATCCTCCACTCACTGGTTTCTGGAGGAGGGAACCGAAGGTGATAGTGTCATCTGAACACCTACGTGCATTTCTAAGGACTTTCCCCCAAGTAGCAAATATATTTATTACCCCAGATGGGTATCCCTTGAAGTCAGGATGAGTATAATGAGCATGACTCACACATTGTCTACAAAAAAAGATCACTGGATTTGGAAGACTTCTGGAGCTGGGAGTCCATGAAGGTGTTTGATGAAGGTTTTCTAGGCCAACACTCTGACAAGAAGTAAAGCAATATTCTCTGAAATAATCATGGAGTTGGGAATTTTGTCCAAGAGATGGCTGTATCTATCTGTGTTATAGTCAATACATGGAAGAACATTATTCGTATGAATGCTCACATTCAGAACATCACATTTAGTTCTGTGTGTCACACCTCAAAAGTGCCTATATTGACCTCAGTGTCTAGATCCGAGAAAAGGGAAATTTGACCAGGGAAGAGTTTGAGAATTCTCATTTTATGGGGAATGGGTGAGAGAATGAAAGATTCCCCAAATCAAGAAGTTTTACATACATAAAAGCACATTTTATATATACCCATATATTTACATATTGAGTTGATGTTCTTCACCATAGCTGTCTTTAAAACTGAAGGATGGGAGATATGGAAGGAAGATTAGCTTTATTCTTTTCATTTCAGAGGATCAGTGAGTATGAATCATAGAAAGGAGCTTCCACTTTTGGAAATGAAGTGGTCTTAGTTTCCCAGAAACCATTTCTTCTGATCAATTCTTTAGGGCCTGTTTCCTGTTGGTTCTATTCCTGAGCACATGCAAGATTTAGACTTCCGTGGATTTATTCTCACAGAGGTCATCAGAAAATTCCAAGACATTCAAGTGGATGAGAAAGGGTTTAGACAGAGGGCAATAATTCTGGAAACTCATAGGTCCAGAGAACTTTATCAATGAATTTGGGGAGAGAACACTGTAGAGGAGTTTAGGAGAAAAATAACAGAGTATGGAATGTGAACCAGTGATGACCAGGAAGGGGAAGGATGACACAATAGTTGGCTAATACTTTAGAAGGAATTCTACTGAGTCCATGAGTCGGTAATTGCATTTTAAGACATGCCATCTATCTTGATTTGAGAAAATGAAATCAGTTCAAGGATAAAGTCATATGTGGTTATATTTTCTGAGCGTGCAGCTTGATGTTTGCTCAGCACGTCTAGTCTGTCTTTCAATACTTTGCAGAATATAAGACACATAACATTCAAATAGATTTCTTAATAGCATGTCAGATTTCTTTATGCAAATTAATCTAATCTTTGGTCAAACTGTTTCCTATAGTTGAAATATTAATAAGTAAGTGATGGAAGTTATCTCCCTGCTCCCTTATGATTGAAATTTGGTCTTCTACTTTTTGTCACAGTCATCTTACTGAGGGAAGATTCCACATCTGACTGTTGGTACTGTCAGTCCTCTGGGAGTAGCAAGGTCATGGGCCAGACAGCTCGGACAAGCAGCGACTGAGATAAAAGTTATCTTATTTGAAATATCAAATGATATTCTCTCTTTTACTCTAATCTTTGGCTTGCATGTTCCTTTTAGGAAAGTTTTTCTCCATAACAGACAAATGAGGCTGGTAGATTTGGCAGAAAGGGAAGGTTTTCTATGTTCTTTGTTTAAGACAGTGAATCATGATTCCTTCCTCGTTTCAAACATGTACACGAGGCCCATCAGTGAGTAAACGGCAACAGGATCTACTCTTTTGAACTTAACAGTGACCCAGTAGTGTGAAGAGGTATAAATCTTAATGTTGACATTCTTCCTGTGCATCTAGTCTCTGGTCTAGGATGTAATTTGTTTGACGTATTGCTGCCATTATGCGTCTGAGTCCCTCCAGAGGCTCGGGGTAGGGGAAGAAGGTTTTCCTCA
The DNA here is from genome assembly GCF_018350155.1 of Leopardus geoffroyi. Classification (NCBI taxonomy): domain Eukaryota; kingdom Metazoa; phylum Chordata; class Mammalia; order Carnivora; family Felidae; genus Leopardus; species Leopardus geoffroyi. The sequence continues at coordinate 72,815,387 of NC_059337.1, forward strand.
GTGAGTTCAGTACAGACGTGACCACAGGAGGGTGCACCTGAGCTGCCGCAGACCAGGCGGAGGGTCCATGGTAGAGCATCTGCATGAGTAGGTCTGGCAGAAGCACAGTCGTCTTCTTATTGGCTGGTGGACACGTGGGAAACCACTCTGACTGATGCAGGAAAGAAGGCCGGGCCGGTACTAGAAGTAGCTGTGCTGGCTGGAGGTGGCAATTCTGAAAGTGATCGTAATTGTAATTGGGAGGAACCATGAGGACATCCGAGGGGGCTTTCATCATGCTCTTGTGGCTGCTGCTGCACTGTGAGTTGAGTGTTTATGAGAAACAGAGTAATTAGTGGATAGTCTTCAGCAGTCAAGACTGGCTTTACTCAGGTTTCCTCCAGGTAGTGGAGAAAAGGGGAATTCTGAAGCATAATAACGCGGGAACTGCTCTCCTTTCTCTGACCTTTTCTTTCTGCACAGGGCTCAGCCGAGGAGAGAATGTGGAGCAGAGTCCTTCCACCCTGAGAGTCCAGGAGGGAAACAGCTGTGTTATCACCTGTAGTTACTCAGACAGTGCCTCAAACTACTTCCCTTGGTATAAGCAAGAACTTGGAAAAGGTCCCCAGCTCATTATAGACATTCGTTCAAGTGTGGCCAAAAAAGAAGACCAAAGACTCACTGTTTTACTGAATAAGACGGCCAAGCATCTGTCCCTGCACATCGCAGCCGCCCAGCCTGCAGACTCAGCTGTCTACTTCTGTGCAGCAAGTGCACATTGCGTCCCAGACACCTGCTGCCTGCACCCAAACCTGTGACTGGGCAGCCCCTGTCCTTTGACACAGAACTTCAAGCAGATCGTTTGTGCTATTGTTTGTCTGCAGGCGGAAGCTAATGTGGTAGACATTAAAGCATAACTGAAGACAACTGGGATCGAGATGACCCAGACAGGGTTAGAACATTTTCTTGGATGATTGCTGCTCAATGGAATTCTTGAAGGGAGTTAGTAAGGTTTTATGTTGAAATTCAGGCTTTAAATGTGAGTTTACATATGCTATTCAGATGCCTTTCCCATAAATAACCCCTTAGTACTAATATTTCAGTCCTTACTATGGATGAGATGGGCATTTAAATGTTGTGTTTCCAAGTAGCATTGATTATTTTTCTGATGCTACAACATTACATGTCAAATATAGAAATACATAAAGTGAAAAATATGAAAGTCATACTTCTATAATCGGATATTATTGTTAATATTCATTTTAGTCTTAAAAAATCGTATTCTGATTAGGAACATGATTTTTTCACTTAATATAATTTGATTTGAGCATTCCTTCCATCATGTTTTCACCTCTAACATCTACTTTATTTTATTTTTAATGTTTTATTTAACATCTACTTTACAATAGCTCTGTGAAATATTTTAATTAAGTACAGTTTCATACTAATTTTCTTCCTCTGTATTTGGGGCAAAATTTGACAGCCATATATGTGATTTGATCACTTTCTCTTTCAGAAAATGTGGCATGGGTTTTCCTTTAGAGCCCAGTGATGGTGTCTATTATTTGTGTGTTTGAGAGAAATTAAGATAGGGAATGACTTGACAATATGAACTTAAGATAAAACTCAGAAATCTATTCTCATTTACAAAATTCTCTAAGTATCTGTTCACAATTACTCTCACATAGAATTTAGAAGACAGAATTTTGTATTTCATTCACTGCTGTATTCGCAGTAGCTAGCACAAACTTTTTCATATAATGGGCTATCCGTAGATGTTTCTTAAAAGAAGGAAAGATGAATTCTGCTACTTAAACATACTTTTAATCTAATTTTTATGATGGAATTAAATGTATAAATTGATTGTGAAAAAAGTCCTTAATGCGTATATCTGATTATTTCAGAGCGTTCTGTTTCTTTCCATTTATATGTCTTCCTTTCTTAATAAAGCTCTGTGGTTTTAAGATAATTAAATGTATTCTTGGACTTGTAATTTTGTGTTATCATTATAATTAAAACCGTTCTTTCTGAGGCATATGGGAAACATTTTATATGCACTTATTAGCCACCTCGTTAATGCAGTGCACACAAAGGCATTTGGACTAATGGTTAATGTAGAGACAACTTGTTCCAAACCTCCCTGAGTCAACTTCACATTTGATTGAATTAAACATTACTAACCATAGCCTTTTTTTTTTTTTTTTCGGGAGAGAGAGGGTGCAAGTGAGCAAGGGGCAGAGAGAGAGGGTGCAAGTTGGGGAGGGGGGGGTAGAGAGAAAGAAGGAGAGGGAGGGAGAGAGAGAGAGAAGCAGGGCTCACCCAGGACTTGTGTTTTACCCGAAGCGGGGCCCGAGCTCACCTGATGTGGGACTCGTTATCAAGCTTAGTGCCAAATATTCTGCAACCAAATTGGAATTATTAAACTTTTCCATGGATTGGTCTTTATGTTTTTTAAGAGGTGCTCGGGGTGCCTTGGTGGCTCAGTCAGTTAAGCGTCCGACTTCAGCTCAGGTCATGATCTCATGGTCCGTGAGTTCGAGCCCCACGTCCGGCTCTGTGCTGACAGCTCAGAGCCTGGAGCCTGTTTCAGATCCTGTCTCCCTCTCTCTCTGACCCTTCCCCGTTCATGCTCTATCTCTCTCTGTTTCAAAAATAAATAAACATTAAAAAATTAAAAAAAAAAAGAGGTGCTCACGTAAGGACCTTAGTTGGAAACGTATGTGTAGCATGATGGCCTGCTCAGGCATTTTTCCCTAGCTTCTACAGTGTCTTTTGTATCGTGATCTTTCGTCATTATGATAAAATTTCTTTTTAACAACACGAAGACATCAATAATTCATGTATTTGCTGTTCCTTTCTTATAAGACGCATGAGCAATGTGAAAGGGTCAATAAAAGAAAGTTAAGGAATCTCACTGTCTTTATAGTGTTTGGAAGGTGTGAATACTTTAAAAGCATATTGACTGACACTGACTACATAATTTTTTGGGGGAAATTGACATGCCCAAAAGATATCCATTAGTTCAGCCACTTGAATTAATGTTGCTTCTGCTAAGTGACTGAATTTTATAAAGGATTCTGGAGTGGTAATTGCATGACCAGTCTGGTATTGTCTCTTTCGATGTTTAAGATAAGATTATTAAAATTCTATTAATTCAGAATCTGGTCTCAGAGTGTCTGACAGATTTACCCTGGATATGGACACTTCTTGAATGACATAAGTGCAATCATGAGACTCCCTTCATTGAGAAATGTGTTAGAGTTGAGTAATAGGAGGAGAAATTAATAATATTTCACATTTACTCTGCCAGCTGGTAGAAAAACATTAGGTGTTTATAGAGAGTTATAGTCTATCACTTAGAGAGCCTGACAGTTGTACTCTATGTGGTTCTATCATATTTCATGGAGACTGCAGTACAAATTCTGAAGATGCTTCAACCAATTTAGCTGAAGCTATAATGATTTTGAGACAAGGATGTTAAGTCTTTGCTACTGTATCAGGAAGTCAACAGTAAGAGGCAATGGATCTTTGCTGTTTGCCATGATGTTGAAAAATATCCTTAGGACACAACCTTACTTTTAATCTGTGCACACAGAGAAAGTCTTATCACAATCAATCATCGTATGGTCAATAGTCTTGTGGAGGTGTATGGTGTCACCTAGGGTATATTCTTTTCAGAACTGAGCATACAAAGTACAGGGGCTTACTGTGGTTCAACTGAGGTAATGGGAAAAATATAAATTTAAATATTTGATAATTAATGAACAAACTCTGATGTCTATTCTGGCCTTTCTGAAACACAGCTGAGCTGTTGAAACTAAACAATGTAAGAAGGAGACCTCGGTGACAGGATCTATTATCTGAGGGCTTCAGTCTAAACCTTTCAGCAAAAAGTGATTAGATTTTTCAGCCTTTGGCCCCAAGAAAGGCATCTGAACAGACATTGACAGTGAGGAAGAATACTGGCATACTAATAGGTAGATTGAAAGAGCTACAGTTAGTCTAAACATTTTGCCTTCTTATCATAAAGTGATTTATTTCTATCTTATGTGAAATAACATAGTGTGAGCATACATGATTCTTACATCTTTTTTCATGATTTTTTAAAATTTTTTAATTTTTAATTTTTTTTAATGTTTATTTATTTTTGAGACAGAGACAGAGCATGAATGGGGGAGGGTCAGAGAAAGAGGGAGACACAGAATCCGAAGCAGGCTCCAGGCTCTGAGCTGTCAGCACAGAGCCCGATGCGGGGCTCAAACCCACGGACTGCGAGATCATGACCTGAGCCAAAGTCAGACGCTTAACCAACTGAGCCACCCAGGCGCCCCTCTTTTTTCATGATTCTTATCTTATGCTGTTTCCATAATACATTACATGTAGTATTTTTAAAAATATAGAATACTTCATGAATTTTCACATCATTCTTGCACACAGGTCATGCTAATTTTCTCTGTATTATTCTAATTTTAGTATATGTGTTCCCAAAGTGACCCTTAGTTGTCATATTTTTAAGTGCCTCCCACCCACTTTCATCACAGATGTGATGAGTGAACATATTATAGTTAAACCATCAATCCTCATTTCAATATAAAATTTTACTCATTCATTTTCAGATGTGACTGTTTACACATTAGAGTCACTGAATGCAAAAAGAAGTCTGGATAATGAGACTCTCAGCTGGTACAGAGAGAAGTGTGACATGACCCACACAACTTGCTACAGGAAACCTCTATTTCCTGTTCTGGGGCAACAGCAGCACATACCCAGCCATCCTTTCCTCACCCTGGCAGGCTCCCCTCATGGTGCCGAGCTCTGAAATTGAAGAAGACATTTCCCATCTTGTGGAAAAACTCAAACATGTTTCTGTCCAGCCTTCTGAAGGTGGTAATGGCTTCGATGTGGCTGGGTAAGGATGGCCCCCATTGTAATGTTCCTCCTGTACGACCTAAAAGCAGGGGACATAAGTGGTGTCTTGTAGGTACCTTGGAAGGGAGGGATAATAGTGTGTAAAACACAATTTCCTTGTGCCAGATGACTTATTCTGAAACTCTGATCCCATGTTTTTTTCTTTAGGATCCAGTATTTCCCAAAAGGTAACTCAAGCCCCACCAGCGATGTTAGTACAGGAGAAGGAGGCTGTCATCCTGGAATGCACATATGACACCAGCGATCCAAATTATAGTCTATTGTGGTACAAGCAGCCCAGCCGCGGGGAGATGATTTTCCTTGTTCGTCAGGATTCTTACAACCAACAAAATGCCACAGAAGGTCGCTACTCATTGAATTTCCAGAAGGCAAGAAAATCCATCCATCTTGTCATCTCAGCTTCACAGCTGGAGGACTCTGCAGTGTATTTCTGTGCACTCAGGAGCCCACAGTGAGAGGCATGCTGGAGGGAGGTGTACCCAAACCCCAGAGCTCTTGTTGATACATCCACCTGTTGTAGGGATCAAGGCAGGGAATTCCATCCTACACAGGAAGTGGCTAAGGCTAGGGCAGCTCAGATGGAGGGTTAGAGGGAAAACCTGACCCTCTTAGAGGTCTTAGAGAAAATACCTCTCTAGATAAGAATTATCATGCATCAAAAACATCCTTACCCCTGAAAATTTGTGTTGAAAGTGTTTATTTAAAACTAGAAAAGCCACGATAAACAATTTGCCATTTTGCAATTAGATTCAGCTGTGAGAATTGGCTAAGTAAATTCGGAAACATTTGACTCAAAAATCAGTAAAAATGTGTGTGAATTGTTGGATTTTCAGGTGAATTTTATTCAGTAAGTATATCTTGAATATATATTATGTTACAGCCATTATTTAGAATATGGAAGGCCATGGAATGTTTCTGTGGTTTTCCTTTTTTGGTTTATGTCACGCTGGTTTATTCTGCTTAATGACGTGGTTTAGTTAGGTTTGTTTACTGTGAGTCAACTGTACTTACATGTATTTTCCAAGGCGCCTACTCTGTGACATATGTCTGTACTATTGCTCATCCCATCTTATTAACACGCCTAGCATTTATGTCCTCGATTTGTATTCTGGAGGTTTACCTGCTTCCCAACACTGTTATCTGCAAATGATCATGATTAGTGGCTCTTAGAGGGGACCCTGTGAAGTAGCAGGGTGTGAATTATCCTCTTTGTCTGTTCCCACCCTTCACTTCAAAACTTTTTCAAAGGCATTTTTCCCAGCACGTGGCTCAGATTGCACACTTCTGAGCCCTCTTTGTTTGATCAATGTTCCACAGTCCAACACCACTCCTTCTCTCCATTTTCCTCCTTCCACCTCTAACCTCATTTCCCCTGTGCCTTCACATTCGAATGGTAACGGATGGTTGATAATTGGTCTTGCATTGTAACACTCTGTTATATTTGCGTGGAAAGCAGATGGGTAGGGTAGAAATCTTAATAAGGATCTCTTTAAAAATTTTTAATTATAAAATTTTACCATTGTAACATACATTTTTACCAGTTTAACAATTTTTAAGTGTACAATTCAGTGGTATGAAATACATTTACATTGTTGTTCAACAAGCACCACTATCCATTTCCAGAAATCTTTTCATCTTGAAAAACTGAATATTTGTACTCATTAAACAATAGCTCCATCCCTACAGTCCTTGGGAACTACCATTCTACTTTCTCCTTCCATGAGTTTGACTACTTTGGACACCTCCTAGAAGTGGAATTATGCAGTATTGGTCATTATGTGACTTTCATTTTACATAATGTCTTCAAGGTTCACCCATGTTGCAACATGTGTCAGAATTTCTATCCTTTGTGAGGTTGAATAATATTTCAGTATATGTCATACCACATTTTCTTTATCCATATCCATCTTTTGCTGCACCTTTGGGTCTTCCAAAGCAAAACTTTCCTTTTGGTGGAAACAGGAATTTATAAACGTCTCAATGTTTGGGGTTTATAGTGAAATTCTTCCAATTTTTGAATGTATACCAGAAGTGGAATTTCTGGATCGTAAGGCAATTTTATTTGAAATTTTTTGAGAGATGGTGTGTCTGGGTGGCTCAGTCAGTTTGAGGGTCTGACTTCATCTCAGGTCATGATCTCACAGTTCGTGAATTCGAGCCCCACATTGGGCTCTCTGCTGTCAGTGCGGAGCCTGCTTTGGATCCTCTGTCCCCATCTCTCTCTGCACCCACCCCCCACATGTTCTCTCTCTCAAAAATAAAAAAAAACATTTAAAATAAAAAAATAAAAAAATTTAGAATCATTTATACTGGTTAATTGGAACAACTATGCCCTTAGACTGCATTATCACAAGCAAGTTTCAAGGACCAGAGAGAGAGTAATCACTAGTCATGAATGAAACTCCAGTATCCCAGTGGTTCACAAAACTCTAGAAGAGTTTGTCACGCCTACTACGGTGCATTGCTTAAAGCAGGTATCTAATAATTGCTCTGAATGGAATGGTGAGGCCCCTATACAGGGGTCAGCTCCTGAACACCAGTTTGAGTATCCTTTATAAAAGATTTTCTTTCCTCTTTTGGTAAAAGAGCCAAACCTGCAATTATTTAATTTGCTTTATTAGTTTCACTTGTCTAAATAACTTATTAAAGACTGTCTTAAAATATTCGAAAGGTTTGGGAAGAAGTCATTTTGCCACCCTCTAGTCTTTCAGATTTCTCTGAAAGCAATGTATAGTGGCAAAAACACCGAACAGGTTTTTGCTAGACTTCTGTGTTCAAAACCGTTAGCTCTGCCATGAACTTTCTTGATACTTTTGAACTTCATTCCATTATTTACAAAATGGGAGAGTAATATTTTCCTTAATATTCTGTCGTGACAATTTATCAATAACGTATCCTAAGAGATTGACAAGCTTTTTTTATGAGGGTAATCTCATTAAATACAGAAAAAGCATTTGACCAAATTTAGATCCATTCCTGATTGAAACTCCCAGTGAATTGGGAACTGATGGGAATTTCCTCAACTTAAAAAAGGGGTTCAACAAGATACCTCCATCAAATGTCATACTTGATGGTGAAAGCCAAATGCTTTCTCCTTGTTTTGGAAATAAGGGAAAAAGTTTGGCTCTCATCACTTGTATTTAATATTGAATTAGAGGTTCGCAAATGTAATAAGGCATGTGGAAGAAACAAAAGACATACAGTTTGGAAAGGAAGAAGTGAATTTATCTTCATTAACAGACAGCATAACTGAGCAGAAAATGCAAGGGAATCTACAAAAAAAACTACAAGAACAAATTGGTTTAACAAAGTCAAATACACACTTACCATATGATCCAGCCATTCTACTCCCAGATATTGACCCAAGAGAAATGAAAGCATATGTCAATAAAAAAATCTTTTATGAGGAGGAACCAAGATGGTGGAACAGCATGGAAGTTTTTTTGTGTGTCTCACATCCGTGAAATACAGCCAGACCAACACTAAACCATCCTACACACTTAGAAAACCGATTGGAGGATTAACACAACAATCTGCACAACCTGAACCACAGAAGTCAGCAGGTACATGGCGCGTAGTGGTGAACTTGGGGAGAGAGAAGCTGTGGAAGGTAGGGAACTGCTTTTGCGGGCGGAGAGAGGACAGAGACTGGGGATGGGGGGAGAATACGGGAAAAGCATCCCTCCCCAAAAGCAGCTGGAGAGAAAGTGGAAAATTGGAAATAGCCGCAGGGACTAAACTAAAAAGGGAGAAAGGAGAAAGGAGAAAGGAGAGGGTTTAAATGCCATTAAGACTGTAAACAAGGGGAGCGCAAAGGCTGCAACTCCGCAGCTCCCTACCTGGTGGTGCTCTGGTGGGAAGGGTGAATCCTCAGGAACAGAGTGGGGTCCAGGAAGTTCTCACGGGCCACACCGGGAAAAGCAGTTCCACTGCTGAAAGGACGTTTGGTAGAGACGGTTGAAGCCACCTGGCCCCAGCAGACCCCAGAAAATGGCCACATTCGCTGGTGCTGGAACAAGGTCATTAAGGGTGAAGCCTGGTACCAGATGTGTGTTGTGATTTTCCATAATCCCTGAAAAGCTGCTGCTACACTATCTCACGAACATTTTCTGGGGCGGGCTGGCACCTGGCCAAAGTCTTACAGCACCGGCAGCAGCAAGGTCCAGCGAGCGTTCCTGGGTGCAGCCGGCATTCGGCCATTGCTCATTCGGCCATTGCTTGGTGAGACCCTCCTGCAGAGGGGCAGAACGGGTCAAAGCCACAGTCCGTCAGAAGTAAGGGGCCAGGGAAAAGAGCCGCATCTGAGACAAAATTCAGGAGAGAGGTACTGCCTGGGGCCTGGTCACGGAGAGTGAAAAAGCGGGGAGTGGATGAGAGCTGAAGACGGAGGACCAGTGCACGACTGCTGATCTGGGAGAACAGACTGGGTGGCTGGGTGGCGCCATTTTTCACCGCTCCGGCACATGCGCATGCGCACCGATGAGCACCGCAACAACCCACCCCAGTAGGCTAGCAGCGCCATCTAGTGGAGAGCAGAGCTATTACACCGAGCCCTGCCCAACTGGGCCAAATTGGCTCAAGAACACAAACCTCTCCGCGACTTAATCTATGGACTATAAAGAGCTACATGGACTGACCTCTAGGGGAAAACGAAGGAATTTCAGTCCTACTTCAATCTGTTAGCAGGTTCATCTATTAAATTTTCTTTCTTTTTTTTTTCTTTTTTCTTTTTCTCTTTTACAATTCTTTTCTTTTTCTTGAATACAGAAAAAGAAAAAATTCATTTCTTTTAAAAATATTTTTCTCTAATTTTTATTACTATATTTTTTACTTTTGTGTAAGTTTTTTTCAAATTCTTACTTCCATCATTCTATTTTAGTCCACTTCAGTGTATTCACCTTTTCAAATTTTCAAACAATTTCCTTTTTTTCTTTTTCTTTTTTCTCTTTTTCATTTCTTTTCTTTTTCTTGAATGCAGAAAGAGAAAAATTTCACTTATACTTTCAATTTCTATTAAAATATTTTTATTTAATTTTTATTACTATATTTTTTGTTTAATGTAAATTTTTTCAAATTCTGTTTTACTTCCATCATTTTATTTTAGTCTACTACAGTGTATTCACTTTTTCAAATTTTCAAATGATTTCTTTTTTCTTTCTTTTTCTTTTTTTTATATTTTTTCTTTTTCATTTCTTTTCTTTTTTCTTAAATACAGAAAAAGAAAAAAATTCATATTTATTTTTAATTTTTATTAAAATATTTTTCTTTAATTTTTTCTACTATATTCTTTACTTTTGTGTATATTTTTTCAAATTCTATTTACCCCCATCATCTCATTTTAGTCTACTTCAGTGTATTCATTTTTCAAATTCTCAAATGATTTCCTTTTTTTCTCCCCCCCCCCTTTTTTTCCTCTAATCTCCCAAACCACTTTCAACACCCAGACCAAAACACACCTAGGATCTAGCATCATTTATTCGACTTGTGTGTGTCTGTGTTTAATTTTTAATTTTAATATTTTTAAAATTTTAATTTTCTTTTTAATTTCAATTTTTCTTCCTCATTAATTCCTTTTCTCCCTTCAAAATTACAAAATGAAGGATTTCACCCCAAAAGAAAGAGCACGAAGAAACGACAGTCAGGGATTTAACCAACACAGATAGAAGCAAGATGTCTGAACCAAAATTTAGAATCACGATAATAAGAATACTAGCTGCAGTTGAAAATAGATTAGAATCCCTTTCTTCAGAGATAAAAGAAGTAAAAAATAGCCAGAATGAAATTAAAAATGCTCTAACTGGGATGCAATCAGGATGGATGCCGTGGTGGCAAGGATGGATGAGGCACAACAGAGAATCAGTGATATAGAGAACAAACTTATAGAGAATAATGAAGCAGAAAAAAAGAGGTAGATGAAGGCAAAAGAGCATGATTTAAGAATTAGAGAAATCAGTGACTCATTAAAAAGGAAAAACATCACAATCATAGGGGTCCCAGAAGAGGAAGAGAGAGAAATAGGGGTAGAAGGGTTATGTGAGCAAATCATAGTGGAAAACTTTCCTAACCTGGGGAAAGACACAGACATCAAAATCCAGGAAGCACAGAGGACTCCCATTAGATTCAACAAAAACCAGCCACCAACAAGGCATATCATAGTCAAATTCACAAAATACTCAGGCAAGGAGAGAGTCATGAAAGCAGCAAGGGAAAAAAAAGTCCCTAACCTACAAGGGAAGACAGATAAGGTTCAGCAGACCTATCCACAGAAACTTGGCAGGCCAGAAAGGAGTGGCAGGATATATACAATGTGCTGAATCAGAAAAAAATGCAGCCACAAATTCTTTATCCAGCAAGGCTGTCATTCAAAATAGAAGGAGAGATAAAAAGTTTCCCGGACAAACATAAATTAAAGGAGTTTGTGACCACTAAACGAGCCCTGCAAGAAATTTTAAGAGAGACTCTCTGAGGGGAGAAAAGATTAAAAAAAAAAAAAAAAAGACCAAAAGCAACAAAGACTAGAAAGGACCAGAAACACCACCAGAAACTCCAACTCTACAAGCAACATAATGGTAATAAATTCATATCTTTTAGTACTTGCTCTAAACGTCAATGGACTCAACAATCGAATCAAAAGGCACAGGGTAACAGAGTGGATAAGAAAACACGATCCATCAATATGCTGTTTACAAGAGACCCACTTTAGACCTAAAGACACCTTCAGATTGAAAATAAGGGATGGGAACCATCTATCATGCTAATAGTCAACAAAAGGAAGCCAGAGAAGCCATACTTATATCAGACAATCTAGACTTTAAAATAAAGACTGTATCAAGAGATGTAGAAGGGCATTATATCATAATCAAGGGGTCTATCCACCAAGAAGACCTAATAATTGTAAATATTTATGCTCCAATGTGAGAGCACCCAAATATATAAAGTCGATTAATCACAAACATAAAGAAACTCGTCAATAGTAGTACCATAATAGTAGGAGACTTCAACACCCTACTCACAACAATGGACAGATCATCTAATAAAAAATCAACAAGGAAATGATGGCTTTGAATGACACATTGGATCAGATGGACTTAACAGATATATTCAGAACATTTCAACCTAAAGCAGCAGAATGTACATTCTTCTCCAGTGCACATGGAACGTTCTCCAGATTAGACAATATACTGGGACACAAATCAGCCCTAAGTAAGTACAAAAAGATCAAGACCATACATACATATTTTCAGACCACAATGCTATGAAACTCGAAATCAACCACAAGAAAAATTTGGAAAGGAAACAAATACTTGGAGACTGAAGAACATCCTGCTAAAGAATGAATGGGATAACCAACCTGTTAAAGAGGAAATTAAAAAGCATATGGAAGTCAATGAAAATGATAACACCACAACTCAAAACCTCTGGGATGCAGCAAAGGTAGTCATAAGAGGAAAGTATACAGCAATCCAGGCCTTCCTAAAGAAGAGAGAAAGATCTCAGATACACAACCCAACCTTACACCTTAAGGAGCTGGAAAAAGAACAGCAAATAAAACCCCAAACCAGCAGAAGACAGGAAATAATAAAGATTAGAGCAGAAATTAATGCTATTGAAACCAAAAAAAAAAAAAAAAAAAAAAAAAAAAAACCTCAGTAGAACAGATCAATGAAACCAGAAGCTGGTTCTTGGAAAGAATTAACAAAATTGATAAACCACTAGCCAGTTTGGTCAAGAAGAAAAAGGAAAAGACGCAAATAAAATCAAGAATGAAAGAGGAGTGATCACAACCAACACAACAGAAATAAAAACAATAATAAGAATATTATGAGCAATTATATGCCAATAAAACAGGCAATCTGGAAGAAATGGACAAATTCCAAGAAACATATACACTACCAAAACTGAAACAGGAAGAAATAGAAAATTTAAACAGACCCATAACCAGTAAAGAAATAAAATTAGTGATCAAAAATCTCCGAAAAAACGAGTCCAGGGCCAGATGGCTTTCCAGGGGAATTCTACCAAACATTTAAGGAAGAGTTAACACCTATTCTCTTGAAGCTGTTCCAAAAAATAGAAATGCAAGGAAAGCTTCCAAACTCTTTCTGTGAAGCCAGCATTACCTTGATTCCAAAACCAGACAGAGACCCCACTAAAAAGGAGAACCATAGACCAATTTCCCTGATGAACATGGATGCAAAAATCCTCAACAAGATATTAGCCAACCAGATCCAACAATACATTAAAAAAATTATTCATCACAACCAAGCGGGATTTATACCTGGGATGCAGGGCTGGTTCAATATCCGCAAAACAATTAACATGATTCATCCCATGAATAAAAGAAAGGACAAGAACCACCTGATCCTCTCAATAGATGCAGAAAAAGCATTTGACAAAATACAGAATCCTTTCTTGATAAAACCCTCAAGAAAGTAGGGATACAAGGAGCATACCTCAAGATCATAAAAGCAGTATATGAACAACCCAATGCTAATATCATCCTCAATGGGGAAAAACTGAGAGCTTTCCCCCTAAGGTCAGGAAGAAGTCAGGGATGTCCACTCTTGCCACTGTTATTCAACATAGTATTGGAAGTCTTAGCCTCTGCAATCAGACAACACAAAGAAATAAAAGGCATCCAGATCAGTGAGGAAGAGGTCAAACTTTCACTCTGCAGATGTCATGATATGCTACATGGATAACCCTAAAGATTCCACTGAAAAACTGCTAGAATTGATTCATGAATTCAGCCAAGTTGGAGGATATAAAATCAATGCACAGAAATTGGTGGCATTCCTATACATCAACAATGAAGGGAAAGAAAGAGAAATCAAGGAATCGATCCCATTTACAGTTGCACAAACAACCATAAAATACCTAGGAATAAATCTAACCAAAGAAGTGAAATATCTATACACTGAAAACTATAGAAAGCTGATGAAAGAAATTGAAGAAGACACAAAAAGTGGAAAAAGATTCCATGCTCCTGGATAGCAAGAACAAATATTGTTAAAATGTCGATACTACCCAAAGCAATCTACATATTCAATGCAATCCCTATCAAAATAACACCAGCATTCTTCACGGAGCTAGAACAAACAATCCTAAAATTTGTATGGAACCAGAAAAGACCCCGAATAGCCAAAACAATCTTGAACAAGAAAGCCAAAGCTAGAGGAATTACAATCCCAGACTTCAAGCTATACTACAAAGTTGTAATCATCAAGACAGTATGGTACAGGCACAAGAACAGACACTCAGATCAATGGAACAGAACAGAGAACCCAGAAATTGACATGCAAACATATGGCCAACCAATCTTTGACAAAGCAGGAAAGAATATCCAATGGAATAAAGACAGTCTCTTCAGCCTGGTGTGGGAAAACTGGACAGTAACATGCAGAAGAATGAACCTGGACCACTTTCTTACACCAGACACAAAAATAAACTCAAAATGGATGAAAGACCTAAATGTAAGACAGGAAACCATCCAAATCCTCAAGGAGAAAGCAGGCAAAAAACTCTTTGATCTTTCCCGCAGCAACTTCTTACTCAACATGTCTCCGGAGGCAAGGGAAACAAAAGCAAAAATGAACTACTGGGACCTCATCAAAATAAAAATCTTCTGCACAGTGAAGGAAACAATCAGCAAAACTAAAAGGCAACCGACAGAATGGGAGAAGACATTTGCAAACAACATATCCGATAAAGGGTTGGTATCCAAAATCTATAAAGAACTTATCAAACTCAACACCCAAAAAACAAATAATCCAGTGAAGAAATTGGCAAAAGACATGAATAGATACTTCTCCAAAGAAGACATCCAGATGGCCAACCGACACATGAAAAAATGCTCCACATCACTCATCATCAGGGAAATGCAAATCAAAACCACAATAAGATGCCACCTTACACCTGTCAGAATGGCTAACATTAACAGCTCAGGCAACAACAGATGTTGGCGAGGATATGGAGAAAGAGGATCTCTTTTGCATTGTTGGTGGGAAGGCAAGCTAGTGCAGCCACTCTGGAAAACAGTATGGAGGTTCCTCAAAAAAACTAAAAATAGAACTACCCTATGACCCAGCAATTGCACTACTAGGCATTTATCCACAGGATATAGGTGTGCTGTTTAAAAGGGACACTCCCTTGTTTATAGCAGCACTATCAACAAAAGCCAAAGTATGGAAAGAGCCCAAATGTCCATCGATGGAGGAATGGCTAAAGAAGATGTGGTATATATATACAATGGAGTACTACTCGGCAATCAAATGAATGAAATCTTGCCATTTGCAACTACATGGATGGAACTGGAGGGTATTATGCTAAGTACAATTAGTCAGTCAGAGAAAGACAAAAATCATATGACTTCCCTCATATGAGGACTTTAAGAGACAAAACAGATGAACATAAGGGAAGGGAAACAAAAATAATATAAAAACAGGGAGGGGGACAAACAGAAGTGACTCATAAATATGGAGAACAAACTGAAGGTTACTAAAGGGGTTGTGGGAGGGGGGTTGGGCTAAATGGGTCAGGGGCATTAAGGAATCTCCTCCTGAAATCATTGTTGCACTATATGCTAACCAATTTGGATGTAAATTTTAAAAAATAAAATACAAAATTAAAAAAAAAATTCTTTTACACAAATGTTCATAGCAGCTTTATTTGTAATAGCCCCACTGGGGCTAATCTTATGGTCATCAGCAGGTGAATAGACAAATTGTTTTATAGGCCTATGATGGGATACTACACAGCAACAAAAAGCAACAAACTCTTGATAATTATAACCATGGGAGAACCTCAAGATAATTATGCTGAGAAGAAGCCAGACAAAAGAGTACATGTGATTCCATCATACAAAATTATAAAATATGCCAACTAATTCATGACAGAAGTGTTGCCTGGAGGCAGGAGGGAGAGGGTTGAAAGAAGGATTACAAAGGTTCATGAGGCAACTTTTGAGGTGATGCATATGTTCATTACCTCAATTGTGGTCATGGCTTCACAAATACATACGTTTGCCAAATCTTATAGAATTGTTTACTTTAAATTTGTACAGTTTATTTTTATGAAAATTACACCTTAATAAAGCCATAAAGATGCAAATATACTATGTATCTTCCCTCCATTTTGTGCAAGTCTTCTTGTGTGACCCCAAATACAAAATATTTCTCCTGTAGGCTTTCATTGGCCTAAAACTATGTTTTTTAAAAAAGTTATGGATGATGGCTTTCTGAATCCATGTGGTATAGTGCTTATTTTGAAGCCAGCATCATCCCAACCTATCTGGCAATCTTCCTCTATATCTGAATAGAGGAATTAATGCTGCTTGTCCTGAACCCCTTCTAGCAGAGTTTTGAGGCAGGTCTGACAATGTGATTTGGAAGGTGAAGGAGAAGAAAAGGGATGTGTGAACACAAAAAGTATCCAGGCCTGAATTTCTTACTTCCCTCTGCATCTGGGAAAACATTCCCATGTCGTCTCTGGACTCATGAAGCTCCTTGATGTGAATCCGTGGAGAGTGGCCTCCAGAGAACAGCCTGAGCCTAGCTTCCGTCTATGTGTCTAGAGATAAAAGTTTACAGAGTTACAGATGTGTCCATCTACAAAACTTTATCCTGATAATCCTGATTCCTTACCTTGTGGGGAAAAAATATTTGATTAAAGCTTGGCAACAAAATGTGACAAATAGATGGTATTAGAAACCATCCTTGGGGCACCTGCATGGCTCAGTTGGTTGAGCGTCTGACTCTTGATTTCAGTTCAGGTTGTGATCCCAGGGTTGTGGAATCAAATCCCATATCAGAGTCTGCTTAAGATTCTCTTTCTCTACTTCTGCCCCTCTCCCCCACTCACACACTCTCTCTAAAATAATAATAGAAAAGCATCCTTCAGGTTAAACCCTCTTAAGAGTATAGTGTTAGTATTTGTTGCCTAATTCACATAAAAGAGTCACCTTACACATATAAGAGTCAACAAAACAGTGAGGGAATAAGATAAGAATCTCAGAGCATTCTGTAGGGATTAAACAACTTCATTTGTGATGTTTCTTCTGTGTAGAACTAATATTTTTCACTTTTTAATGATTTAGAAAATCAATTATATTTGACTACTAAAAGATTTGACTATAAAATAGTGTGACTTTTCTTTTGAAAAACTTTTATTGAAAAGATAGTATTCCTTACATTGGTAATATTTTAGGACCAAGTAAACACTGTGTTTTAATTAAACTCCACATGTTAATTATTTTTGTTTAAGAAATATTCAGTAAGTGCTTAAAAAAGAACAGTCAGTGTTCTAAATATTGGGGTACATTGCTGAAAAACACAGAATAACTCAGTAACTTCACTTATTACTTTCTCTGTATTCAACCCCAACTATTTTCTGGGAGTCAGTAGATTTTGGACTGGCTCACAATGGATACGTGAAAGCATAAAGTACTGTATTTAATGCTTTAGAGACTGTTATCCTCTCAGCCACAGAAACGCGCTGGGATGTTCTGTTAAAGAACTTCCACATCAGGTAGTGTCCTAAGAAGAAAGTAGACCTGAGAGGTCAGGATTCTGCTGTTCAGATTTCCAAGTGCCACCTGAAGACTGACATGCGCCTCAGAAAGTCAGGTACAAAGACATCTTGCTGACTCTGGGAGGACCCTGGCCACCATGCATCCCGTTTCAGTCCCCGTCCAGCAGGGGGTGCAGCTTCCTAACACAAACACCTTTCCTGAGAAATGTGGGTTTCCACTGATCATTGCTCTGTCTCTCCAATGCTTCTTCCTGCTACCAATGAAGCACATTAGCTAGGTGACACTCTAGAGATGAACTGTTCTCCAGGCTTCGTGACTGTGGTACTCTTGATGCTTGGTAAGTAAAATGCCTCTTAGTATTTGGATTGTTTCATCTATTGTGACAGCAAAACCTAGAACTATAATTTTATCCAGGAGATTTATGCCCAAGATAACACAGGTCTCTTTTCTTTTTCCCCAGGACGAACCCATGGAGACTCAGTGACCCAGATGGAAGGCCCAGTGACCATTCCTGAAAGGAAGTCCTTGACTATAAACTGTACTTATTCAACAACATGGACCCCCACTCTGTTCTGGTATGTCCAATATCCCAGAGAAAGTCCACAGCTCCTCCTGAAAGCCTTGAGGGACAAGGAGACGGGAAGTCACAAAGGTTTTGAAGCCACCTATGACAGCAAATCCAAATCCTTCCACTTGGAGAAGTCCTCAGTGCAAGCGTCAGATTCGGCTGTGTACTACTGTGCTGCGAGTGACACAGTGACAGGGACTGCAGGGGGAGCTGAGCACAAACTCTGAGCAGAACAGGGGCCCAGGTACTGAATGTCTCTGATCTACTCTGGTTCCAGCACAGTGTATGATGGTTTGCCCCTCAGTGTCTGCTTGATACACAAGTCATACAAATGGCTAGAGCATGGGAACCAGAAGGAATATTCCCCAAACCCAGCTGTTCATTAGTGCAATGAGAAATTCCAGTAGCTCCTCAGTCAGGACCTAAGTAATTTCAAGGTGAAACCACATAACATTGAAGTGGTGTCTTGCTCACCCTGCAGTGAAAGTCCAGCCCCACAAGCTGCTGAGGCCCCCCTGGTGGGTATTGCTGTGTCCAATGACACATTGAGAGAGCCAGGGTGTGCCCGAGAAGGTGGTGTCTGTCCCATGTCTTCCTGACAGAGGATGGGCAGGAGAGGTGATGGGAGAGCTGCAGCCCCAAACCAGGTTTGAATAGAGAAAGAAGGGGAGGGAAGAAAGGAGGGGAACATATGGAAGTGAGCAATGAAAAGAGAGACAAAGGACTTTTGTCCTGGTTTCTTTTCTAGTAAGACAGATGGTAGACACAGGCTGATATTCAAAATGAAGGGAGGGGGCAGACACATAATTGAGGAAATGATGCACCTAAATCATGACCTGTGTCCTTCCTTTTATTCTTGGCCAATATGCAGATCCGTTGGCTCTCTAACAAGAAGGCCTTGAGTGAGGGGTGGTTTTGTAGGGCCAATGAAAGATGCAGCATACATATTCCTCTCTGTACCCTTTGAAGCCCTATTAAAAAGAGAGTAAAGGGGCGCCTGGGTGGCGCAGTCGGTTAAGCGTCCGACTTCAGCCAGGTCACGATCTCGCGGTCCGTGAGTTCTAGCCCCGCGTCAGGCTCTGGGCTGATGGCTCAGAGCCTGGAGCCTGTTTCCGATTCTGTGTCTCCCTCTCTCTCTGCCCCTCCCCCGTTCATGCTCTCTCTCTGTCCCAAAAAATAAATAAACGTTGAAAAAAAAATTAAAAAAAAAAGAGAGTAAAGAGATTGTGAAATATATAAACCCCCAAAGAGAATGGAAAAAGCAGATGACAGCAGATAGTAATGTCAGAAAAATTTTCAAGGGTGAGCAACATATGGAGCTGTGCGAACTCGTCCAGCTGGCCGAATAAAGAAGAAACCGAGGAGGCAGAGCGGTGAAGCGACTTAGTGTGTGCTGTTCCCTCAGCAAAGGGTTAGGAAAAAGAAGCACCTATTGTATTTTAGTAGTTGAGATAGTGTCGTGTGTGTGTGTGTGTGTGTGTGTGTGTGTGTGTGTGTGTTTGGGGGAAGTTTGGAGGATACTAGGAGGACTGAATAGAAAATATGTAAGTAGTGGGCAGCCCACGTTCTTTACCTGAGCCTATCTAGCAAGCAAGGATCGCTTCTCAAACCCTGCAGATGAATGGAAGTTAGTCATTATGAACTGAGGAACAACACCTCAAAAAGGAAGCCAAAACAATTAAAATAGCAAAATATCATAATTAATTATTCACTTCAGGGAAAAGAAAACATTGTTCAATAAAGGAACATACTCCGGGCACCTGGGTGGCTCAGTCGGTTAAGTGTCCAACTCCTGATTTTGGCTCAGGCCATGATCTCATGGATCATGAGTTCGGGTCCTGCGTGGGGCTCTGCACTGACCCTGCAAAGCCTGCTTGAGACTGTCTCTCTCCCCCTCCCCTGCTCATGCTCTCTCTTTCAAAATATATAAATGAACTTAAAAAAATTTAAAGAAAGAAAGGGACATACTCATATTAGTCTATAGGTTTCACTCAAATTGTCTTCTAGGTAAATTTTAGTAAGATATACCACTAATAGCGGTGATTGGGCAGAATACCTATTTCCCCCACACCTTGTGTATAACTGAGGTTTTTGAGCTTTGCTTGTCAGTTACATTTCTTTTATTATTAACAGTTTCTTTAATTATGAAGGAGATGGAGCTTCATTTCATATATTTCAAAGCTGATTACATGTTTTCTCTATAAATTCTCTGTCTCTCTATCTCCATCCATTTCCTCCTATGTTACTGTCTTTTAAATATACAGATTTTAAGGAACATTGTCTGTTTAGAAAATTTTAATATGGGTGTCATATACATGCATCTTTTTAAAATGTTTATTATTATCTTTTGACTGTATGGGCTTTTTTATTTTTTGGCCATTCAGAATTTTTAAAATAGTATGTAGTAAGTGTAACAAAAAATTTTTATGGATTCTGAGTCATGTGTCCTGCTTAAAAATCCATAGTATTCTAAAATGATAACATTTTATCTCATATTTTCTTTAGCTTCTCTCAAACTGCTTTTCTCTTTAAATCTTTAATTTAGATGTGTGTGTGTGTGTGTGTGTGTGTGTGTGTGTGTGTGTGTATGCATGTGAAATGAAGTGAGCTTCAAGGCTTTCTATTTTCCTTAATTTTTGTTTGTTTGTTTGTTTGTTTTGAGGCAACTACCAAGGCTCAACATCTATTCTTGAATTAATTTTTCTTCATTGATTTTAATTATTCTCTGTCTTTTCCCCAGTTTAAAATTTTTCCTTATTAAGGTGTTCAACCTAGCCATTGTGTTTTCATCCAAAATTATACTTTAATATTATTGGTGCTTCATGCCAACAGTTTACTGGATTGTAAAGAATATGTATGTCCACTCAACCTTTAGCCTATTCTAGAAATAAATACATAGAAAATGATATGGAAGAAATGCCATTGGAGGAGGGAGAGATAAGCCCAGCCCATGACTTGACAAAATCTGCCTGTTTTCCTGACTCTGTCAGTTGTTTTGGATTGAGAGGATCCATAGAAAGTAGCTGACACCATGCTCATGAATGGTCCACATGAGAATGTGAAGTCAACAGCCAACTTTGGAGAACAAGGGCAACTTTGTATCTTCTGTGTTCTTTAAGAGGAGGAATTAAATAATCAAGACTTGCCTTTGGAGTTCAGAAGAGTCCCAGCTGCCCCAAATGTCTTGAAATCTGCTGTTGCCTCAATGTTTTGGATCCTGCCATTGCTTTGGAGGAAATTTCCTGACTTTTCTTCTGTTACCACATACACTTCTTGATGAAGTTTATGAAAATCCATTGTAGTGGCCATCGTTGCCTCTCTTGCGGGTGCTGTAGAAAATGGACTATATTTCAAACATAATGCCCCTAATATAAGCAGCATGGGTATGGACTGGTCTGTTGTCTGAGATTCTCACTACCTCTCCTGCTATCCTCTCTTCTCTTCCCTCAGCCCCTTCCCTCCTGAGTTTGCTGGACTTATTCTGTGTTTTACTTCTTCCCTGAAGTGCGTGTCTCGAAGGGATCAACCATTTCTTGGGACCACAATATCTTCACCATCAATACTTAAAAATAGTTTTAGTGTGAACCACAACAAATGTTCACAAAACTACATAAAACTTACAGACAGACCACCTATATTATTTAGGTATATACAAATTTAAGACTGATTAAAAAAAATTTTTTTTAATGTTTATTTTTGAGAGAGAGAGAGAGAGAGAGCGCACAAGTTGGGGAGGAGCAGAGAGAGAGGGAGACCAGAATCCGAAGCAGACTCTAGACTCTGAGCTGTTCGCAAAGAGCCTGACACAGGGCTCAAACTCACGAACTGTAAAAGCATCACCTGAGCTGAAGTCAGATGCTCTACTGACTGAGCCACCCAGGCGCCTCAAGACTGCATTTTTTTAAATATAAAATCTCTTCATTATTTAAAAAAAATACTCTTTATATTACTCAGGATTGTCTAGAGAGACAGAATCAATAACATCAATAGGGTGTGTTTGTGTGTGTGTGTGTGTGTGTGTGTATACAGAGAGAAACAGACACAGAGAGACAGAAAATTTAGGAATTGGCTCATGCAATTGTGGAAACTGTCAAGTCCAAATTCTGTAGGGCAGATGGGAAGACTGGAGATGCAGGGAAGTGTTGATATTGCAGCCTGTGTCCAAAGGCAGTCTGGAGGCAGAATTCTTTCTACCTCCAGGACCTCAATATTTTTCTCTTAAGATCTTCAACTGATAGGATGAAGCCCACTCACATTATGGAGAGTAATCTGCTTTACTCAGTCTACTGACTTAAACATTAATCTCCCCTTAAAAAATGCCTTCACAGGAGGGTGCCTGGGTAGCTCAGTTGGTTAAGCATCTGACTTCAGCTCAGGTCGTGATCTCACAGTTCCTGAGTTTGAGCCCCAAGTTGGGCTCTGTGTGGACAGCTCAGAGTCTGGAGCCTGCTTCAGATTCTATGTGTTCCTCTCTCTCTGCCCCTCCGCTGCTCTCACTCTGTCTCTGTCTCTGTCTCTCTCTCAAGCATAAACATTTTTTTTAAAATGCCTTCACAGTGACTTTTAGACTGATGTTTGGCCAAATATCTGGGTGCCATGGCCTAGCCAAGTAAACGTATAAAATTAACCATTGCTCCTTCTTTGCCTCCAAAAATTCTATTCTGAAAGCCTAGTTTGTTTTATATGGGTATAACAATGCCAGGTTTCTTTTGGTAAGGGTTTGCATGGTATATTTCTTTCCATCTTTTGCATTCAACACTCTGTGAACTGTATCTCAAACTTGCAATAAAGCCTCATATATCCACACTCCCAACTGTTCATTGAGAAAATAGAAGCAAAAGAAGAGAATTTTCCCAAGCTTCTAAACTTACTACTTACCAGCATCTGTGCTCAAATATCCTGTCTTTTCTCTCATTAGATTGTAATTCCACGAGAGCAGAGACTTGCTTATTCTCAACACATACCACCATACCTGGCAAACAATAGGCCTACAAAAATGTGTTGAATTACAAATGAATAATAAAATATGCCACCATCAGCACTAGAACAAAAAATTATTGTTAATTCAATCAATAAAACTTTGTTATGTGCCTATTTCTACAAACTGAGGATGTAGTAGAGAATAGAACAGATACGCTGTGTTTATATTTTAGTTGCGTGCTAAATCCAAACTATTCCCTACTGTAAGTGCTCTATCTGCATCATCTCTTTTGTTTAAATTGCTTCCAGCTTTATTGGTGTAGAATTGACAAATAAAAACTGTCTACATGTAAGGTGTACCACATAATGTTTTGATATATGTATACATTATGAAATGATGAACAAAGCTAATTAACATATCCATTACCTGACATAGTTACCATTTTGTGTGTGTGTGTGTGTGATAAAAACACTTAAGATCTACTCTCAGCAAATTTCAAGTATGCAGTACTATTAACTACAGTCATCATCCTGTATATTAGTGCTTCAGAACTTTTTCGTCTGGCATAACAAACTTTGCACCCTTCAACAAACACGTCTCCGTGTTTCCCACACCCAAGCCACCTTGACACCACTATTTCACTCTCTGCTTCAATGAGTTTAACTTTTTAAGATTCCTCCTACTGTTTGATTCATGTCTTTCTGTTTTGGCTTATTTCATTTATTATATGTCCTTCAGGTCCATCTACGTTGTCACGAATGACATGATTCCATCTGCTGGTGGACACTTGGGTTGTTTCCATACCTTGGCTATTGTGAATAGTGCTGCAGTGAACATGGGGGTGCAGATATCTTTTTGAGATACCGATTTCATTTCTTTGGGATATATATCCAGAAGTGGAACTGCTGGATCCTATGGTAGTTCTATTTTTATGTTTTTGGGGGACCTCCATACTGGTTTCCATAGAGGCGGCACTAATTTAAATTTTCACCAACAGTGCACAAGGGTCCCCTGTTTTCTGCATCCTCTCCAGTGCTTGTTATCTCTTGGCAATAGCCCTTGTAACAGGTGTGAGGTAATATCTCATTATGGTTGTGATTTGCATTTCCCTGATGATTGGTTGTGCTGAGCACCTTTTTATATGCCTGTTGGCCATGTGTATGTCTTCTTTGGAGACATTGCTATTTAGGTTCTTTGCCCATTTTTTAATCGGGTTATTTGGGTTTTTTTTGCTGTTGAGTTGTTTGAATGGCTTATATATTTTGGATGTTGGTCTCTTATCTGAGATGTGGTTTGCAAATATTTCCTACAATTCCATGTTATTTTTTTGCTCAGTTGATTTTTTTTCTTTTCTTTTCTTTTTCTTTTTTTTTCTTGCTATGCAGAAGCTTCTTGGTTTGATGCAATCACACTTGTTTATTTTTGCTTTTCTTGTCTGTGCCTTTTGGATCATATCCAAAAAATTAGCTAGCTGCCTGAGAGGATCAAGCCCTGTCAGTTTTTCAGTGCTCTGTATGAGGTGAGAGAGAAACTGGCTTCATGGACGGTGCTTTGAATTATTGGGCATAAGTCCTCCTTCACTTCCTTTGCCTCCTTGTGGGGGTAAAACCTCGGTTCAATTCTGCACCTATTCTCAATCTTGCAAGCAGTACCAGCTGTAGAATGATGTGTTTATTTTTACTTTTGATCCTGCCTGTCCCAAGGGGTTGGGGTCTGCCTGGTGTTCAGCACTGGGATGAGGCAAGATAGAACTCAGCCCCACAGAGGGGGCTCTGAGAGGCTAGAAAGCCCAGTTCATACTCCATTCTCACTCCCCACCCTCCAAACACCTACCTCACCATGGAGGAAATCACGGGCCTTGGCAATCTTCTTGGTACTGAGCCAACTTGATTTGGTGGATGGACTGATGTGGGTAAAGTGAAATTGTTCTTCATACCTCTATCAGTACAACTGTTCTCAGTTCGTGCTCCTCTGGGGTGCTTTTAATTCTTAGCCGGATTCTGAATTTGTCTTCAAGGTACCGATATCATTGTTAAATTGGTGTTTCTGTGTAGGAAGAGATAGCCTGCACCATGTCTTCTAAATCTTTCAAAATTGCCACCTAAGTGTATTTTCAGATGAAAAAGCTGAGGTTTAACTCTTCCATCTGGTATCACTACTATTCAGTACTAGTCTACTGTGCTTAAACAGGCATATCATGGCTTATATCCTATACCATATTACAAATGGTGAGGAGAAAAGCTAGCAAGAAGGTTAATCGGAGCTTTCGAGCAACTGTAGCTACAGCCCCAAGATGGCAGTGTTTTCAGTGGTCCTGCCTGTAGGTATGACTGTGTTTGGGACGGGCATGTGGTCTCTGATTGGCTGATCACACCCCCTGAGACTCCTTTTTTTAGCGTTAAAAAATGTTGAATAGACAGCCAGCTTTTGGGAGCAGCCCTGTGCAGAAGAAAGATGGAGAAGCATCTGAGGACCTCCTTGGTGGCTTTGTGGCTTCATTTTTGTTGTAAGTTAATCCAGAGTTTTAGCCAGGTTGACACAGGAAGTTCAGGGAACATTTTCTTAGGATTTTCAGCAACAGTGTATTGCACTGCGGTAGGAGAAGGGAGGAGAATGGGGCCATTTTATATTTTACCTGGGCTTCATTATGGAGAGAAGGAAGGGATGCAAATTAGGAAGCATTGAGAATGGACCGTCTATTTCTTAAATCTCACTTTGTTTTTTGAACAGGGGTGAGTGGCAAAAACCAAGTGGAACAGCACCCTCCATCCCAGATCATCCAAGAGGGAGAGAACTGCACATTTCAATGCAACTATACAGTGAGCCCCTTTAGCCATTTAAAATGGTACAAGCAGGGCACTGGGAGAAGTCCTGCTTTCCTGATAATCATGACTGACGATGACAGCAAAAACCCAAGTGGCAGGTACACAGTGACTCTGGATGCAACCTCCAAGCACAGCTCCTTGCACGTCACAGCCGCCCAGCTCAGCGACTCAGCTGTCTACATCTGTGTGGTGAGCGCACTGTGTTCCCCAGGCACTTGCAGCCAGTACCCAAACCTGCACCTGCAGGTTGTTGAGGATGCTTAGCAGGTGACGTACTAGCATTGTTTTGTTTGTTTGTTTGTTTGTTTTCTTTTTTTTATGTTGTATATACTTTCACTAGTGAGCTGGTACTTCTTTCTTACACATGACTGAGTTTGAGCTTAAGCCAGGATGTCTACACAGCACAAAGTTACCCTCATTCAACACATAAAGTTAACTGCCACATCTGGCTATTCCCAAAGGTAAGACTGCCATGTTGCCTTACTTCTGTTGAAGTAAATGATGATTTTGTCTTAAAGGGAGAAATTGGCTCTGTCTGGGGTCCAGCGACCAGTTCCTACTGTCAACGAAGTGGAAAAGCAACAAGTTGATGGGGCTGATCACAGTATTTGACTAGCTTCCTTCCCCCTGACAGATTTTTATTCCTCATTTAATGGCTATTCAAGTTCTCAGGATGCATTCTGTGGGGAGAGATCTGCTTTACCAATCTATCTGTGCTTCACATCAAGGCACCTTTCCAGATGCGGCACAGACTCATTTATTGTCATCCACGGCTGCTCCTTTGGAGAACATCGCTGCTCAGACTATTATGCCAGCATGAGGCTGGCAGGCACAGTCACTCCGAGGCAACAGGCCAGCTGTCCCACACTCTTCAGCTAATAGTATCCTAGAAAAGAAACGTAAGGGACAAAATGTCTACCTGCTATAGGGTAGTCTTAGATTGCCCAAAATAGCTGTGATGATCTTTTTTGAGACACTTACAGAAATTTAAATATGGTTTGAGTGTTGGATGAGATAACTATTTATTTTATTTGAAAAGCATATGTTAACTGAGAAAAACAAGAAGGATGTATGAGACATTAAAAATGGCAATCTCGTTGAGTGGTAAGAATACGCTGCTTGACCTGAGCAAAAACTGAGAGTAGCACTGTTAACCGACTGAGCTACCCAGGTGCCCCACCAATTTCTTGCTTCTAGTGTATTTTAATGTAATTTATAAGATGGATCCACACAAGCTTTATGGAGCAGGGCTCAGATACCAGATCATTAGAAGGAGCTACAGTGTCCATAGCCAGATTCTTATCTAGGGGCTCATTTAGTAGATTTTTGCACTGAGAAGAGAGAAAAAAACCTCTCTAGGTCTTCCTTGGGGGACGGATGGGTTTTCATTATTCAGTGTGTAACTTGTACATGACAGATGCTGAAGAATTTTATAAAAGAAAAAAGGAAAGAGAACAACCTAGGGGAGAAATAGGGGTAGCTCTCCAACCAATCAGCACTTGGTCTTGACATGGTGTGCTTTCATGTTATCTCTTCACAGATCAGGAGTAGCTGAGTGAATATGTGCACAAGGAATGCATCTAATTTTTGGTTGGCTGAGGAGTCCTCAGCTTCCTGTAACAACAGAAGTATAAATATGTACTTGTGGAGGGGGAGGGGGCTACTGGGCACCCTAGTTGGCTAAGCATCCAACTCTTGGTTTTGGCTCAAGTCATGATCTCAAAGTTTGTGGGTTTGAGCCCTGCACTGGGCTCCACGCTGACAGTGCAGAGCTTACTTGCACTCTCTCTTCTCTCCCTCTGCCCCTCCCCTATTCTCTCTCTGTCAAAAATAAATACATAAACTTAAAAAAATAAATATGGGGGCGCCTGGGTGGCGCAGTCGGTTGGGCGTCCGACTTCAGCCAGGTCACAATCTCGCGGTCCGTGAGTTCGAGCCCCGCGTCGGGCTCTGGGCTGATGGCTCAGAGCCTGGAGCCTGTTTCCGATTCTGTGTCTCCCTCTCTCTCTGCCCCTCCCCCGTTCATGCTCTGTCTCTCTCTGTCCCAAAAATAAATAAACGTTGAAAAAAAAATTAAAAATAAATAAATAAATAAATAAATAAATAAATAAATATGTACTTGGATAAGTTGTTTGGCTTGGTAGTGTCTGAGAGCTCTCAGACTCCAAACTGAGAGTCACTCATGAGTCCAATGAATAGGAAAATGGAGAAGTCTGTGAGATTTTCATTTGTTATTTTCTTCTGGCAGGCTGCACTATGAGTTGATGGGCTTTGGAGATATGAATAAAAAGAGCAGATCCTAGTAATCTTTGCCATAAATCTGGAAGTTATGGAAGGGTGGTTTAGACCTATCATGCTCACCTAGGGCAATTATGAAAAAATAATCTATTCTTTCAAAAAATAATCAGCCATTAATAAATCTTTGTCTGTGGTTCCATTTAAACAGAGTCGAACAGCTCACATACAATAGGAACAGAGTCCTTCATTCCTGGGTATCCAGGAGAGAGCACACACCATTTAAATTGTACATTTCCATTGCTTCAAGCAGGATTCTGAGAAAGGGTTTGTGTTTTCAACTTTAATTCAATCAAGCCAGAAAGAGCATGCAGACAAAAGTTCTAAAGAACTGCTTGGAGGGGCGCCTGGGTGGTTCAGTCAGTTAAGTGTCCGACTTCCGCTCAGGTCATGATCTCAGGGTTTCTGAGTTTGAGCCCCGCATCAGGCTCTGTGCTGTCAGTGCAGAGTCTGCTTCAGATACTCTGTCCCCTTTTCTCTGTTCCTCCGCTGCTTGTTCTCTCTCTCTTTCATAAATAAACATTAAGAAAAAAAAAGAACTGCTTGGAAAAGAGAAGTTATCTAGAGTTTTGCATATCCCAGCCTGTCATTCTGGAAATGCGGCTATCTACTTTTGTGTTTCGCAGCCAAGTGTTCCCCAAGCACCTGTAGCCTGTCCCACGAACCCAGCAGCTGGGCCTCTTGACAGGTGTGGGTGGGAGTGAAGGTGTTTCCTTTTCTCCTTTTTTTTTTTTTTTAATGTTTATTTATTTTTGAGAGAGACAGAGAGACAAAGTGAGAGCTGGGGAGGTGCAGAGAGAGAGGGAGACACAGAATGCAAAGCAGTCTCCAGGCTCTGAGCTGTCAGCACAGAGCCTGACGCTGGGCTCAAACCCATGGACCGAGAGACCATGACCTGAGCCAAAGTCAAACGCTCAACCAACTGAGCCACCCAGCACCCCAGGTGTTTTCTTTATTTACAGAAGGAATCTTCTATATAATTTTTGCCTCCAAACAGAAGTGAAGGATAATATACCACCTCCCCTATGTGATGAATTTGAATTTATATTGACTTAAATTTCCTTTGGTTGCTTTTGAAATCTCATTCCTCACTGCGGATTACACTGATCCTAGACCTGCTTACCCAAAGAATCCCTTCCACTGCTGCACCCTTCACTGGGGGAAGGCAGACTCCTCTGTGGCTTAGGCTGTCAGTCCTTGAGGCAAATTTTCACCAAGTTGTACCCTCACTAGCCCCATTTTACTCCTTTGTTTATAATCTTCATGACAGTTTCTATATTTACGTACCATTTATACCCTTATTTAATAATTTAATATTAAATTGAATTTCATATTAAACAGATGTTAGAAATAACTACGTAAAAAAATTATCCTTGTTTTAACTCACACCATCTGTGAAACTGTATATTTGATGTGCTGGTTGTATTTTTTCTATTGCAGATTAAAGCAACATGATATATGTAACAATTAAAAATGCACTTCCTAACATACCTCTGGTATCAATCACACTTTAGGAAATACGGATTCAGCCATGACCTTTATTTAATGCATGGAAGAATTAGGATCTATAGGCATTGCATGACTTACTCAAAGCATGACTTATAGCAAAATGGAAGCTAGAGGTAGAGCCCAGATATTCTGACCCCTTATAAATTACTTCTTCCACTAAAGATGCAAAGTAGGGTCTAGAGTTTGAAGGAATGAGTTAAGTGCTTTAAATTTAAATGAAATGTAAAAATTTATTACTTATTATATATGCTAAGTTTTTTTATACATGTTAATTTTAGGTTAGGAGATAGAAACACCCCCTCCAAAATAGAACACTCCCATAATGTCATGAGGTAGAACTAATGACTATTATTATTTTTCAATTGTTTTTGTGTGTGCACACATACAGCTATATTTTTCTATAAAAGGGACTTATAGTGTATGTGATACTTATTAATATATTTCTTTTCCTCAACGTTATATTGTAGGTATTTCCATCAGGAAAAAAATATATATTTAAAAAATCTCTACACCCAGCATGGGGCTTGAACTTACAACCCCGAGATCAAGAGTTACATGCTCTACTGACTGAGCCAGCCAGGTGCCCTCAAGAAACATATATTGAGGACATAATTTTAAGTAACTGCTAGGTTTCCATTATATAGATGTATTTTTTAAATTAACCACTTCTCTTCCATTTAAAAAAATTTAACTTAATTTACTTTTAATTCCAGTATAGTTAAGAGTGTTCTATTAGTTTCAGGTGTACAATATAGTGATTCAACAATTCCATACGACACTCTTATGCTCATCACAAGCACACTCCTTAATCCCCATCACCTATTTCACCATAAAGTAATCACCTTTTGGTATTATTTCCAACTATCCAGTAGTATAGGCATTTTTTTTTTTTTTTTTAGAGAGAGAGAGAAAGAGAGAGAGAGGAAGCGCAAGTGAGGGAGAGGGGCAGAGGGAGAGAATCTCAAGCAGACTCCACGCTCAGCATAGAGCTCGACACAGGGCTCCATCCCACGACCCAGGGATCATGACCTGAGCCAAAATCAAGTGGCTCAACTGACTGAGCCACTCAGGTGCCCCGAAACAGTGTTTTTATGAACATCACTAAATCTGTAGCTTTAATGGAAATGGAATGGCTTGGATAAGGGAAAAGACATGACACCAAATGCCTGATTCCCCTGAAGAATTTTTTTTTACCAAGCTGTGACTTCAACAGGAGCATATGAGGCTGCTGATTTTCCAACATTTTACCAGATATGGATATAATTATTTTAAAGTAGTTTCCATTTTACTAAGTGAACATTTTCAGTGTTTTAATTTTCTTTTCTTTCAACCTGCGAGTTTACACATTTTGTCATTAAAAAAACACAGTAAGATTCGGAAACACTGGGGGTACATTACACAGAATAAGAGTAAATATCCTTTTATAAAATAAGACATATGATACAGAGTTTGAAAAACACTCTTCCAGGGGCGCCTGGGTGGCGCAGTCAGTTAAGCGTCCGATTTCAGTCAGGTCACGATCTCGCGGTCCGTGAGTTCGAGCCCCGCGTCGGGCTCTGGGCTGATGGCTCAGAGCCTGGAGCCTGTTTCTGATTCTGTGTCTCCCTCTCTCTCTGCCCCTCCCCCGTTCATGCTCTGTCTCTCTCTGTCCCCAAAATAAATAAACGTTGAAAAAAAAAAAAAAAAAAAAAAGAAAAACACTCTTCTGGTCCAAACTACCTTCCAAGTGGTCTCTTTTCTCCTGAGGCAGTGTATTTCCCACATCTTCACTGCTCAAAATGTCGACCAGCAGTATTGGGACTTGTGCAGAAGCTCAGGCCCCACCTTAGACTGACTGAATTTGAATCTGCATTTTAACAAGATCTCCAGGTGATTCCATCATGGAGAAGTTTGAGAAGCATCAGTCTAACTGGGAGCCCGAGTGATTGTTTAAAGTGTAAGCTGCCTCTGCCTGCCTGAAATGCTTCAGTGGTTTTCTATTGCTCCTACAGTAAAATACAAACTCCAGATTGTGATATACAAGGTCTGGCATGAACTTCTCAGCTCTTAACTCTCTCCTTGGCCCTCTGTGCTGCAACAACGCTGATCTCTTTGTTTTCTGAACTTGCCATGTCCTTTCCCACATTTGGTCTTGTTCTTTCATTCATCTGAAATGCTCTTCAGCAAGAAATGCTCTTCACCAAATCTCAGCAAGCTTGACTCATTTTCACCTTTCAGATTTCAGCTCAAATACCACTACTGTAGAAAAAGCCTTCTGACTTCTGCTGGTCTCTCTGACTAGTAGAGCCACCCACAGACCTCCTTTTAACTGTATTACAACACCCTGGTTATTTCCCTTGTGGTAGTAAGCTCAGCATGCAGTTATTATTGTTGACTTATGTGTCAATGTGTTTGTTGCCTTTACCTCCAATTAGAATACAAGCTCTGTGAGGTCTGAGGTATTATTATTATTATTTGTTCATGGCTTTGTCCTTGGCGCACAGAACAGTGACTGACCCATAGTAATCAGTTATATGAGGCAAAAGAAAACTCAGGGAAGTCACTGCTTTATCGTTCTACTGAATGAATGAATGAATGAATGAATGAATGTTTTGGCACTTCTCTCTCTCTCCCTTTTTCCTTCTCATCCTTCCCCTAGCAATTCTCAACTTTGTGTATATTCTTTTTGCTTGGTTATGTGATACAATTTAGTTCTCTCTGGCCCTTATCCCCAGACTCAGATCCTGGCCTTTCTTTGCTCAGTGGGGACTGTCAACTAATTATGTCTACTCAAGGTCTCAGCTTGTCTCCACTCAACTTACCTCATTTTATCAGGTATAATCTAGATGAGCTGGGTCAACCTGAAGGCTAATAACCCCACAGTGAAATATCTAAAAGACATATACAAAAGGCTTTGGAAAGTAGAAGAGTAACTTCAATTCAAATAAACATGAGCACATATCAAAGTTTTATTTCAAATTACTGCAAGAGAAAATCTCCTCAGGAAACAAATTCAAATAATTAGGTTTGTTAGAGACATTTCATAGGAGACTAGATGTTTTAAAAAGTCTGATTAACGATCATTAATATGGGCAGAGGACTGGTTCATAGTTATTCTACTTTTGACAGTCTTTGTACTGGCTATTAGGTTCCTCATATTATTAATAATCATTTGAGTGTGTAACACTAATTTCCCAGAAGGAGTTTTTATTTCATTAAAGTATATCAGAAAATTGCTCTAACATTTTATCAGAAATGATAATAAGTCCCATATGGGGCTACACAACACATCCTTCAAAAAAGTTCCTTTCTAGACTAGTTTGGGGAAACTTATCTTTACCAAAGGAATTCAAGGCTTTACTATAGTATTTGTAAATGTGGGAGAGAGGGGGTTTGTCAGGACTTGGATCTTACCCTTCCTACAAGCTAATAAGCTTACTGTTTCTTTGATGCTGTCATTGAAGACATGGGACTCCCAGGTCAGAGACAAAGAACTTCATCTGTGCCAAGTAAGAAAATTTGCATATTTGCTTAAGTTGCCTTTGCCCTTAATTCTCACAGGGTGAGATAGTGGGTGCACAAGGATGCTATGCATGTAGTGGGTTTGTGTCATAGCTAAGGAACACCAAGGTTGGGGAATTTACTGCTTTTTTAGCAAGCAGCAAGCAAGCTTGTTCTTTGTCTCAGAGAAAACATGACCTCATTGCTCAAGGTTGTTGTGACAAGCACAGTCCTAAAAAATGAGTCACGTTGAGTGGTCACAGCCTTACGTTACTTGCACACCCAGCAAGATATGGAGAAGTATGAAAGACTCATAGGGGATTGTCTTTCAACAGTCACCGCTCCAAGGCCCTATGTGTATTTCTAGAAATGTTTCTCATGATTATGCCAGTCCATCAGCCATCCTTATTTATCTGACTAAATCCATTCAATTAGTTTTAAATAGCAGTTAATTAAAGCTGCTATTAGCAGAACTCTAAGCAGCAGAATGACACTAATTTGCAGCATTAACCTCAATCATGCCTCCTAGGATCCCAGATTTAGTCAACTGTGAATAAGTCCCAGGATATAGACAACTAGGATGTAGTACAATATTCTTTATGGTCTGTGCAGGGGAATTTAGACTGATGTACTGATCTTTGAGTTCTGGAGAAGCCAGTAACCTGGAAATGCCAATAGATGGAGACTAAAAAGTCCAAGAAAAGCGTTCTCTCTCTACTCAAAGGACCAGGAAGAGAACAATCTAGAAAGAGAGAAATACTTAAGATAATAGCCAGTCCACTCCAGCTAAACACCACAGAAAGTTACATAGCAACCAAGCCAACGCTTAAGAAAAAGGTAACTCAAACTTGATAAGAGAGCTCTGTGTCATCTGAACTCATCCTTGCTCCAACTTCTCATCACTGGCTCCATGACAGTCTTTAGATGGCAGCCTGCATTCCCAGTGTGGGTTCCTGGTGGTGGAGGGAGCAGGGCAGACCTTGTTATCAAAGAATAGTGCTTAGCTGCTTTGTCCCGTCAGGTGGCTCCCTAAAGAACTGTTGCAAAGGCTTGCCTGTATTTCGTATAACTCAGCACTCCCTCAGGGCAGAGAAGTCATTACACAGAGGAAATTCTTTAAGGGGGAAAAAAATCACTAGAAGAATTTAAATCAGAGTTGAGCAGGTAAAAGAAAGAATCCACAAACTTAAAGACAGGTCAAATGAAATTACCCTGTCTGAGAGCAAAAAGAAAAAAGAATAAAGAAAAATGAACAGAGCCCGAGAGACCATGAGACATTGTAAAATGTACCAACATAAGTATAATAGAAGTCTCAGAGGGAAGAGAGAGAAAGGGGCAGGAAGAATATTTAAAGAAAAAATGACCAAAAACCTTTCAAATCTGATGGAACATGGATCTATACATCTAAGAATCTCAATAAACACCAAGTATGATAAAGGTAAAAAAAAAAATCCACATTGAAACACATACTAATTAAACTATTGAAAGACAAAGGCAAATTGAGAATCTTGAAAGCTGTAAGAGAGAAGGGATCAATTACATGCAAATGATCCTAATCAGATTAACATTCAAGTTCTTGTAGAAACAATGGAAGCCAGAAGGCAGTGGGATGATATATTCAAAGTGCTGTTGCAGCACCTGAGTGACTCAGTCAAGCCTCTGACTCTTGATTTTGGCTCAGGTCATCATCTCACAGTTTGTGAATTCAAACCCTGCATCTGGCTTTGTGCTGAAAGCACAGAGCCTGCTTGGGATTCTGTCTCTCCCCTCTCTCTCTGCCCCTCTGCTCTTTGTGCTCCCCTTCTCTCTCTCTTAAAATAAATAAATAAACACTAAAAATAAATAGTTAAAAAAAAAGTGCTGAAAGAAAAACCTGTCACCCCACAATTTTACACAGGGCAAAAAACTACCTTTCAAAAATAAAGGAGAAATTAAGACATCCCCAGATGAACAAAAGCTGAGGTGTTCATCACTTGCAGGTCTGCCCTACAAGAAATTCTTTTTTTTTTAATTTTTTAACATTTATTTATTATTGAGAGACAGAGAGAGACTCTAGAGCATGAGCATGAGAGGGACAGAGAGGAGGAGACACAGAATCTGAAGCAGGCTCCAGGCTCTGAGCTGTCAGCACAGAGTCCGACATGGGGCTCGAACCCACAAACCAAGAGATCATGACCTGAGCCAAAGTCAGATGCTCAACTGACTGAGCACCCAGGCACCCCAATACCCTGCAAGAAATTCTAAAGGGAGTCCTTCAGTCTGAAATGAAATGGCACTAGACAGTAACTTGGAGCCATACCCCCCCCCCAAAAAAAATAATGAACCCTGGTAAAGGCAACTACATAAACAAATATAAAGCCAGTATTTTTTGTTTGTATCTCCTCTTGTTTTATGATTTAAAAATCAAATGCATAAACAGCACAGTTATGCTAATGAGAACACAATGGGTAAAGATGTGTGTGTTTCCACATATATAAAGATCTCCTTTATTGTTGTTTTTAATAGTAGAGCTCATATATTTCAAATGGACACAAAATTACTAGCATCTGCAATATCAGGAGATAAATTTCCTTTGAATGGGAGCCTGCTTTGTAGTACTTTAGGTTCATAAGACATCTAAAAAATGTACTGCTGTAAAAAATGAAGACTACTTAAATCAAATGAGGGAAGGGACTGTGGATTTTCTTTTTGATTGATCACCTTAACATTGTCCTTCAATCATCTGAAGGAGTTCCATTTTTCTTTAGACATCATTAGGCACGGAAGCTTTGCAGACAGGACAGCACTGCGGCTGTATGGATTCTGTCATTTCGCCAGCACTGACATGACTTTGTATTCACCACAATATTAGGTCTGTTAACCAGTTATATTAATTTTTGTTACAAATCTTTAAAAAAGGCAGGGTCTTTATTTTTTTTTTTTATGTTTTGTTATTTATTTTTGAGAGAGAGAGAGAGAGACAGAATGCAAGTGGGAGAGAGAGAGACACACAGAATCCAAAGCAGGCTTCAGTCTCTGAGCTGTTAGTACAGAACCTGATGCTTGAACTCACGGGCTGAGATCATGACCTGAGATAAAGTCGGCACTTAACCAACCGAGCCACCCAGGGGCCCCAGGGCAGGGTCCTTCTTATAAAGACTATACCTTAGGCCTACGTTCTATTTTTTGAGGCTTTAAATTTGGTGTTCATAAATTTCCTAAGACTGGTGCTTGCCATTTTATGCTGCTGTCACATTTTTTTAAATGTTTTATTTATTTTGAGAGAAAGAGAGAGAGAGCAGCAGAATGGCAGAGAGCAAGGCAAAGAGAGAATCCTAAGCAGGCTCAGCACTATCAGCATGGAGCTCGATGTGGGGTTCAAACCCACGAACCATGAGATCATGACCTGAGCTGAAATCAAGAGTTGGACGCTTAACTAAGTCACTCAGGCGCCCTCCCCTTTGGGTTCTACCTTTACTGAGAAATGGCTGTGTGGTTTCTGTCGAATGTAATGTGCTTTTAGAGAAAAGGATTTTATTCTATTCTTTATAAAGTTTATTTATTTTGAGAGAGACAGGGACAGTGAGAGTGGGGGAGGGGCAGAGGGAGAGGGAGAGAGAGAAATGCGGGGCTCAAACTCACAAAACTGTGAACTTATGACCTGACCCCAAACCAAGAGTCAGACGCTTAACAGACTAAGCCACGCAGGTGCCCCAAAAGGGTCTTTAATATTAGCATCGTCCTTCTCTCTCTGTTTCCTACACAGTTTGCAGTGGGAATGGGAAGGGACTGACCGGTGCCTCTTGGCTGGGTATTGATTACATGGCTCTTGAACGGAAAAGGGCCCCTGCACTGCGGACCCCTAGCCACCAGCTTCTGCAAGGATATGAGGCAGAAGGGACAGCTGTTGTCTGTGCGCGTTTCTCTATAGCCCCAATTAAACTTTTGGCATAGCCTGCTCTCTGATAAATGTGGTTTTGCTGGCGAGGGTGGGATGGAGAGACAGAGCAAGAGCAGATCCATAACTTGTGGAGATTAATCCCTAGATCCTGGGGCTTTCTGCAAGAAAAGGGAATAAGAGAAATTAGACAAAAGGGTAGGTACACACTAGATTTTATTCACAGTCTAGATACTGAAGGCGGCCCCATCCCTTTTGTTGTTGTAGCAGTAGTGGTGATGATAGCCTAAATAAGCACTGTTTTGACACACACGTGCACTGGTGCAAAAACGGCATGAAGAATCCCTGGTTTCTCTAGCCCTCGGCCTTGTTAAAAAATATTGCCCCAGTTTTGAGCTGGAAACGTGTTTATTTGGTCAGATTTTAGGCTGTTCGGCCTCGAAAGGATTCTTTTGAGTTAGAATCAATTTCTTTCAAAATTGGAGGTGAGGGAATGAAATAGGCAGTGTCTGGCCTGATGTGGAGAAGAGCTACACCATTTGAAACGCTCCTTGAATCCACAAGAACTTCACCGGACTTCTAAAACAGAATACTCTGTGACTGCTTTTTCAGTGCAGGAAGGTGGTTGTTTTCTGTAAGTGCCTTTGCTCAGACAAGTGTTGCCATTTGACGTAAAACACGTACACATACACATCTCCCTCTCCCCACACACGCTGACTTGGGCCATATGATTCTTAAATTTTTAACTTTATTTCAGTGGCAGATTTTTACGGTTACCAGTTCATAGAACAAGGGTCTACATTTTGGACATCTTTTGGATAACTATCATGAGTCCACAAGATGGCAGTGTTTTCTCAGGGACTGAGGAAAGCTCTCAAGTTTTCGTGTGTGTGTGTGTGTGTGTGTGTGTGTGTGTGTGTATGAGACAGAGAGAGAGAGAGAGAGAGAGAGAGAGACAGAAGGAGACAAGAGGTGGGGCTTGGTGGTGTAGCAGGGGCGGTGAAAAAGACTCTTTTCTTCCAATTGGTAGAATGAATTTCTTCTATGATTCCTAAAGCAGAACAACTAGAAATGTCTGAGTTAGACTCATTTTTTTAGGGCTTAAAATTTGAGTCCTCAGTGAACCAGGGGAAGAAAGAATAATGGAGGGCTCAAGAGTTTTCCTAGTGATCCTGTGGCTTCAGTTAACCTGTGAGTTTTGGGCATCTCTATGGGAATATAAAGTACAATATTTGGAGTTATCATGTATTCTGGGCCTGTAGGTAGAAACATGAATGTTTCTACCTCAGGGAGGGTAGAGGTGGAAGGCCTGTGAAAAATCATTTAAATTCTGAAGACTAAGCATCCACTACCCAATGGATCTTCTTTGACTGACTGCTGTCTTTTTGCACAGGGATGAGGAGAAGTCACCAGAATGAAGTGAAGCAGAGTCCTGTACCTCTGACTGTTCTGGAGGGACTCACTGCCTTTCTCAACTGCAGTTACAGTGACAGTGCTTCCCAGTACTTCGTGTGGTACAGACAGTATTCTGGGAAGGGCCCCGAGTTTCTGATGAGCATGTACTCCAATGGTGAAAAAGAAGAAGGAAGATTTACAGGGCTGCTCAATAAAGCAAGCCGATATCTCTCCCTGTTCATCAGAGATTCCCAGCTCAGCGACTCAGCTACCTACCTCTGTGCAGTGAGCACACAGTGCTCCCCTGGCACCTGCTGTCTGTACCCAAACCCGCTGGGGCCCCAGCAATGCCTGATGTAGAGCCTAGGCTGCAGGGTAGAGAAATTCTGTTCGCTGTCTAGATGCAAATGGGAATTAAAAGCATTAGCCATAACCATAGAATGTCCCAGACACACAGGCAGGACAAGGAAGCCCAGAATGGCTTCAGATTTCATGAGAAGGATCCCTGAGCAAGTACCTAAAAGGATTCTAGACACTGAGGAGTTTTGTTATGGTGATTAAAGTCCTGCATGGATTAATTATCAAAAATATATGGTATTGAAGGAGACACCTGGGTGGCTCAGTTGATGAAGTGTCCGACTTTGGCTCAGGTCATGATCTCGCGGTTCATGAGTTCGAGCCCCGCATTGGGCTCTGTACTGACAGCTCAGAGCCTGGAGCCTGCTTCAGATTCTGTGTCTCCTTCTCTGTCTGTTCCTTCCCCCTCCTCCCAAGAATAAAATAAACATTAAAAAAACAAATAATATGGTATTGAAGATGTCTTAGAACATGTTGGGAGGAAAGTTGATAACACCAAAAATCATATGAAGACCTCCCTCCCCTGACTCCTTGGCACTTTGGAATTGTCCTACAACTTATGTCCAAGTCCAGGAAAAAATCTGTGGCCTGACAGAAATAAGGCTTTGTGACAGATGTTACAATTACAGGGGAAAAGTGTAAAAGTCACATTTATCATAAAGCTGAAGATGTGATCTTTTAGACAGGGCATTGTTTATGTAGTCCAAAAGGTGGGAAGACCCAGAAATGGCCAGTTAAGATTGCTGTTCACATACTCACTGGCTAAGAGGATGCAACAGAGTCAGAATTTGTTTCAGCTTCTCAATCTTTGGACTGAAGACTCATCACAAATATTTCTGAGTCATGGAAGACAGATTTGAAAAGCACTGAAAAAGAGCAGGAAGTTGTGTTGGAATCAAGATATTCGAATTCTAGTTTCACCTGTATCATGTGCCTTCTGATGTCATGGCACCCTGGAAAGAACTTGCTCTGTGGTGTCAGTTTGAATAGCTTTTATGTTATCAATGGGCCATTTGATCTTAGGCCCATATTACATATATTTCTACCATACATGTTTCAGGATTAAATGAGATTATATATATAATATGTTATATATAATATATATATTTATGTGTCAGAAACATAGTAATATATATTACTAGATATATTACTAATCATAATATATATGATTATTACTACTATAATATATAATTATTATGTATGTGTATATTACTATGCTTCTCACATGAAAACGCAGTAGCTGGATAGAGCATATAGAGGGAGATGAACATAGCTAATCCACACATTGACTTTCAGTGATCTTCAGGGGACATTAACTTTGTCCCCTGTGTTCTGTCCCTCCTGCCCCCATCATGCTCTTTTTCAGCTCAGAACATCTTCAGGGTCCTAAGAAGTAAATTTCCTTTTTAAAAAAAATTTTTTTTAATGTTTATTTATTTTTGAGAGGCACAGAGAGAGAGAGAGAGAGAGAGAGAGAGAGAGAGGAAGAGGGGCAGATAGAGGGAGACACAGAATCTGAAGCAGGCTCCAGGCTCTGAGCTATCAGCACAGAGCCTGATGCGGGGCTCGAACTCACGAACCGCGAGATCATGACCTAAGCCAAAGTTGGACGCTTAACCCACTGAGCCACCCAGGTGCCCCAGAAGTAAATTTCCTTCATTCACATTTCTGCTGACATCTCATGGTTCATTCTGGGGTGTTCTTTTCCCCTGTCCGTCTCCCTCATCACTGTGATTACATCTATTTTCCCTCTTATGGGATTATTGACAGCTTTTGTCTTTTTCTTATTTTCCCATTATGGATCTAAGTTCATCCTGTTTGTTTCTAAATTCATTTCAGTGATGATTTGGGGGAGAAGGGAGGAGAGTATATACAGTTATCAGATATTTTGAATCAGAAGCACACCCTAGCCACATTTAAAATTTCAATGTGATTTGGTCTCATGTGTGAAAGAAATCTATAGGCAGGGTCAAGAAGTAAATCAGAAGACAGAGGCTTCTGATTTCAGGCTGGTGCAGGTCAACAGAGTATTCACAAAGGAGTGAGTTGTCCTTCTGACATTCTGAAAAGGGCTCTGTTGACCAGATTCTCATTTCACCTGAGATGTGTCTCCCTAGTTTCTTCAGTTTTAAAGTTTCAGTGGTCTAAAATAAGTTGAGTAGGGAAGTCTTCTCCTTTCAGAGTTTCGTCTTACTATTAGAGCATAGAACACACTTCCCCTGTTTGATAGGTCCTGTCCCAGCTGTGTGGGACTGTGTTGCTTTGCTATGGCGAGTGTTCCTGACACTTTGCTTCCATGGCTTCTATACGCTCCTTCCCTGCAGGACGTTCCTCTCGTTTCCAGTCTGCTGGCTGCACTCCTTCCAGCTTTATTGAGTTCAAATGGATTCACTTTTTCCCCTCTCTCTTTAATTCCTTCCAGACTCACTTACTTATATGTCATATTTTCCTTACATTTATAATTCTGCTCACTTCTCTGCAAATGCTCCTTTGTTAATGTTCTTTCCAGGGTGAGGTAGCCTTAATTTGGCATACTATGTCAGTCTATTCTGACCATTGACAATTGGAACAGAACTCTCACTTTTTCCACTTAAATAATGTGGTGCCCTAGCAATTTTCTTATAGCCTAAACAAATATCAAACATATTCACCAAGGGGTCTTCTTCAGACTTTCTCCTTGACAAAGAAAAATTATCGCCTTTACTAGTTGGCCTTGATTAGATAATGCCACCGGTTCCAGGATGATTTTACCTATAAGTCTCTGGTCTAATTTTTTTTTCCTTTCAGTACCAAATAAAGGAATCATCTCTTTCCCCCACTCTGATGCTCACAGCCAGCAGCACGAGGCCATATGAAGCTCAGCTCAGCTGACACAATTGATTTTAGTCTTTCCGCCTAATGAATGGCTTTAAAAAGTAATGTAAAGTCTCTTGATGGTATTCCAAAGTCTAAAATATTGTCTTCTGTGACTAATTTCTCAGTGAAGGAAATGACTCTTCTATTTTAACAAAGCTCCCATTTCTCCCTTATTTTAACACCATGTACCTCAGAAGGTGACATCATCACAGATTCAGGGAGGAAGAGACGTTTTCTTTTGAAGTTTTGGTGGTCATGTCTCTGAGATGAGAACAGAAGACAGCTAGCTCTCTTGGACTTTTGGTCCTGCCCTGGAGGCAGTGGGCGACGTCACACAAATGAGGCACTTGTTGTGGTTGTAGGTCCTCACCAGCTACTCAGCCCCTCCTCCCTGCAGCTGGCCGAGGGACCCTCACTGATGTCTGTGCAAAGAGGAGTCTGTGACAAGAGGCTCGGGGGAAAAAAAAGGGAGGAAGACTCCTTCTAACAGTTTTTGAAACTTGTCAAAGCAAGGGACCTGTACGGCCCAACCTCCCCACTCCTCTTGCTCTGAAAGCCCACAGTGTCTCCACTGCTCAGCCATGCTCCTCCTGCCCATCTCAGGGCTTGACGTGATTTTTGCCCCAAGTGAGTAACATTCCCTTTCCTTCTTTGCACAAAAGTGACGGGATGCAGAATGAAGACACCTTCTCTTAATAGGTAGGTCTGTCCTGGTCTCACTGACTCAGCATTGATGTTTCAGGAGGAACGGGAGCCCAATCAGTGACTCAGCCTGATGCCCAGGTGTTGGTCTCTGAAGGAGCCCGTCTGGAGCTGAAGTGCAACTATTCCTCTAGTGGAACGACTTATGTCTTCTGGTACGTGCAGTACCCCAACCAAGGACTCCAGCTTCTCCTCAAGTACATATCAGGGGACACCCTGGTTAAAGGCATCAACGGTTTCGAGGCTGAATTTAAGAAGAGTGAAACCTCTTTCCACCTGAGGAAATCCCCAGCCCTTGGTAGTGACGCGGCCGAGTACTTCTGCGCTGTGAGCGACACGGTGCCTGGCTCCGCAGGGGGACTTGAACACAAACCTCCTGAGACATTGGGACTTTTCACGACTCAAGAACTCAAGAGAGAGTCTTCAGGAAGGTCTGTTTTTCTGTGAGGGCAAATACTGCAGGACAGGCTGGGGTCTGGGGAGTGCTTGCCACCTGAATCATTGCTTCAACAGCAATGCTGTGCCACATTCAGATAGACTTTGTTCCAGATGGAAGTCTTCTGATGAATTTCTCCAGGAGGGACGCTTTCCACTCATTCCCTACTCCGCTCTCACTCAGAGTACATCATAAAGTGCCAGAGTTCTGAAGTGAAAAAGGCAAGAGCCTTTTTTATTTAAACAAATCATTTCTAGCTAACATTGCCTCAGGTGTTGATCTACATGTGGAAAGCTGAAGTATAGTAAAACCTTGGTTTGTGAGGATAATTCGTTCTGGAAACATGCTTGTAATCCAAAACACTTGTATATCAAAGGGAATTTCCCCATAAGAAATAATGGAAACTCAGATGATTTGTTCCACAACCCAAAAATATTCATATAAAAATGAACACAATACTGTAATATAATACAAAATAATAAAGAAAATACAAAATTTAAAGAAAAATAAACAAATTAACCAGCACTTACCTTTGAAAACCTTCGAGGCTGGTGTGAGGGAGACCAGAGAGAGGAGGGTTAGTGTGTAGGATGACTTGCACTATCACTAACGGAATCACTGCTATCTATTGGCTCAATGGAATCTT
Organism: Leopardus geoffroyi; assembly: GCF_018350155.1. Classification (NCBI taxonomy): domain Eukaryota; kingdom Metazoa; phylum Chordata; class Mammalia; order Carnivora; family Felidae; genus Leopardus; species Leopardus geoffroyi. Next base: position 72,858,691 of record NC_059337.1, read on the forward strand.
TTTCTTTTCTTGCAAATTTAACAAGGAACCTATCCAACAACACTTGCTTTTGCCTCCTTTTGAGGACTTCACAGAAATGTGACATTGCATCGTCGTTAAACAGACTGATTGCTCGCACTGCAACAGTCTTATTCAGGTGGCGATTTTCTACAAAATTTTGCACTGTTTCCAACTTTTTACACATCTCCCTAATCTCATTTGAAGTGAGGGATTCCTCCGCCTTTTTCTCCTTCTCCTCCACATGAGATGCAAAAAGAAGACTTCTTATAAAATCTTGCAATTTTGGCCACTTGCATACCTCATTTATACTTCTTGGTGATTTCCTTCTTAACTTCCACTGTAATCATCTCCTTCTTCTTACTGCCTTTCTTTTCAACCTTTTTCTGCATGGGGGTCATTGTATACCATCGCATGGATGGCGACCACAGTACTAATTATTAAACTCTTGTCATATACTGTGTTTGATGTAACTAGCAATGAGGCAGCAGAGGAAAGGGTCTCTATCTGCAGGCAGCCTGACTTAGAATGAAGTGCAGCATTCCTAAGCTCACTCTTGTATGGAAAAGTGCTACTTTTCCTACTGCCCATAGGTGCTTTGAAGTAACAACAACAACAAAAATACACTAGTGCCAGTTGTAGGCACCTTCCACCCTTCTGAAAAATCACTGATTTCTGCCAAACATCACAGCCTGAGACCGAGCATCCGAGCATGGGAGATGATGACCCAGAATCCTGCAGCGAGAGCGAGAGAGAGAGAGAGAGAGAGAACCATTGGTTCAGTTGTGATCATGTGACGTTTGGTGTCACATACTACTCATATTGCAAGACATCATTTACTTATAAAGTTAAAACTTATTAGAAATGTTTGCTCGTCTTGCAGAACACGCACAGAACAAGTGACTTGCAATCCAAGTTTTTACTGTACTTGGTTATGATGTTAGCTGACAAGCTGTGTCACATATATTCTCAACTAGGGCAAATGTACAGCATAGGCTCTTAATCAATGCAATATAGAGTCTCAACATGGATTTGAAGCTTAACTTCTAGCACATATATAATATCCGAGATATTTTATAACACTGAGATATTTTATAGTAAATTAGACATCATGATATCTAGATTTCCAATCTGTGTTACACAGAACCAGTGAACCTATTTTAGGTCATTCTTTTTTTTTAATTTTTTTTTTATGTTTTCATTTTATTTCTTAGAGAGACAGAGTGAAAGCAGGGGAGGGGCAGAGAGAGGGGGAGACACAGAATCTGAAGCAGGCTCTGGGCTCTGAGCTGTCAGCACAGAGCCTGATGCGGGGCTCGAACTCACGAACCGCGAGATCATGACCTGAGCCGCGACTGAATTCTATGTATGCCCAAATGACTGAGCCACCCAGCCACCCCAAGATTTTATTTCTAAGTAACCTCTACACCCAACATGGGGTTCAAACATACAACCCTGAGATTAAGAGTCACATGCTCCACCAACCCAACCAGCCAGGTGCCCCATCTCTCCCCTCTTTTATTTTCATCTGGGAGGTATCTCTATTCCACTTCCAAGGTAATATCTCTACTTCATCTCTTGAAAACATTTCTTTCTATCTTTTCTGGGAAAAGGACAAAATAATCATGTTCTTATTAAATCTTTGTCTAACTGTCTTCTGTTACAAGAAATATCTCCTTATTTTTGGGTTCACTTTGTACTTTTTTTGCGATGCTATTTGGATATGAATACTCACTCTTTCATGTTTGTCTTTCCTGCTATACCACAATGTCTTATGAGTAGTGACAATGTTTTATTCATTTTTTTAATTTCCTAAGACTTAGCACAAGATCTAGTTTATTATAGAAGACCTTCAATAAATTGCTGTGGACTTCCTCTGAAATAGATTGGAGAAATTACATACAACCTTTGGCACAAAGGTTTTGCACAATTTGACAAAACATTTTAAGATAGTAACCTTCATTAAATGGCATTTTGACAAAGAAACCAGTTTACTTAAAAAAAAATCCTCATCCAAACCTGGCAGTTCTTTTGCTCCTGCTGATCTGTGGATGGTCGTCAGGAAAGAATGGAATGAGGGCTCTGGGGTTCTGGTGACTGTTGATGAGCTGGTTGGTGTGATGGTTTTCGACCAGTAGGGGGTACTCTAGGCTTTGCTCTAAGCGCGCAACTCTTTTCTCCACTGCTGAAAGTTAGTGAAAATTTGAATGAGGGCTAGCAGCAGTTAGGGGAGCATCTGGATTAGTCATATCCTGTAAGAACAGGGAGAGCTGCTGTGAGGAGTGTGACAGAAATGACTTGCAAGCAGAAATGAGCATCAGCTAGAGCAATGGGAAAGCTGGAAGCTCCAGGAGAAAACCTCTGCATTGCCTATTTACAGTTTTGGTGTTTATGATTAAAAATGCTAAAGTATGAACCTTTACTTTCACTTCAAAATTATTCTAATGATTTCTACCTTCTATTATATCTCTTCTGAGATTAGAAAAACAGGGAAAAAAGGAGATGAGAAGGTGAAATGGTAGAAACATAATGAACATAGGTAGAGAGGGGAAAAGGGAGTGAAGAGAAGAGAGACTGGGGAGAAAGAAATTGGACATCGTTATTTGAATTTCAAAATGTGGCCTATACTTCATAGTCACAGAGCAGAATCAGCCAGGTGTTCCTGCAAGTATATGGGGAAAGCATTGGATAGGAGAAGAAGGGAGATAGAAACAAGGTCAGGGTGGCCATGATATACACGTTCTGTTTTTTCCATCAACCCAAGTCTTGTTGGAGACATTGTATTTGTTCATCATGACCACAAGTCTGAGACTTACAGAATTCCAATTACATTTAATTATATTTACTCCTTTACAGGGATTGAATAAATAAACAATGCATTCAATGGTGTATCCTTTCTTTGATAGAGCTCTCTTATAAGTGAATTCTCAATCACTTTTCAAACTACATGTCCTGACTGTTGGCTAAGGAAACTGGGTCACTGACCCTGATAATTTTTTCAGGCTATACTGGACCCAGATGAGGCCTTAATTTCTCTCTGAGGTTTCCTTTCCCTTTCTTTACTCCCCTCTTGACACGTCTGGTTACTGGGGCAGTATATGTGGAGGCAATCCTATGAGAATGAAGAGCCTAGATGTTTCTGTGCCGATGGTCAGCAATGTAGCAGATGGCAAGGCACTGATACAGCAGTAATGTCAATACCCTGCTGAAAAACTAAAAGGAAAAAAAACTTTTTTCTCTCTGATCTCCTTGTACTCCTCTTCATTAAGGACAGATGGGAGTCAGCCTACCTGTTACCTTCTTTTCAGCTATTTGGGCGCTAAAGGAAAGGCTTTCTTAAGAGAATAGTTTCCTTCTTAGAGGTCTACTGATCTCTGTAGGCCAACCTCTCTTAACCCATAGTTTTCGGCTCTTCATCCTGAAGTTCCCTGATACCTGATTCCAGATGTATATGTGACCCCAAATAGGGTTGCTCGCTTGAGCTCTCTTGGTGTAGCCTGCCTGGCCACCACAGAGGCTCCTTGTCTAAGCACAGGCGAACAAGGACATTTTCAATCTACCATCTTTCTAGAATTGCCTTCTTTCTAGGCCAAATGGTTGTTCCTTTGTTACGGCCAGTTAAAAAAAAAAAAAAAAAAAAACCTTGTAGAACTAAAATTCTAAAGGGCCATTTTGTGGTCTGGAGAAGGTCAGAATCAATGATGCCGGATGGAAAATAACTTGATCTGGTAATGTTTAAACATTTCATTAGCATACTTGTAGAGAAGTTTAAATTTCTATGAAATGTAATTTATCTCTTATGCTTTCTGACTGTCACGCTTAAACAATCTATGATCATCCTAAATTTGTACAAAATAACTTATCTTTTATTTTAAAATATTGAATATTCTTTCACTTGGAATTTATTTTGTAACAGATATTAAAGTAGACATCCATATTTATTTATTAATTTCTAAATCACTCTCCATTTCTGAAGGCACATTTAATTTCTTAATTTATCTTTTCCTCATTTTTATTATAACTAAATTTCCATAAGTAATTTGTACGTTTGAACTTTCTATTCCATTCCATTGATCTCTCTATCTGGACTTTTATAGTAACATGCTTTTTCAATTAGCATAGCATTATACTTTGTCTTATTAACTGTGGAGGAAAATCCCTCCTCATTCTGTTTTAGAATTTCAAGGCTTCCTGAAGACCGAGATTACCTGTTGTATCCAATTTGGCCTCTAGAGGAAGATGTTACATAAATTGAACTTGGTAGAAAGCCAGGAAGCAACAAGCTCTTTGAGGAAGAGCTTTTGCTTTACACACTGGTAAACTCACAGTTCTGTCAACGTCCGTGTAGCGGAATTGTTTCCAGAAAAGAGCCTCCTGTTTCTCGACAGCTCAGACATGATGGCCATCCTCCTCTCTATATTTGTGACGATATTCATACTCAGTGAGTACGGTCCCTTTTTATTCTCTTTCTGTAGTCTTCTGATTTCGAATCAGTTGAAAGAAATATTCTCCTCATCTACAAGACTCTCTCTGATCCTGAATTGGTGTTACAGGAGGAACAAGAGCCCAGACAGTGACCCAGCCTGAGGACCACCTCTCTGTCTTCCAAGGGGACCCGGTGCAGGTCAAGTGCAATTATTCATATTCTGGGAGTCCTGTGCTATTCTGGTATGTCCAGTACCCCAAACAAGGCCTCCAGTTACTCCTGAAACACATCTCAGGCGGGAGTGTCAAAGGTTTCACGGCCAGTCTCAACCAGGGTGAGATGTCTTTCCATCTGAAGAAACCATCAGCTCAAGAGGAAGACTCAGCCATGTATTACTGTGTTCTGGGTGACACAGTAACTGGTTTCATAACAGAAGCAGAGCACAAACCCTTTAGGAGTTACAGAAAATATTTCCGTGTAAGTTCTCTATATCACCATAGGGGGGCGTTCTCTCTCTGGACATTGACATTGAGTTTACCTCTTAGATATAATATCATCAGTTGTCAGTTAGCTATAGATTAACCTCAAAAATTTGTCCAAGGAAATTCCCGTTACCTACTCTAATTAGTTTTAAAGATGTAAGTGTATTTATTCTGTCTAGTAGTACCTGGAAAAAATACTTTTGAAATATAGATTATGTAACAGAGCATAAAAAACATTTTTTTCTTGGTCTACATCCACTCTCCAGTGGTTAGGTTTCACCTCTTCTCTGCTGCCCCATTCCACCCACATGTGTTCATCACCATGTACCTAAGCACGGCTCTTTAAAAGTAACTATATCATTTCATGACTTGTGATTGCTGACCCTACTACATAACGCCTTTCCTCTCATGCACTTCACGGACTCCTACTATCTCAACCAGGGTCTAATCAGAAGGAAAAACACCCATGGTAATCTGAACAAGGAAAATTTAATACAAATATTTATCAATTGATAATAGAGAATGAACTACCAATGAATAAAAAGAACTCTAAAGAACATAGGAATAACATATGCAGAGGGAAGTTCTTATCTTAGGACTAAGCCAGAGTTCCCAAGTAAGTGACATATTGTAATACATACTCCCCAGGAATTCATGTCTCATTGGGGAATGCATGGCTGTAGCCTGCTGGATGGTGGAGAATTTTGCTAAGGTGCCAGAGAAAAAGGCTGGCAAGCAGGAAAACACCGACCAGGGTCCCAACAAAATTTATAGGAAGCTGGCTGCTGAATTTGCTTGGAGCACTCGTGAAACTTGCCAGAAAGCCCAATGGGGGCTGTGGCTGAACCTTGCTGCAGGTGAATGTCGCTGGGTGTCCCACAGGCTGGCCAAGAACTGCAGGAACAAGAAATGTGAAGACATACCAGCACCAAGAAGAGAAGCTTCTTCCTCCTGCAGGGCCCTTCCGGGGGGCTTGACGTAGCTTGATATCATGCCAGCCGGTGAAGGAGAGATGGTCACAGGATCCGGGGCCAGTATTACAATTGGGGCACTGAAGGGGGATTTGGCAATAAGAGAGAAAGGCAATAAGTTGATAATTGACACACTTTATCCCTCTGGTTACTGATCTTTCATACGTACCTCTGCACACACATTTGAACTTCCAACAGCGAAATGACTATATTTCCATCTAACAAGCTAAAGCTGTCCTTGAACAAGAGAAGTTCTTACCCTTTCCCCCAAATGAGGAGACCTATACTTACTATATATCCCTTGCTACATTAATCATTTCTAAAATTCAGAGGAAATGCCACTGAATATGCTGTTATATACAGACTAAATCATAAAGTTAACCTTTGACAATTTATATATATGAAATAATGATGAGAACAGAGAAAAAGAAATGGCAGCATATACAAAAGGACACACATGTATAAAGAACAAAGAGAACATATAGAAAGCTACTACATTGTTTGATTCCAGATTTGTTCATGAGGCCACAGCTGACACAGACAACTCTTTTTTGTTACTACCCATTTTTTAAATGTTTATTTAGTTTAAGAGAGAGAGAGAGAGAAAGAGAGAGAGAGAGAGAGAGAGAGAAAGCGAGCAGGGGAGGGGCAAAGAGAGATGGTGAGAGAATCCCAAGCAGGCTCTGCACTGTCAGTGCAGAGCTCAATGCCAGGCTCAAACTCACGAATCATGAGATCATGACCCGAACTGAAATCAAGAGTCAGACACTTAACTGACTGAACCACCCAGGTGCCCCATGTTACTACCCATTTTATATTTCTCCTGGCCTCAGGCATAATGTCGCTGGATTGTGGTTATTTGCCTTGTGGAGTGACCCAAACCTTCATTCTCAAAGGGTCTGAGTCTTCAACAATCCTTCCTTTTCATTTGTTGCTGTAGTTTTCCGTTAACACTTACAATGACATGGTTCCCTATCACTAACTAACCTCACAGTTCTCCCCAGAGGACAGCGATGTCTCTGTTCCCTTTTTCTGCCGCTCCATAGACTTTTTATGTATACAGCCAAATAGATACAAATAAATAAGAGAACCAGACTCTTGTGAGGCAGTGGATAAGTCCCTTAATTTCTTAGACCCAGGGGTCATCTTTTTAACCACTCGTCAAAAATTTCCTCACAAATTCTTTCAAAACTACGTAGCAGAGAGAAGACAGACTAATATGTAAACTTCTTAAATAACATCAGTTCCTTGCTCAAAAGCTTTAATATTTCTTTATCTCATAGTGACAAAGAGGGTAGTCACCCAACACAAACCTTCTAGAAGTACCTCCTAGCACTCCCCATTTTCCAGCCCACAACCTCTTCCTTTCTTCCCTTCCTTCTTTATATTTTTTCTTTCCCCTCTTCCCCCTGTCTCTATTTCACACACAAAAGATCTTAACGTCCATCCTTGAAAACATTTATCTAATACTCTCCCATTCCTTTTGACTGCTCAGCATGAGGACCCATTTTCTTGTAACAACAATAATTTTTTAGTCCTTAGTAAGCATCAGGCTGTGCTCTAAATAGCATTTTATTTTCTCATCAAGAATTTTCAAAACTCTGAAAAGGTAGTATTATTACTCACCATCCATAGTTATATTTTATAGTCAGGAGAATATAGACACACATGATATAAACAGCTACTGAATGGGTAGATCTAAACTTGACCTCAATGGCCTGACTGCCAAGTTTGTTCTCTTCTTGTACACTACTGCCTCTTGCCATAGAAACAGAAATATCAGATATTCATTGTTATGAGATGAATGGTCTCCCCACCCCAGTTTGCATGTTGAAGCTCTAACCCCCAATACTTCAAAATGTGACTGTATTTGAATCGAAACCACACTCAGATATCACCTCACGCCAGTCAGAGTCGCCAAAATGAACAAACCAGGAGACTATAGATGCTGGAGAGGATGTGGAGAAACGGGAACCCTCTTGCACTGTTGGTGGGAATGCAAATTGGTGCAGCCGCTCTGGAAAACAGTGTGGAGGTTCCTCAAAACATTAAAAATAGACCTACCCTATGACCCAGCAATAGCACTGCTAGGAATTTACCCAAGGGATACAGGAGTACTGAGGCATAGGGGCACTTGTACCCCAATGTTCATAGCAGCACTCTCAACAATAGCCAAATTATGGAAAGAGCCGAAATGTCCATCAACTGATGAATGGATAAAGAAATTGTGGTTTATAGACACAATGGAGTACTACGTGGCAATGAGAAAGAACGAAATATGGCCCTTTGTAGCAACATGGATGGAACTGGAGAGTGTGATGCTGAGTGAAATAAGCCATACAGAGAAAGACAGATACCATATGGTTTCACTCTTATGTGGATCCTGAGAAACTTAACAGAAACCCATGGGGGAGGGGAAGGAAAAAAAAAAAAAGAGGTTAGAGTGGGAGAGAGCCAAAGCATAAGAGACTCTTTTTTTTTTAATTTTTTTTTTAACGTTTATTTATTTTTGAGACAGAGAGAGACAGAGCATGAACAGGGGAGGGGCAGAGAGAGAGGGAGACACAGAATCTGAAATAGGCTCCAGGCTCTGAGCAGTCAGCATAGAGCCCGACGCGGGGCTTGAACTCATAGACCGTGAGATCGTGACCTGAGCCGAAGTCAGACACTTAACCAACCGAGCCACCCAGGCACCCCATAAGAGACTCTTAAAAACTGAGAACAAACTGAGGGTTGATGGGGGGTGGGAGGGAGAGGAGGGTGGGTGATGGCTATTGAGGAGGGCACCTTTTGGGATGAGCACTGGGTGTTATATGGAAACCAATTTGACAATAAACTTCATATATTGAAAAAAAATGTGACTGTATTTGGAGATAGCATTATTAAAGAGGCAATTAAGTTAAAGTGGGATCGTTACAGCAGGCCCTAATCCAATATGACTGGTGTCCTTACGAGGAGAGGTTAGGTTCGGACAACACACACACACACAGAGGGAGGAAGATATGAGGACATGCTGGCAAGGTGGGCATCATTGCTTTGTAATTTTTTCTGAATGGCATTCTTTATGTTTCCAGAGCACATTCTATTGCAAGATGATGTTGCTACCACAAGATGGCAGTACTCTTCCTCAGGCTCCATTCCTTTGAGATTAGTCGGTAGGTACTGAAAGCAAAGGACTGGGCTTGCCTCTGATTGGCTCGGTGAGACTCTGGGTTCCTGAGGGAATAGATAAATACACCCCATAAAAAAGCTAACTCTTTTGCTTGAGGATCCTGGCTGCACTTCAGGCCCCAGAGCCGAGTCTTCTGTGATCCCAGTAAGGAAGAAGAATGGAGAAACTCCTGGAAGTGTCTTTGATGATTCTATGGCTTCAACTGGCCAGTGAGTTGGGGCTCTTGGTAATAGAAACAGGGGTGACCACGGTGGTGGGAACAGAGTGACCAAAGTTCAGAGCCCTCAAGACTGAGGGACAAAGTCTTCTTGTTAAGTTGAAAATGTACCAGAAAGTCAGGGAAGGAAATATAAACAGCAGAGAGTGAACATACAGTGACTAATGTCTGGTGTTTGGCTTTCTGTTTCTGCCTAGGGGTGAACAGCCAACAGGAACAGGATCATCAGACCTTAAGTATCCAGGAGGGTGAAAACACCACCATGAACTGCAGTTATAAAACTAGTATAAACTACTTACAGTGGTATAAACAAGACTCGGGTAGAGGCCTTGTCCTACTGATTTTAATACGTTTAAATGAAAGAGAGAAAAACAGTGGAAGACTACGAGTCACGCTGAACACCTCCCTCAAAAGCAGTTCATTGTCCATCACGGCTTCCCAGACAGCAGACACTGCCACATACTTCTGTGCAACGGACGCACAGTGTTCACCAAGCACCTGCAGCCTCTCCACAAACTCCCCCAGAGCTGCCTCTTAGCAGCCCTATAGTGGGTAGCATTAGTGGTTATGTCTTCCCAAGAAGGAGAGTCTACAAAGAGCAGACAAGATGCAAGGTGAACCCTCTCACATTCATGATTTTTTGGGAGGGAAACATTTTGTACCAGGGCAAAGGGTATGAACTTTAGAATGAGAAACTGAAATGCCAGGTTCAGATCTGCCAATCCAGGCTATATGGCTTTGGGCACATCATCGGCGTAGCAGCCTTCAATTTCCTTTACTTGAAAAGAAGGATTTGGATAGATGAGCCCAAAGGACCCTTCAAGTTCCAATTTTATTAGGGAAAAAGCTAAGCACTGCACACTTGTGGAGGATGAGGAAGGACTTCTCAGTATTAGAAGGTCTTTATATGGGCAACCTCCTGGTGACCTACATGGGTGTTTGAGATGCGTGAGATGATTTTTACATTCCTCTAATTCCTGCAGAGAAAAGAGAATCAGAAAGGATCTTAGAACTCTTTCAGCCAAACTTTTCATTTTAAAGCTGAGGACTGATAGAGACAAAGATCCAAATCTCATTCTGCCATTTATTAGTTGTGTGATTTCCAAGCTTCAATCTCTCCATTAATAAAATGAGAACATATAAGAAAGTCATCATTTTTCCCCATCCAAGTGAGAGATGTATGTTCAGGCTCTGAAATTTTGTTTTTAAAAAGTATCAAATACACAGTAGCTTTTCATTCATTTATATCTTGTTCCTAGAAAGGTAAAGAAATGTTGAATATAGTTTTCAAGTATAATTCAAGTACATGAACATACAGTGTTGCATTAGTTTCAGGTGTACAATATAGTAATTCAGTGATTCTATGCATAACTTAGCGCTTATCATGATAAGGGTACTCTTAATCCCCTCCACCTATTTCCTCCATTACCCCACCCACCTCCTCTCTGGTAACCATCAGTTTGTTCTCTATAGTTAAATATGGTTTTATTTGTTTATCTATTTTTTCTTCATTTGTTTTCTTTTGAAAATTCCAAATATGAGTGAAATCATATGGTATTTGTCTTTCTCTGACTGACTTATTTCACTTAGCACAATACCCTCTAGATCCATCCATGGTATTGCAAATGGCAAGATTTCATTCTTTTTTATGGCTGAGTAATATTCCATTGTGGATATTTATATCTCTATCTATAGGTACACATCTATATCACATCTTCTTTATCCACTCATCAATTGATGGACACTTGGGCTGCTTCTATATTTTAGCTATCGTAAATAATGCTACTGTAAACATAAGGTGCATGTATCTTTTCAAATTAGTGTTTTCTTTTCCTTTGGGTGAATACCCAGTAGTGGAAGTACGGGATCATATGGTATGAATGTAGTTTTCTTAATGAAGTTTGATACCGCTGAAAATGTGTTTGTGGGGATTATTGGGGCATTTGTACTTGTATACATGTTTGGTGAAAAAGGTGGGGGATGGTAGGGGAAAAGTTATACAAGGCAGTGGTTCTCAAATGCCACACCTTAAACTACCAACACCACCTGTATCAGAATCATCTAGAGCACCTCTGAAGATCTGCATTATTGGCTCTATCCCAGCTTACTCACTCAATCTGAAAAAACAATGAATTTGTATTTTTAATGAACATGATCTGGATTAGTTTAGGGATTAGTTACAGAAAATTCAAATTATCATCTTTTTAACAGGATGGAATTTATTGCCTCTTATAGAAAGAAGCTCTAGTATATGAAAGGTTGGTATGCTAGCTTCGTCATGTTGTGAAGGACCGAGGGTCTTTGTAGCTCACTGTCTCTCATCCTTAAGGTGTCACTGTTGGTTTTATACTTTAAAGAAACTGTTAGAAATCTGTCCACTCTATACATCTTCCATGCAGAAACAAAGAGAAAGTCAATAGGGTAAATGGGCACATGATGGCCAAGTCAGCATTTTCCAGAAACTACAGCCAATGGCTTCTACTTGCATTTCATTTACCTCAGTGTTATTTAATGTCTCAACCTCTCTCCCACCTGCAAACGAGGCTGAGATATCGGGGCTATTTTTTATCTTAACATGTTGCCACCCTTGTTAAAATTGGGATTCTATTAGTAAGAAAGAGGAGACAATGGGCATCATATTGGGACCTAGCAGTTTCTGCCACACCCTCACTTTAGGGTATATTAGAACTCACATGCTTTTAAACTATTCACTATTATTTATTTTTGAAATACCAAATCCAATCTATCTCCCAGGTCTGTTGAATTTGGCTCCTCAAAGTCTTCCAGAAGACATCACAATGCCCACAACCCAGTTTACAGCCGCAATCCTAATTGAAAATCCACCTCAGGGGCGCCTGGGTGGCGCAGTCGGTTAAGCGTCCGACTTCAGCCAGGTCACGATCTCGCGGTCCGTGAGTTCGAGCCCCGCGTCGGGCTCTGGGCTGATGGCTCAGAGCCTGGAGCCTGTTTCCGATTCTGTGTCTCCCTCTCTCTCTGCCCCTCCCCCGTTCATGCTCTGTCTCTCTCTGTCCCAAAAATAAATAAACGTTGAAAAAAAAAAAAATTTAAAAAAAAAAAAAAAGAAAAGAAAATCCACCTTAGGGGTGACTTGGTGACTCAGTCAGGTAAGTGTCTGACTCTCGCTTTGATCTCAGATGGCTCCTGGGTTTGAGCTCCCACTGGGCTCTGGGCTGATGGCATGGAGCCTGCTCTGCTCTCTCCTCTCTCTCTGCCCCTTCCCTACTTTCTCTGTCTCTCAAAATAAGTAAACACACTTAAAAAAAATCCACCTTAATCCCTTGCTCCTCTGCTTCTGGCACATTTGACATTTGACCTCATGACTCAATGGAGTCCTTTGTACTATCTTGTCAGAGTGAAAATTTGGCCGTGTCAATCACCTGGAACCCCATTTGCTCCTAGAATAAAGAAAAATTCTTTATTCTTGACAAGACCTACAAAACCTCGCATAACTTAGGATCTTGCTACCTCTCCAGCCTCATTCCACAATATGCTCTCATCTCTCTCCCTTCCTTTCATACTCTCTCTCTTTTTCTGTCTCTGTCTTCACGAATACTTGTCTTATTTAAGTCCCATAAAAGCACTTTGTTTCTCCTCTATGACCCTTTCAAAGCAATTTTGGGTGATATTCTTATTCTTTTTACCTTTCTTAAAATTCTTTTCCCTGCCTTCAAAAGAGTAAAAACTAGCACATGCCTGCTCTTTCTTGTACATCTACCGAAGGGTCATTACCTGAGGAAAGCTCAATGTGTCCTTTCAGAATCAGAGTCCTCTGACTTTACAGACTTGCAGTTTTTCCTTTATTTCTTTGATTAGTTGATTAAAAGCCATTTCCACTACTACTCCATGAGGTCCTTAACAGCAGGGGCCATAGCTGTGTTTCTCACTCCTGAATCTGCAGCACCAAAACATCTTAGGCATCAAGGTCATCAACTCTCCTTCGTCCTCCTTTCTATCCATTAACTTATTTAATATTCTTCCTTTATTTTAAGCCTCCTCAAAGATAATATTGATAATATTGCAGTGAAGGCACAAATAAGAACGTGTGGCTGAGTGTTTCAGACTGTAATCCGTGGATCTTTGGAAGTTTATGGGTAAATGCCTGGGATGTAGCAGGGGTTGGCATAGCCCATGGGTCAAAGCTGTCTACCACCTGTCTTTGTAAATGAAGTTTTATTGGAAAAACAGCCATGCCCACTTATGTATGCATTGGCTATGGCTGTTTGTGCTAGAACAGCAAAGTTGAGCTGAGATATGACTTCAAAGCCTAAAGTAGTTACTATTTGACCCTTTACAGGAAAAAGTTTGCCAACCCCTGGGAGATAGGAGTTACATGAGAATTTTTAGATTTGGAGATCTCTGTTTGATGAAAACAAAACAATAATGGCACATTTCTCATAATCTGTGTGACCAGCTTAGAATACTCCCCTTGGTTTTGATACTTTTGTGCTCTTTATGTCACTTGCACTACATGAAAGACAAATGGACTAATGGCATTCTACAAATAAAGGCACCACAGTTGTCTAAATGGAGAAAACTATTTAGGAAAGTTTGGTTATGATATGGCACATGGTACTGCAGACAGGCCCAACTCCCAAGAACCTGTTCCCACAGTTACCGCAATGTTTCCATGGGAAGAGGGTGTATCAGTCACATTTCTTGTTTAGATGTATCAATACACAATACAGTAGATGTAAGAGTAGCAGTAAATGCAAATATTTTTTTTTCAGCGCTCATTTTTTTGGGGTGTTTTATTACATTCAGTCATTTTACATTGGTAAAATGGCAGGTTAAACGGATATTTTGAATAGAAAAGTAAATATACTAGTAATATCTAAACATAATAATTTAGACAACAGTATGTTAAGCTCCAAATCATTTCAATCAAGTAAGTTGTTGAACTACACAATCTATAGTATTCTTTTAATCAGCCTCCAGCAACCCTTTAGTTTTGGGCAAATATGATCCTTCACATTCTTTTAATTTGAATTTGATCAATTGTATATTTTGCTTGCATTTTTTTTTTTTTTTTGGTTGGTGGTATAATCGTGAGACCTAGGAGCCTAAAACATTTGTATTTAATTTCATTTTGCTTTATATTAAGCCATCCTAATATTAAAAAAATAGTATAAGAGTGGTTCCTTATATGAAAAGCTGTACTTTACTCAACGTTGAGAAATACTGAGAACCTGTTTTTCAGGTCTGGTGTCTGACTCTGGAAGAAGCTGATCACACCAGAGGACTGAGTCATATGCCCTCATAGAGACTATACTTCATAGTAAAGTGTATCTACCGAACATATCCACACATTCATTTATTCGTTCGTTCTTCACATATTTTTTGAGCATCTCCTAATGGTCTGTATAGTTTGAGAAACTGGCTGCTGAGACTAATAAGATTAAGTTCGTGACCTCAGGAGCACCAAGTCTAGTTTGAAAAAAAAAAAAAAAACACGCAAATGATTCTAATCTGGTGCAGTAATGACAGTGTAGATATGTGTGCAAGGTATAGTGGGAAAAGAAGAGGGCACTAAGAGTGCCCTAGCGGATCCAGGGGAGTCCTTTCCCAGGGAGATGGTGTGTAAATTGGTTCTTTTAAAAAAAACTTAAAATCCATTTTAAAAAATGCATTTTTGAGGGAGAGAGAGAGACAGAGGGGGAGACACAGAATCTGAAGCAGGGTCCAGGCTCTGAGCTGTCAGCCTGCCACGGGGCTCAAACTCACAGACCGTGAGATCATGACCTGAATCAAAGTCAGATGCTTAACCTACTGAGCTAGCCACCCCTCCCTGTGAACTGGTTCTTAAAGAATGAATAGAAGTTACTTACGCAAAGGTAGGAGAGAGAAGGGAGGACATTCTCAGCAGAGAATCCCTTGGTTCGAGGGGAACAGCGGAGGAATATGTCAAGCAAACATCTCAAATCATGCTCTTTTATATGCTTTCAGGATACCCTAAACCTAGCTTAATACTCAGCAAGAACAGACATTAGATGCTGGGATTAGGGAGATTTAAGGAGCCATATTGCCCTGTGTCTTAAAGAGGGTAACAGAGGATTACCCACTGTCTCAGCCTCAGGCACCACCTTGAAGTCTACAAAAAGTGTTCGGTGTTTGCTTCCTGGAGGCCTACCCCTCACCCCAGACACCTATTTCCCTTCTATGCCTGCAGCTCAAACTCCATTCCAGGGTAAATACCAGTTCAGCTGTAAAGCAGCCTGCAGGGTCAGAGAGGAACCACAGGGAGGCGCTGCTCCCTTCAGTTAGTCGTTTGACACAAATTCATCACGCATTCGTCGTGTGTTTCTGAGCACGTATGTCTTTCTTTAAAGCCTGTGATATGACCTTGCAGGTCCGTTTGGCTTGCTTCACACGGGAGTCAAGATTTCCTAGGCGATTCCACCAAAGGATCAAGAAACTGGAGGAACAACCCTCTCAGCTTTGGGTATATTCCCAAATGAAACCTTCCACTGCTTCTTCACAGGCCATGCCGTCTGCTTCCTACTTAGGACTTTCAATCTTGCTGATATTGAGTAAGTAACATTTATTCAAAATTCCTAAGATGTTCTAGTCCTTGATTATAGGATGACTTTTAACCCCTGCCAAACTGGAGACTATCCTTACATTATCAATATAACAAAGTTTTTAACTTTTTTTTTTTTTTTTTTTTTTTCCAGGAGGGATCAATGGAGACTCAGTGACCCAGACAGAAGGTTCTGTTACCCTCTTTGAGGGGACACCTTTGACCCTGAATTGCACTTACCAGAGTAGCTACGCAGTTTTTGTTTTCTGGTATGTCCAGCACCAAAACAAAGCTCCTCAATTGCTCCTGAAAAGCTTATCAGAAAACCAGAGGGCAGAGCATCATGGTTTTCACGCCAGTCTTGTTAAGAGTGACAGCTCCTTCCACCTGCAGAAACGCTCTGTGAGAATGTCAGACTCGGCTGTGTACTACTGCGTCCTAGGAGGCACAGTGAGATCGCCTGCAGGGGGAGCCGAGCGCAAACCCAGAGGGGGGCAGGAGGGCCCTGGATGTGAGCAGCCTGGGAGGGGAGAATGATGATTTTTCTCTAGTTAGAGTCTTGTGCTGGGCGCGGCCCCCAGGGAACAGATACCTGATGCCTCCGCCCTCAGGCACCCCGAGTTTTACCTCGAGCTAGGAATGGAAGGAGGCAATGTAGGTGAAAACTTAGATTATCATTATGCCTATACATAGAATCCTATAGTCAATGGCCTTTTGTGTCTGGTTTCTTTCACACAGCATCACCTTTTCAAGGTGTATCCATGTATCAGTACTTTAGTACTTCTGTGGCTGCGCAATAATCCATTGTATGGATACCCTATATTTTCTTTGTCCATTCATCAGTTGATGGGCATTTTGGTTGTTTCCACTTTTTGTGAAAACACTCATGTACAGGAGCTCTGCTCTTTCAAACTTGAATATATTTTAAGTTAGAGATTTCTGGGTATTTTTTCGTTTTGTTTTTTGCTTTATTTGGGACTAACGTTTCTTTGTGGATATGCAATTGAATAAATATGAGAAAATGCTCCTTACAAATAATGACTTATACTAAAGTAAGATACTATTCTAAGCTATATATATATTCATTCAAGAAAATTTGGCACCTACTCATATGTGCCAGTCATTTTAATAAGTATTGGGAATATATTTTAGGTAACAGAGTCTCCTCCTTTAGGATTTTATAAAAATTTTGTGTGCATTAAAATACCACACAAGTCTTAAAATTATGTGTTTTTTTTTTTTTTTAACAAATCATTTTATTCATTTACTGAACTGTGTTTGTTCCTAAATATTTGTGGTGCTTACAGCTTTGCTTTTTGGGTTTTTGTTGGTGATGGTGTTGTTGCTGTTGTTTTTTGGGGCAAGAGTGACTGGGGGAGAGAGACACAAAGAGAGAGAGAGAGAGAGAGAGAGGAATCTTAAGCAGGCTCCACACTTAGTGCAGAGCCTGACATGGGGCTCAATCTCATGACCCTGGGATTATGACCTGAGCCAAAATCAAGAGTCGGTCACTCAGCCAACTGAGCTGCCCAAGCGCCCCTATGGTGCTTATAGTTTTATGGGCACTGGGCTAAGCACTTTAAATTCCCCCCCTCCTAGATACTACCAAATTCTCATTTGACAGATGACGAAATTGAGGTTTAGTGATGTTAAGTGACTTATTCAAGGTTACATAACCAGCTGGGAGCAGAAGTTGGCCAGACCCAAATCTGACGTGTGACCAATATTTTAACTATTTGGTTGAACGTTCTAGAAATCTGTCTTCTTTTTTTACCAGAATTCAACTGTAATCTTAGATTTCATAATTGTTGATGTTTTCATTTGAAGAAGAACCCAATGCAATATTAAAAGCTGCAGTTTACTCATTTGGCAACCACAGAAGTCTATATATATATACACACACACATACATACACACACACATATTGAAGCCAAAAAACCCAGTCACCATCTTTTATGTTCTTGAACCCTGAAGTTGCTCATATGCTCTCTGATTGAATACAGCTCTCATATTTGAAGAGCCACAGCTGAGCCCCAGTGGCTGTTTCAGGAGACATACAGGTACTTGCCATGGAAATGGGGATTATATTTTCCAAATACAAACAAAAATTCTTCATATAGCAAATATGTCTACTCACTGAGAGTGCAGGACACAACATTTTTGGTTTTGCTACAGCATATATCTCATTAAAACAAACTCTTCTCATGTATTTAGTAAATACCAGTATAATGTCAATATGATGTGGAAGTTTTATTTATTCTCATGGATTTTTCTAAGCACCTTAATAATAATTTCAAATCAAAGAACTACTGGGGACAAATTTCTCACTATAAAAAAGGCCTCAGCTCTACTTTAGTGTTAGCCGAGTTTGTTTTAGTGGCTTCAAGAATTTCTAGGGTTTTCAAGGTAAAGCTACCTGATGAAACTGAGAGGAAGGATAAAAAGATCATGCAGCTGTCTTTGCCTCTCCTGCTGATTTATGAATAATGGCATTAAAAATATTGGTGAACCTGATCTTACCGACAACACATGTTCTCGTGGACCTATATCTAGAGAGGCAAAACACAAGTCCCAATATTTAAGGCTTCAAAGAATTTCCTGAGTGTGATGAAAAGGGCAAGTGCTAACAGGTACTGCATTCTGCTGGTATTTTTTTAATGGAATTTCTATTGTTTTTGGTAATGCTTTGACTAGAGTTGTACTTTTTAGGGTTTTCCCTATTTCCACCGTAATTAATGTGTGTGGTTTGGAAGAGCAGGAGGTATTTCAGAAATATGTGTATTGAGTCACAACAGAAATTCCTATACTTAGGGACTGAGTAGAACTTTCTGGACAGTAGCTCCTATGTCTACTCAGGGGTAGGCAGGGCCACTTTATCCCCCTACCTAAACAATTTCAGGTATATTTCCTCGCATTTGCTGACACCCAAAGGAGAAATGCTCTAAGACATGAGCAATAGTCACACCAGCCTTCAAACTGATTTGGTTTCAACCTTGAGTGCTACTGGAATGAACAGCCAGAAAACTTCCACATGTCAAGATAAAAGCTAACAAGGAAATGGCATTTTTTTCCTCTGAGCAAATATGCAGCTAACAGATAAGTTGTGAGGCACTAAATCTCTACAGGTTATGGTGGGTGTTTTTCCCCTCTTATTTTAAGAGTATGTAAATACCTTTTGATATACCTAAAATATGACTGGTGGATGAATTTTCCCTGAGATGAGGTCATTGTTAGCAAAGAGGATGCTCTCATCCTGTATCCAGTTAAAATGCAAGCTTTCTTGAGAGTGGGATGAGCTTTCTAATCTGCTCCAAGAAACTAGGAGAAAGTATCACCCACTCCCAAAGCACGAGACACCCTTTTTCTCCTCTGCTCATCAACAGGAATATGGATGCTACTTTGGTCACTGATCCGTTGTTGCAATTGCACAGGGCATCTGCTCTGCATCTCTGTGGCTGGCAACCTGGCTATACCTCCTGTGATCATATTTTCTGGAAGGAAAATGTGGAGCACAGCAGGTGAGAAAGAGATCTATTTTGCTGCTGGGAGATGTGGCCTAGGCACTGAGTCATTGCTATTTCATAATTTCTCAGCACGATTATTAAAATGTAGAGTGGTCCTGGAGAATATATAGTCACCATTCTTACCTTACGAGGCCTAGCTCTCCTACCAAACACAATAGATGTAATCCCTCCTCTAAGCTTTCCAATCACTCTTTAACCCTTCCTGGCTCTTGCCACTTGATACCTTGTATTGTGGTCCTGAAAATTCATACCTATAACAACACCAGAAAACAGAATGGGTAAAATGAAGAAGACAGACGACACCAAGTGTCTGTAAGAACGTGGGGCAACGTTCTCAGGTGCCACCAGAGGCAATGTAAATTGGTGAATTGAAAACATTTGGCAATAGCTACTAAAGCTGAGCATATGCATAACCTAAGGTCCAGCAATTATACTTGCAGGTATATACCCCCGCCCAAAATGTGACCCCTGCGCATTCACAAGGAATGTACACGAGTAAGAACATGTATAGCATCAGTAATTGTAATACCCTAAAGCTAGAAAGCAACCCAAATATCCATCCTCAATTTCAAGGATAAATTCTGATAACAGACTACACAGCAAGAGAATGAATAAACTTGCCGTATTCTCTGTATAGAAGGAATCCCACAAATATGACTGAGTGAAATATGGCAGACACAAAAGGAGTTCAAAAATAAATAAGACTAATCTATGAAATCCTAAGTTTGAGAGAGAATAGAGATAGTGGTTATCTTTACGAGTAGATAGTGACGGGAGATTGAACAAGGGAGATTTCTGGGATGTTGATAATGCTCTATTTCTCAATGAAGGTGCTAGTAATATGGGTGAGTTCACTTTGAGAGAATTCACCAAGCTCTACACTTAATTTTTATATATTTATGTGTATCATAACTTAATAAGGTTTTAAAAATTATACATTATTTACCCCATTAACTGAATTCTGAGAACACAACTCACATTCAATCTATTTTCATATCCCCATTGTCCCTCACACTGTGCCCTCATTTAACAGAGTCTTCATAAATATTTGCTCAATAAAGGTCTTAGCTATTTCGGATACATAATTGCAATATTCTCTGCTCCCAGTTCCAGGAATACAACATGCTACCAGATGGCCTTGAACGTCCTTCTAGTGCTTGCTTCTCTCTACAACTGCCCCAAGATGAGACCCTCAGCGTCTCACATCTGGTTTTCTGTAACAGCCTTTTAACTAGCCTCCTTACTACCAACGTCTCCTCCCTGGATCCTACTCCATATCCCAGCGAATAATTTCTTTAAAACAAAACAAAACAAAAACAGCATCGATCACATCAATCCACTGTTTAACAACCTTCAGCGACCACCCTTTGTTTATGGTAATAAGGTTAAAGCTCTTTTTGTGGATCTCAATGGCCTCTAGTTTTCTCAGGAACTTTCTGCTTCGGCAGATTAAGTCTGACTCAAGAATGAAGTTGGGCGGGCACCTGGGTGGCTCAGTCGGTTAAGTGTCCGACTTCGGCTCAGGTCATGATCTCACAGTTTGTGAGTTTGAGCCCTGCATCAGGCTCTGTGCTGACAGCTCAGAGCCTGGAGCCTGCTTCACATTCTGTGTCTCCCTCTCTCTCTGCCCCTTCCCTGCTCATGCTGTGTCTCTCTCTGTCTCAAAAATAAATAAACATTAAAAAAAAATTTTTAAGAATGAAGTTGGGGAAGACTCGCTGTCCTCCTTAAATAACCCTGCCTACAGCCCGTTGCTCCCATAATCACCTCGACCTGAATACTTACCGTCATTTCTCCTCCCAATCCTGGAGACCATCTCAGACCATTCCTCCTGAAGAATGTCCTGGTCATTCCAGCCCACAGTGATCTCTCCCTTTCTGTGAAAAGCCCCGCCACTAATTATTGCCTTTGATAAGTTACCTAACATTTTTTAAAGTATTTCAGTTGTACCACCTAATTTTGCAATGCACTTTCATATGCGTTATCCCATTTGCTCCTCATCATCATGTGAGCAAGCCAAGATACAGAGAGTTAATCTCACTTCATAGATGAAAACCCCAAAGGTTCATAGAGGTGAGGTGACTTAAACCAGTGCACTTGGCAAAGGGTACAGCCCAGGCTCATCCAAGCTTTCTACACAGAATTAATTATCTGGCTATGAGGAATGACTATATTACCACCCCCCAAAAGATTATACATTTTTAAAATGTGCTTATACTTTGTATCCCTCAAGTACTGGACAAGGTGTTTAGGGCACTCTGCAAAGCTAAGTTATTTTATTTCTACATTGTCCCCACTCAGCTCAAGGACTGATAAAAGCATATTGCTTTGGCTCTATGAGACTCCTGTAGTAAAAGCTGAAGAAACACATCACTTCACCTCCAAACTATTTACCTTGGGGAGTAGGGAGAAAAGAGCCCTTCCAAGGCCAGGGCGGCCTTAATTTTACCTTCATACCCTAGCCTCAAAATTGAGAAAAAAAGACAAAAAGAAAAAAAGGTTCAAAGGAAGCCAGCAGAGGCAGTGGCAATGAGCTTCAAGAACCTCCATTTAATTAATCACAGTAAAATAAATTTCAATTTGATCACATTCCAGAGATCATTTCTTAAATAACTCAAATGTCAGGCAAAATGGAGAACTTTTTGATTCTGAAACTCAGTGTATAAGATTTAAGATATATCAGTAAAGAACTTAATTTTATTTATTCCAAGGCTAGATAATACTAAATCTTTCTTGAAGCAAGTCAGAGAACTAATGTGATGAAATGAGAAAGGAGAAAGTTCTAGGCGAATGTCTGGACACCCAACCCTGAATGTAAATATTGCCTTCTTCCCTAACATTTTGGATTCCTTCACACCGGGTGTTAGATACCTGAGCAGTGCAGGTTAAACATCTCGATAAACAGGTCTAAGAAAGGGAGAGGGAGATGGAACAGCAAAAATAAATCTAAACACTAGAAATAAGATATTCAAACAGGGTTTATTTGCTCAATGATAAATGCCTCAGCTATCTATTTCCTGTCTGATTCCTAATTCCACCTGCCTGGGCCTGGGCTACAGGGAGTACAGGCAGGAAATGGAATTTGCTCCACTTATCTGATCCTTGCCAACTGAAAGCAATTTGAGATAGAAATCATATCTTGTTTTGGTTTATGTGCTTTTTACAGAGTTTTGCACATCATAGATAACTGTAAATTTCCAGAATGAATGCTTGAGCTTAGGGATTCCTGAACACGCACCGTAGTTTAAGGGCAGCTAGGTAATGTGCTTAGCTGGAGAACCTTGCCAGCCTATCTCTACTCAAGACCCTAATTTTAATAAGAGTTAAAACAAAGTTCATTGCAATAGGTGGGAAAATCTATTCAAGGTGAATTTGTGTCATCAGAAGATGAGTCTTGTGTTCAGCTGATTTGGTCATAGCAATTGTTGTATCGAAGACACTATCCTTCAGAGCCTACATAAGAAAATGTCACAGCTGTCTGTAATAACAAATCCCAACGCTTTAAAATTATAACGTTTTGACTTCTTACTATAACACAATCTTACTTTGCATAAAGTAAACCCAATCTAGACAAATAGAGAAATAACAAGCTATGGAAATAACCCTTTTACATCTGTGCTGTTTTCACCAGCACAAATAATTACAAAGGAAACTAGACAAACAAGCCAACTGACACGGAACCCTTAGCTGAGATTCCTGAATTCTCTAATAAAACAATACAACAGGAGGCCGCTAAATACCAACATGCCTCTGGAATGAAGAGAACCTGGCTAAGAATGTTAAGCATCTAAATCTGGCTTTCTAAAAGAAAATACTTAGCTGGATTAAAACAATGATGTGATAAGAAGTGGAAGGATGGTATTTCAGGAACCAAGTTACATAAATAAGTGTGTCCTCGTAAGGGGTGAGGCTGTTGTCATTCAAGTATGGTCCAGATACCCCTAAGGAGACCATTTCAGGGAGGGGATACAAAGACTTTTGAATTTTATTTGGATTATGTTTCTGTTAGGATCTGATCCTGACTCATTCCCCTCAACCTCCTTACCCAGGGTAAGTTCTCTACTGTGATCTAAAGTTCCTAGTGTTGTGGGATCCTGTGAGCCCTGTCCATCAGCCTGTATCCACTTTGTATGCTTGCATTAAGTACATCGTTTATGGTTGTGTTTCTAGATCTGCCTGTCTTAATCTTCTTAGTCCGTTCTGATAGAGGCAACTTCTCTCTAATCCCCTTCACCAAGTTCAGAAACTGAAATTTTAAATGTCATTAACTTAAGCCTCTCCAGTTATATATACCATAAATTATATATGTACACTTATATTTATATATAAGTGTTATATATAAATATAACCTGTTTAATATATAAAACATATATGTGTATATATATTATGTATATATATATATATGTTGTGTATGCATGTATACATGTGTATGTATGTGTCTTGTGCTTTAAAAATATTCTCCAAAAATGTTACATATATATATATATATATATATATATATATATATATATATGGAATATACAAGTAGAAATATCATTTAAGCAATAATGAATTATACAATTGTAAGATGCTATTATTCCCATTTGTTAGTGAATCTATTTAAGAAATGCTATACAGAGGCAGTTTGCTAGGTTCTGGGGCTATTACAAAGTACACGAGCCTTTTCTTTGGTGAGCTAAGAGTCCTGTGCTTTAAAGATACTCTCCAAAAAATGGGGCACCTGGCTGGTTCTGTTTGTGGAACATGTGACTCTTGATCTCAGGGTCATGAGTTCAAGCCCCCACACTGGGTGTGGAACTCGCTTAAAAAAATATATCTTCCAAATCGGCACAAATCCAAATAAAAAAAAAGAACATTATTTTACTATCACATCTCTCTCACATTGTTATAAAAAATATGAATTGTATTATGGAATAATAACAATATTTCCTAGTTATTAAACTTTCTAAGCACTAACACATACCAGGCACGTGCCCTTATATTTTTCTGTTATAGTACTGCTTTACGGCAAGTACTACTATTATTCCCATGAAAACTGAGATTTGGAGAGGCCATTGATGGTTAATATTAGATTAGAAATTTGATCCCTCTGATTTAAAAAAAAGTAAAACTTGTTATTAATGTAAAATACATATGTGAATCTCTGCTTCCAGTTAGCTTAAAACAAATAACTGTCAGAAAGCTGAGGATGCAAAGAAACCTAAATGAACTAAATTCCAGAAAGTGGCAACTTTAATCACTGTTGAAATAGCGGAAGAAGAAGGAATCTTTTATAGAGAGGGACAAGGGGAAATTAGTCAAATGTTTAAGGAACCTCTAAGGGCCATGTGGTGGCTGCTAAGGCATATTAGAATTCTGAAGAGCCTCAGCTACTGCTAAGTGTACACCCATCCACCAGTCCTTCTCCATGGGTCTTCACAGGGTGCATAGGTAGCATGCTGAAGCCGTGGGAAAAAGCTGAGAGTGGAGAGAAAATCCTCTGAGACGTTTTGGGTGTTTATATAGTATAGATCAAGAGCTCTCTGAAGACTGGAACAGGCAGCAGGGGAGAAAGAATTTGCTCAGGGAGCAAAAAGCCGAGTCCAGGGCTGGGAATCAGTAAGAAGTCCCTAGGGGCCCCTGGGTGGCTCAGTCAGTTAAGCATCTGACTTCAGGCCATGACTGAGCACAGCATCGAGCTCTGCACTGTCAGTGCAGCGCCTGCCTAGGATTCTCTCTCTCTCTCCCCCTCTCTCTCTGCCCCTCCCCATCTCAAAATAAGTAAACAAACAAACAAACAAAAAGAACTCCCTGGTGACTCAAAAGCAGGCCCCCAGACTATAAAGCAAGAGAGAGACTTCCAATAGGTGAGAAAGAAGGCAGATCTCGTAGGAAAGCATGAAGAGATATCTGGAATTTTTCCAGTGTGCTGATACCAAACTCTTTGATGGAAAGTCCTGACCTTACCCTGAATGAAACTAACGCTGCAACAAATACCAAACCTGAAGCTACAAAAGTTTTCAAACATAAGTTGGATTCTATTTTCTTTAAGGCTCTGAACCATAAATCAGATTGATTCAGACTCTACCCCTACCACACATACACCTTAACAGCAGGAAGAAGAAGGGCATGAATTTGGGGGGAGAAATTTTATTTATTTCAGTTTCTATTTCTAGTTTATATAAATCATCTGGAATATAATAAAATATTATGAGATACCCAAAGAAACAGCAAATAAACATATAAACAAACAATAATGTGACCCATGGTCAAAAAGATAACAGTTAATAGAAGCAGACACAAAAAGACGACCCAGGTGTTGGAATTGTCAGACATGTACTACAAAATACTATGGTAAAAATGCCAAAGGACTTAACAGAAAATGTAAACAATATGCATGCCAAGATGTAGAAGTTTAGGAGAGATTAGGGAACTTATATATATAATGTATTATATAATTAAGTTATATATATATATATACACTTATATATAACTTTTATATATATAAATTATATATATAATTTTATAAAGATTATATATAAAATTATATTAAAAATTTTATAAAAATTTTATATATACAAGTTATATATATAACTTATATATATATAATATATATGTTTTATATATATATATATATATATATATATATATATATATATATATGTAAAGGAAGTGATAAAAATAAGCTAAGGAGAAACCTGGTGATAATAGAGGAAAAGATCAGTGAAGCTGAAGGCAGGTCAATAGAATTATCTCAACTTCAATAAAAGAGGTAAAATGGTAAGAATAAACAAACAGAACAAGTTTTTGAGATCTGAGGGACAATAACAAATGGTCTAACATATTAATGATTGAAAATTCCCATAAGGAAGGGGAAAAATGGATATATATATATATATATATATATATATATATATATATATGGTGTATATACACACACACACACACGCACATATATCTATATACACACACAAAAAGTGATAATGGCTGAGAACTTTCACATTTGAAGAAAATTCTTAATGGACAGATTAGACAAGTTCAGAGAATCCCAAGGATGATAAACACAAAGGAGGCCCCATCTAGGCACGTCACAGTCAAAATTCTGAAAAAAAATAAATAAATAAATAAATAAAGATCAGCTTTTAAAAAGTGGTCCAAGGAAAGGGCTCCTGGGTGGCTTAGTCAGTTAAGTATCCAATTCTAGATTTTGGTTCGGGTCACAATCTCAGAGTTTGTAAGTTCAAGCCCTACATCAGTCTCCACACTGGCAGTGTGGAGCCTGCTTGGGATTCTTCCTCTCTCCCTCTCTCTGCCCCTCCCCAGATTGCTCTCTCTCTCTCTCTCTCTCTAAGTAAATACATAAACTTAATTTAAAAAATTTTAAAAAGCAAAGGAAAAAGATAGCCACACTACATGCACGCAGGAATAAAAATACAAATGATAACTGACTTACTACCAAAAACAGTAAGAAGAAGACAATAAAACACTTTCAAAATACTGAAAGAACAAAAATATGACCACCTAGAATTCCATCACTTGCCAAAATACCCTTAAATAAAAGCAATATAAATATATTTTCTTTAAAAATTTTTTTGTAATGTTTATTTACTTTTTTTGAGAGAGGAAGAGAGGCAAAGCACGAGTGGGTAAGGGGCAGAGAGAGAGGGAGACACAGAATCCGAAGAAGGTTCCAGGCTCTGAGCTGTTGGCACAGAGCCCGACGCGGGGCTTGAATTCACAAACTGTAAGATCGTGACCTGAGCTTAAGTCGGACACTTAACTGACTGACCCGCCCAGGTGCCCCTAAATATATTTTCAAAGAGACAAAATCAAAGATTATTTGTCTCCACCTGACTTGCAGTACAAGAGATGCTGAAAGTCTTCATGCTATCGGGAAATAATATCACATGGAAACTCAGATTCACAAAAAGACACAAAGAATACCAGAAAGGGTAGATGCCTGAGTGGACATTTTTAAGTTTTGTTAGTAATTTTAATAACTTCACTTACTTTAAAAAGCCACTGTTTCTTTAAGGCAACATAAAAACAATGTGTTGTGGTATTACAGCATATCCAGATGCAATAAAAAACATTTTCTTCATAAAGGGAAATAATATTATTTGAAATCAGGCTAGGATAAATTAAGATGCTTATTTAATTTCAGATGCTACTACTAAAAATAGCCCAAAACAGTAGAGAATATCTTTGAGACCTCAGAGTAGGAAGAGACTTCTTGACATGGTACAAAATATACTAACCATAAAAGAAAATTAATAAATAGGACATGAGCAACATTTAAGATTTCTACTCATCAAAAAACAATTTTAAGAAAACCAATAAGCAATCTTGGGGCACCTGGGGGGCTCACTTGGTTAACTGTCCAACTTTGGCTCAGGTCATGAACTCACATTTCCTGAGTTCGAGCCCGGAGCCTGCTTCAGATTCTGTGTCTCCCTCTTTCTCTGCCCCTCCCTTGCTCACACTCTGTCTCTCTCAAAAATAAATAAACATTAAAAAAAGAAAGAAAGAAAATCAATAAACAATCTAAAGTCTAGGCAGAAGTATGCTAGAAAGGAATATTTGGAAAAGGATTGTTTCCAGAAAATATAAAGAACTCTCATAAGCCAACAATAGAAAGATAAAACAATAATAAAATACTTAAATAGGATGACTAATAAGTATATAAAATACACTCAACACTATTAATCATTAGGGAGATGCTAATTAAATTCACATTCAGATGTCGTTCACCTCCACTAGAAGGCCTACAAACAAATCAGGTAACAACCTCAAATATCGGCAAATACATGGAGCAACTGGACCTTCTGTGCCCTGCTGGTAAAAGGGAAACTGGTGCCATCACTTTGGGAAACTGCCGTGGCCTAAGTCCATGAATAGGTATTTACCGAAGAGAAATGAAAATACAGACCCACAAATGACACACAAACATGTTTGCAGCAGGTGTACTCATATGTACCACAAACTGGAAACGACCCAAAACGTCCACAAACAGGAGAGTATGTAAATAATTAGTGGTATATAAGGAATATTACTCTGCAATCAAAAGGAACGAAGCACCAACCAATATGTACAATAATAGGATGGATCTCTAAAATCTCTGGCAACTGACAGAAGCCAGACCCTTCCTGCCAAATGCAGTATGATTCCATTAGTATGAAATTCAAGAACAGAAAAAACTAAGCTTAGTTAAAAGTAGAAAGCGGTTCCTTCTGGGGACAAAGATTTGACTGGAGAGGGTCACAAGGGGACTCCTGGGGTTAGGTAAATGTTCTTGATTTTGTTTGGGTGGTGATTACACAAGTACATAAAATACTTAAACTCATTGAAATGAGCATATAGGGACCATGCATTGTATTGCAGATAAATTATACTTCAATAAAAAGGAACCAAAATAAATGAAATAACTTACAGGTAGAGAATGTGGACCTGAATAATTACAGAGCTAGATGAACTGCCACATATTGGAGCCAGCACCCACGTTGAAAAACAGGACATTACCCCTGTGCCAGGCCACTCTTGTACCTGCTTCCTGTGTCTACCACCCCCAGTAATCACTATGCTGACATCAGCTCACAGAATAGTTTTCTCTGCTTTTGTACTGTATGTAAACGGAATCATTTAGCATGTACTTTCGTAGCTGGTTTCTTTTAGACAATCTTACCTTTGCGAGATTTATTTGTATAATTATGTGTAGCTGTGTGGACCTTGATTCTGAGAGCTGCATGGTATTCCATTTTGTTTAATCATTTCTTTTGTGTATATTTAGCCTCTCAGCATATTAATGTCCCGCTAGTCTTTGTTGCTTCCTGGTCTCGAGTGGTTGTCAGAAGGGTTGGAATTGGGCTGAGATCACAGCAGACTACAGCTGTTCCGTAGCAATTAAAAAGTACAAATATATTTCTGCAACACCTACAGAAAGCTGGACGAATTAATTTTCTCTGTATATTTTATTTTATTGTGGTTCACTTTTTTATCATTTTTTCTACAATGAAATGCAAGGTATCATTTTTTCTACAATGAAATGCAAGATCTTACATGTTCTGTTCAGTGTCTTGAAATTATCCTTCACCTCAGAAGTCCCCTCGTGCCTCTTTCCAGTCAAATCCCTCCTCTTAGAGACAACATTTTTCTGATAGTTGAACCATCCTGGACTTCTAAAAAATTCTGTTTTCTCATTATATAACATGGACGTTAGATGGCACTAAATTGATATATTCACTTAGGGATGAGAAAATAAATAGGCAATTAAAAGCTGCAGTCAACTGAATCACAGTCATAAATCAGCACATTGATGCCAAGCAAATCAGGCACCAACTTCCGTGTTGCTAAATCATGAAGCTATTGAGGGACTGAGTCCAGTGAGAGCCTCTGAGCCACAGCTGCTGCAACACAGAGAAGTGATATTTGCAATTTTTGAAAGGCTACACTTTTGATATAAGAAAATAAGAATGCATGACCTGGTGAATTTGACCTTATTATGACTGGAGGGGACAATATTCAAAAGCAAGATTTTTCTTTTTTTTTTTCCTTTTAAAAAAATGTTTATTTTTGAGAGAGAGAGAGAGAGAGAGAGAGGAAGGGAGAGAGAGAGGGGGAGAGAGGGAGAGGGAGAGGGAGAGAGGGAGGGAGGGAGGGAGGGAGGGAGGGAGAGAGAGAGAGAGAGAGAGAGAGAGATAACAAGTGGGAGAGGGGCAGAAAGAGGGAGACAGAATCTGAAGCAGGCTCCAGGCTCTGAGCTGTCACCACCAACCCTGAGATCATGACCTGAGCCGAAGTCAAGACCGTGACCTTAGCTGAAATCAGATGCTTAACCGATTGAGCCACCCAGGCACCTCCAAAGCAAGAGTCTTCTAACAGACTTACTATTGATTGCTATTAGGCATGTGCAGTTAGCCAAATTTTGTCAATCAGGAAACTTGCTGTGGTAGCATTAAACAGACAAAGAGCTTTATCCAATGGAAAATTCCTCAGAAACCAATGCCTTGCAGTGTGAGAAGAAAAGTTATGATGACTGAGAATGAATAGTTTTATCTTCTTGTCCAGAAGAAAAATCTGTGAGTATATTTCACTGTAGATTTTGGCTGGGGACAAAAAGAAGCATACACTGAGCAAAAAGATGGATGACTATTTGCTCTCAGAAGTCACCATAATCATAATAAATTGTATTTCTTTTCAGATTTACCAGTCCATCGTAGATGCATTGGCTGAATATGGCAAATGGTTCTACCATCAGTGTCCTACAATTCAGCTTAACTCCTATACATATCATTGTTGTGAATTAAATTAGAAAAAGACTTAATAGGCAAGTTAGACTTTCCCACCATGTCAACAAAGCCACAGCTCAACACAAGCAAACTGATAGCAAACTACATTTCCTGTTCTGGCACGGTAGCATCTTACAGCTTAGTCACTGTGTGTGTGTGTATGTGTGTGTGTGTGTATGTGTGTGTGTGTGTGTGTGTGTGTCTGAGGCACAGGGCAGGCATTTAGACCTGAATTTGAGATGGAACACGGCACATTTCACTCACAGGAAGAGCCTCCAACATGCTGCTCCCCAGCCTGCTGAGAATAGTCACAGCCTCCATCTGCCTTGGTAGGGCTAGTAAGGACAGCCACTGTGCCGAGTCCCAAGTTCAGGGGTAGACACAGGTTATCACTGTCTGCTGGGGTTTAGGAGAGTAGAATAATGGGCAGGGGAATCAGAACTCTCAGTCCTACCTGTGTTCCCTAAGACCCTAGGGCCACTACCAGGAGAATCAGCCTAATTCTCTCTTCTCTTTTTGCAGGAGCCAGCATGGCACAGAAGGTAACTCAAGCCCAACCTGCAATTTCTATGCCAGAGAAGGAGGCTGTGACCTTGGATTGTGTATACGAAGCCAGTGGTTATACTTATTATCTATTCTGGTACAAACAACCACCAAGTGGGGAAATGATTCTCCTTATTTATCAGGAGTCCTACAGCGAGCAGAATGCAACAGAGGGGCGGTATTCTCTGAACTTCCAGAAACCAGACAGATCCATCAGCCTCACCATCACAGCATTACAACCCAGGGACTCAGCAGTGTATTTCTGTGCTCTGAGAGACACCACAGTGATGCAGCACCTGTGGGAGCCCCACAAAAACCTCAGATCTCAGGCATCCCCCAGCTATGGACACCAGGGAGAGCGGCGGTGTGGAAGGAAGAAGCGGGGGGCTGTGCCTGAGGCAGTGGGGGTTTTCAGGTGGATGCTTCACTCTAAGGAAAATGCTATTTCTCTGGCTCAGAGAACATATCAAACAGTGTCATTCATCAAAAGCATCTTTATCTTCAATTCTTTACCTCGCAGTAGACATTTCACAAAAGATTTTTTTTAAGTGGTTTGTGATGATTACATTAAAGCGGAAGACCCAAAATCTAAACGGCTTCCCTGTGTTGACCTGTAGTGCCAAAGTTGCTTCAGCCTGTAGCGTCAAAGCCCAGATCTGTCCTGGTGTAAAAGAGACTCTTAGGAAGCTTCCTTTGAAGGATTTAGTATCTTCCAGAGACTGAAGCTACGTCTGCTGCTCTGTCATGTATGGCCCTCCCGTATGTCCCCTTCTGGTCACTACCTGCTCTTCCGGGAAAACCACAATCCCATAGATAGATTCGTTTTGCCTGTTTGCCTGTTCATTTGCAGTGTTGCATAAATATTCTTTTTTTTTTTTTTTAGGTGTATTTATTTATTTTGAGAGAGAGAGAGAGAGAGAGAGAGAGAACGAACAGGGGAGAGGCAGAAAGAGAGGGAGAGAGAGGATCCCAAGCAGGCTCAGCACTGTCAGCACAGAGCCCACTGCAGAGCTCGAACCCATGAACCATGGGATCGTGACCTGAGCTGAAATAAACAGTCAGTCACTCAACCTGCTGAGCCACCCAGGTGCCCTGCATGAATATTCTTATACATGTTCTTTGGTGAATGTAATTATACACTGCTATTGCACTTATCCATTGGAATTTCTGGATTAAAGAGTATAGATCGATCTGGCTTGAATTCCTCCACTAGTTAAGCCCTCAAAAAGACTACTAATGACCTCTGTGTTGTAGATCAACAGAAATTTTCAGGTATCCCCATAGCTGACCTCTCAGAAACTTTCGACACATGAGTTGTGACCACTTACTCTTAAAGCTCTCTTTTCCTTTCCCCTGATGAGCCACCATGACTCCTGTGCACACTCTCATCTCCCTTCCAGTCACTAGCTGTTGGAAGTCCTCGAGGTTTAGCTAGCCCTGGGCCAAGCCCTCTCTGCAGCCTCACACTTAAGAGAAAGTTCTCAGACACTTAGACTGAGTGGACACGCAGGACTGCCTCTGGCAGCAAAACAGCAGTAGCAGCAAACGGCACATAGTCTTTGTTTCATGTTCGCCAGGCATAAACATCAAAGAATGTTAAAGCGTGGAAGGAATACACAAGGAGCCTCCAGACATAGACAAAACACACATCTGGTGTTTATGGGAAAGCCTGTAGGGAAGATGTACAGTTTCAAGGGCTGCTAAACAGTTACAGTGGGTCTGTTCCCTAACAGGCTCCTGGGAGATCATGGGGTTCTGTTCTCATAGTGCTATCACATTCAACAGTCTTGAGAACAGAACTTCACTGACATTTCAACAATGACTCCATTCACTTTCCTAGGGCTTACAATACCTTCTCTAGAAATAACTCCACACCTCTCCTTATGTTTTTCCTCCTCTGTATATGACATTTTATTCATGCCTATATGACTCACATAGTTATATCTCTGTGCCAGGCCTCACGATCTACTTTCTCTGACTTTTTTTTTTCTTTCAAGAATTTATTTAAATTCAAGTTAGTTGACATATACTTTTCTTCTACTCAATTAAAAAAGTATGTCACCTGGTGGTCATGTCCATACACAGGTAAAAATAACACAATAGTCAGCATTCTGTACATAAACATAGCAAAGTGAGAGAAATTGTCATGCAACCTAGCGTGATTTCTAACTCCTCCAAACTCCGTGATGCTCATTGCAGACTCTCTGAGCAGACTGGAAATACCACAACACCACAGACTCACTCCTGTGATCTCCAGCTCCTTAGATAATTTCTCAGTTTTCTCAGGTATCTTTATCTCCTATATCTCATGTGTCTGGGTAATAGGCCAAGGAAAGTTTAAAAGTTGGGTTTTATATATGTTTTGTGAGCATCCCCAAGCACGTGTTGTTGTTTCTCTATACATGTTCTTGTGTATTCAGGGCTTTTTCCAAAGACCAAGACAAAAAGAAACATTGTAACTAATATACTTCCACATATTGACATCTGTATCTATATTTATGTATAAATTTTTTAAAAATGCCTGATATGTCTATAACCGTAAGCTCCACAGGGTCAGGAAACCTGTATGTATTATTCATTACACAGTATTTGGCACACAGTGGTTGCACATTGAGTATTGATTGAAGAATACATTGATAACATCAACAGATACTGAACTTCAATCCTTTGGATGTTGTAAGATAAGTATGGATCAATTATTTCTTGTATTTGCCCTTTCCTCATGACCATGAGAATACTCTTTCTGTTTGCATGTGCCATAGATTCCTTTTCTGTTTCTACAGATTTTCCTTGTATGGTGCTATTTCCAGGTTTGCAATTTAGATGGTGTCTATCTTGTTGGTATAGATGGAGGCATCTTCATCACCTGAGTGAGACTATAGGTTTATGTCTGATTCAGTTTCTTGTGAATTTAGATGTCCCTCATGTATGTATGCTGATCCCTCTTGGTTTCAGCTACTGATGACATCCCTCTGTTTTATATCTTTTCTGGTTTGATCTCCAGGATTTTTGTCTTAGGATTTGAGCCTCAAGTATTTACTGTGGCTGGAGATATGAATCCTGTAAAGTTAGGGGTGATAATGGCAGAGCACGAGGTCATCCAGGTTGAAAGAAAATCAGTTAACTGAGTTCTCTCTGTACCCCCACACTTCTCCATTTAATACTAATTTCTGAAACACAACTTAAATGACCTTTATACAGATTTTCTCCATACACTAGATGCTGCCCCTGTGTATAGCTGGATAGGGTCAAACTATCCATTGCCTTGTGTCTTTACCATTGTCATTGATTGCACTGCTTCTTTGTATCTTTTCCTTCAAGTCCAGTGACTTAGTTGATTTACTTAGCTTTTGGGTAGATATTCCTATTGTTGGAAGTCCTAGCCTGAGACTTAAGGAAAATGAGACTGTTTTTCTAATTTCCTGATTCTAGTTCCAAGGCCTGAATTATTTCAGTCAAGAATCCTTTAAAGCTCCTGGATTCTTAGCCCTTAAGAAAACTTTTAAGTTCAATTTAACTTTTTTAACTAACTTTTTAGTTCAATTTAAAGTTCAGATTTAAAGATGGTGGATGGGAATTTTTCTCAGAGAATTTTAAAGTTTAAAAGAGTGTGAATGTTAGGAAATATTACAGTTATCCTTTGTCATAACATAGATGTAATCACTTTGTAAATCTATACTAGAAAACATTCCTGAGACTGATGAGTTGAGAAGATTTTGGTTTGGGTACCATGTTTTTAAATTTACTTTTTAGGTAGAGAAATCACAGTAAGTATAAAAATTTGCAGGCTCACTCCTCTGTAAGAAGTCTTCAGCTTACGTTTGGTTGTGCTGTTTTGAGCTAGTTACCTGATCACAGCAAATAGGTAAAGCTTAAGACAAAGATAATACACATTCCTCTTTTTAAAAAAAATCTTTAAAGACAATTATAAAAAATTAACTCAACATGAATTGTGGACTTAAACACAAAAAGTAAAACTATAAACCTTTTAAAAGAAAACATAGGAGAAAATCTTCATGACCTGGAGCTAAATTTGACACTAAAGTTCTTAGATTTGACACTAAAAGCATTGCACAAGCGCATGCACGCGTGTGCACGTACACACACACACACACACACACACACACACACACACACCGGACTACTTCAAAATTAAAAACTTGCCCTCTGCAAAAGACCCTGTTAAGAAAATGAAAAGATAAGCTTATCTTTCAAATAAGCACATGAAAAGATGTTCAATGTGATTATTCATCAGACAAATGCAAATTAAAACCACAATGAAGGGCACCTAGGTGGTTCAGTCAGTTGAGCATCTGACTCTTGATCTTGGCTCAGGTCATGATCTTACAGTTTGTGAGATCAAGCCTCATGCTGTGCTCTGCACTGACTGTGTGGAGCCTGCTTGGGATTCTCCCACTCCCTTTCTCTCTTCCATTCCCCTCTCTTAAAATAAATAAATAAGCATTAAACAAATAAAACCACAATGAAATACCATTACACACCTATCACAATGGCTAAAATAAAAATTAGTGATAATACCAAACGCTGACAAACCTGTGGGGAAACTGGATCATTTACAAATCACAAGTGGGGATGTAAAATGGTAAAGCACTCTGGAAAATAGTTTGGTAGGTTCTTAAAAACTAGATATGCCTTACCATATGATCCAGCAATTGCATACTTGGGCACTTATCCTAGAGAAATGAAAGTTTATATTCACACAAAAACCTGTATGTGAATATTCATAGCAGCTTTATTCCTAACAGACAAAGTCTGGAAAGAACCCAAATGAGCTTCAATGAGTGACTGATTAAGCAAACTGTGGCACATCCATACCATGGAATACTACTCAGAAATAAAAAAGAACCAACAGATTATATATATATCCAATAATTTGGAGAGATTTTATGCTTTTGTACTCATGTGGAATGAAAAAAAAAATTTCAATATGCTCTGACTATACAATTCTATTTACATAGCATTATTGAAATAAAATAGTAGATATGAAGAACAGATTAGTGATTGTCAGAGCTTAATGATGTCATACTACAAAGGGGTAGCATGAGGAAGCTTTGGTTTTGCATCTTGATTGTGACAGAGGATCTATACATATAATACACATGAATTCATGTCTCTGTACATATATAAAATTGCACAGTACACACACACACACACACACACACACACACACACACACACACAAGTACAAACAATACTGTGGAAATCTAAGTAGGCTCTGTGGATTGTACCAATGTTAGTTTCCTGATTTAGGTATCATTGGAGTAGACTGGGTAAAGAGTATGTGTGACCTCACTGAAAGGGCGGGCCTACGCCGGCAGACTCCATCTTGTTCTGTGTTCTCCACCTTGAGTGACTATGTCCCCGACATGACCCCTTTTCCGGGAAAATCGCAGAAACCTCAGACCGCGCCTCCTCCTCGTGAGTAACCTCCCGCTCACCCGTTCAAACTTCCTGATCAAAACACGCCCAGCGACCTGCGTAACAGGACTCCGACCCTTCCCCAGCCAATCGGCCGAGGCCACGACCCTTCCCCAGCCAATCGGCTGAGGCCACAGCCATTACCTCACCAACTGCCCCTAGACCCCTATAAAACCTTTGTACTTTTGAAACTCGCTCTCTCTCCCTGGTATCTCACCGCTGCGTCAGTGCAGGTAGGGGATTGAGCTCGAGCTAGCTCGAATAAAGGCTCTTTTGCTTTTGCATCGGACTCGGCTCCCTAGTGGTCTTTGGGGATCACGAATTCTGGGCATAACACTCCCTATATGTTTTTCTGAAGCTTCCATGAATCTATAATCATTTCAAATTAAAAGTATTTTTAAAATTGAACTCATCGAAGTTAAAATTCTCATCAAACTCACAACTGAGTTGTCTCCTTTGGCTCTGTTACACATCACCAATTCAGCTCCTCCGTTCTCGTAGTTCCTTTCCTGCACAGAGCTCCTGCACTAATCTTGCAGTTACCTTTCTCACCTTCTTTCTGAGATACACAAACTCAGTGACAGAGAAAAACTGCCTGTGAAATATGATTTATAGCAGTCAGAGTTTGCTAAGTGTGGCTAGAATAAATCATATCAGTAAATAATAAATAGTATACAAGTTAGCACAATGATTTTTAGATCACTGAGAAATTACCTGATTCTCAAAGAAAAAGCCAAAAAGCAATGAACGTTGTACTGTTAGTACTACAAATTCTGGGTAGCTTATATTTTCTGGTTACTATGTAAGAGAATGGATGGAGTAACAACATCAAAGCTGTGCATCTGAGAGTTGATGCTTTTTTTTCTGGGTTGTAGCTAACAGAGAGCAAAGCATGCTGTTTGGACAAGTCTGAGGACAACTCACACAAATGGTGGTAACTCACCAAGGTAAACACATCTTCAATGACAAAATCCAATGGAGTGTCATAGAATGAAACAAATTAGGCAATACTAGTTTTACCATAGATACCTTAGTCTAGTGTTAGTAATTTCAATATCAGTATCGAAATATTATTAGCTACTCTCTAAATTCAATAGCTCTTATTTTTGTAGTAGTATGAGACTGTCTATAATATGTTACTTTGAAACTTTTACATATTTATTTGTGAAATTGGAAACAAGACATGCTATTTCTAAAATTCAAGTGAAGACAAATATGCAGAAAATCAGAAACAATTTGGAAACAGAATAATGGGATTGTGGTGACGTCAAAGCTGTATCACACATCAAATAATGTTACAAATCTGGAATAATTAAAAATAGTACTAGCAAATGTAGAACCAGAGAGACTATGGAGGAGAAGAGAGAAGACAGAAATAGAAGCAAATTCTGAATGGGAAATTACTATACCACAAAGGTAATTTGTATCAAGTAGAAGACAATGGATCAGCAGATAATGTTGGGGCAATTGACCAGCCATTTGAAAAAAAACCTGACCCCTAACCTTACTCCCTAGATCAAAGTAATCCCAAGAGGTAGCCTGAAAATATTAAAATTTAAACATAATAGAAAATTTCAGGACTTTCAAAAAACAATTTTGGCATGAATCAAGACTTTCTAAGTGTGACTCAAATTTCAAATTTCAGGCAAAATGATAAGTAAGCAATAAATAAGAGCACATCAAAGCGAACATTTCTACATGGGAAAAACACCATTAAAAAGCCAAATGCAAATGCCAAAATGGAATAAAAAGATTCAAAAACAGGGAAAATGTAACTTTAAAATATAGAGCTTTTTAAAATCAGTAAGTAGATTAACTTGCCAAAAGAAAATTGCACCAATAATAGCTAATATTAATCAACTATTTGCTATGTTCTGTTAGGGTCAGGCATAAGGTGGGGTAAAGATAGCAGTCAGAGGCTAAAAAATTTTAGCAGTCAAAGGCTGTATTTGGGAACTAAGGTCTCAGGCGAGGTTCTGTGACTCAGGGAGAGAGAGAGAGAGAGGAGTCAGGGAAGTCGCCCCCAGGTGTGGTGGGGTGGGGTTTTTAAGTTCCGGGTTTAGGTCCGGGTGGGCCTTTTTTGTGTCAGGTCGTGCTGTTGCTCCGCGCGCTGCTCAGGGCTTTTCATTGGGTTGACCTGGCAAGATGGCCGTCCCCTCTACTGTGGTTCCAAGGACATCCTAACATTCTTTTTTTTTTTTTTTTTTTTTTTTAATTTTTTTTTTTTCAACGTTTAT